>NC_052155.1:144410784-144710784 GCF_902713615.1 Scyliorhinus canicula
GGTGTCGGGGGGAGGAGGGTGTGTCGGGGAGGAGGGGTGTGTCGGGGAGGAGGGGTGTGTCAGGTAGGAGGGGTATGTCGGGGAGGAGGGGTGTGTCGGGGTGGAGGGGTGTGTCGGGGAGGAGGGGCCGTGAGGCTGTAGGGCTAACACACGATCAACATTCGGGTGGGGGGGGGAGATAAGGTGGCGATCAATGTTCGGGTCGGGGGGGGGAGATCAGGTGGTGATCAATGTTCGGATGGGGGGGAGATCAGGTGGCGATCAATGTTCGGCTGGGGGGGGGAGATCAGGTTGCGATCAATGTTCGGGTCGGGGCGGGGAGAGATCAGGTGGCGATCAATATTCGGGTCGGGGGGGGGGAGATCAGGTGGCGATCAATGTTCGGATGGGGGAGACATCAGGTGGCGATCAATGTTCGGGTGGGCGGGGGAGATAAGGTGGCGATCAATGTTCGGGTGGGCGGGGAGATAAGGTGGCGATCAATGTTCGGGTGGGGGGGAGATCAGGTGGCGATCAATGTTTGGGTGGGGGGGAGATCAGGTGGTGATCAATGTTCGGGTGGGGGGGAGATCAGGTGGCGATCAATGTTCGGGTGGGAGGGGGAGAGATCAGGTGGCGATCAATGTTCAGGTGGGGGGGGGGAGAGAGCAGGTGGCGATCAATGTCCGCCAGAGGGAGATCAGATGGTGATCAATGTCCGCCAGAGGGAGGTCAGATGGTGATCAGTGTCCGGCGGGGAGATCAGGTGGCGATCAATGTTTGGAGGGGGCGGGGAGAACTGTCCGCAATCAATGTTCGGGAGGTGGGAAATGTCATAAATTAAGGAGGCCCTGATGTCCATGGGAGTGGCGGGGGTGGGGGGGGGGGGGGGGGGGGCTGCAGCAGAGGGGACTTTAATTTCACTTCCAGCCTTTTTGAAATGGGCGCCCTGGCCACTGTGGTATTACTGGTGTGATTAGGCCCCGACCCTCTTAATGATGGTGTAAAACATGCCGCTCTTCAAATAAAATGGCCATGTGTGGGTAAATCTCATTGGAAAACCTGGGCAGGATTGTTCATCGGCTGACGCTGGAATCGGGAAACGCGATTGAGTGGAGAATCGGTTTTGACGGCGAAGTCATGGCGGGCGCCAGTTTCATGCCAAATGGCAAAACGTGACAGCGGCGTCCAATCCAAACGCAGAGTAAACTCTGTTTGCATATCATTAGTGGGCCTGACCAGGTATTCTCTGGGGCCACTGCGCTTTTCTGCCTCCACTGGGGGGAGTTCCTTCTTTTAAATAAATTTAGAGTACTCAATTATTTTTATTCCAATTAAGGGGCAATTTAGCTTGGCCAATCCACCTAACCTGCACATCTTTGGGTTGTGGGAGTGAAACCCACGCAGACACGAGGAGAATGTGTAAACTCCATACGGACAGTGACCCAGGGCCAGGATTCGATCCCGGGTCCTCAGCGCCGTAAGCAGCAGTGCTAACTACTGTGCCACGTGCCGCCCCACTGGGGGGAATTCCTGATGGCGAGGTTCACTTGTGCTTTTAAAGATCGAGAAACAGGCTGATGAGGGTGAGAGAGGAGGTCGGACAAGCAGAGGCGTTACCGTGGGCTGCCAGTCCTGACATTGGCCGGGTTGGCTGGACTGCAGGGGGCTCTGCCAGGGTAGGGGGAGGAGGTGGGGTTGTGGCGGCTGGGAGGAAGAGCTGTGGGGCTGGGGCAACCCCCATTAGACTGGGGGAGCCTCCATGGTTGACTCTGCTCGCACCCCCATTCCATGGAGTAGCCTGCAGGCCATTGAGCACCCCAAGAAAAGAGATGGTGATGTGGCCTGGTGTCCAGGCACATACTACCATTGCCGCGGCCTACAAGGCAGCCACCTTGCTGTCCTCCTCATTGACCACCCACATTGCTCCCTAGCTCTGCATAATCATAGAATTTACAGTGCAGAAGGAGGCCATTCGGCCCATCGAGTCTGCACCGGCTCTTGGAAAGAGCACCCTACCTAAGGTCAACACCTCCACCTTATCCCCATAACCCAGTAACCCCACCCAACGCTAAGGGCAATTTTGGACACTAAGGGCAATTTATCATGGCCAATCCACCTAACCTGCACATCTTTGGACTGTGGGAGGAAACCGGAGTACCCGGGGGAAACCCACGCACACACTGGGAGGATGTGCAGACTCCACACAGACAGTGACCCAAGCCGGAATCGAACCTGGGACCCTGGAGCTGTGAAGCCACAGGGCTATCATCCTCATCGCTACTTAGCACCTCTGGTTCTGGCTGTGATTGGCGGCGGGGGACACCAGAAGGATCCACCCCATCACCATCAGGTCCTGCAAGACACAAGACAGGACTTATGGTTAGACCACGGGCTGAAGCAATTAAATACTTTGACATGTCCGTCTGCAGAAATTGCTGGAAACACTCAGCATGTCTGTCAGCACACGTATGGAGATAGAAATGGAGTTAACAGGCAGAAATTTGGTTGCCCAAAGGGGTAGGAACGCGGACTCGCAATTTGTCAACCCCAACTGCCATGCCAGTTTCCTGACACCATTGTGACAATCATCTATTTTGCTGAGGGGGGGGGGACCTGGCAGCCTGCCCAATTTGGAGAAATACTGAGTAACGCTTGTGAATAAGCTTGCCAGTTCAATCCGGTCTAATCTGCATTTTTCGAGTTGAAGGCAGCAGATCCAAACTGGATCTGGAACAGCCCAAGCAGAGGGAGGCAACAACATACCAGAGAGCCAGTCATGACTTCATCCTTCAATAAGGTGGACTCATAATTTCTTTTTAATGTATCAGGCTATGTGAGCATTGTTAGCAAGACCATGAAATGTTGCCCATCAGAAGGTGTTGGTGAGCTGCTGCTGCAGGCCACGTGGTGTAGGCACATGCACCATGCTGTTAGGGAGGGTGGTCCAGGATATATATACAACAACAAATGAAGGAACGGCGATATAGTTCCACGTTAGGATGGGATGTGGCTTAGATGGGAAGTTGCAGGTCATGATGGTCATATGCATCTTCTTCCTTTGGCCTTCTAGGTGGTAAAGGTGTGGCTGAAGGAGGCTGGCATGTTGCTGTGGAGCATCTTGTCTGTGACAAGTGCTTTTGCCACTCTGCCTGACCTGACCCCTGACCTGATTTTGCAGCCACAGTGTTTATATGGCCACAGTGTTTATCTGGCTGGTCCAGTTAAATGTTTGGTCAGTTGTGACTAAAAAGATGTTGTCAGTGAGAAGTTTGGATTTTCTCTTATAGGAGATGGTCATTGCCTGGCACTATGTGATGCAAATGTTACTTGACACTTGTCAACTCAAGCCTAAATATTGCCCAGGTCTTACTGCCTGTGAACATGGACTGCTTCAGTGTTCTGAGGAGTCATGAATGGTGCTGAACATTGTGCAATCATCAGCGAACATCCCCACTTCTGGCATTACGATGGAAGGAAGGTCATTGATGAATCAGCTGAAGATGGTTGATTCTAGAACACTAGAGCAACACAGTGGTTAGCACAGCTGCTTCACAGCGACAGGGACCCGGGTTCGATTCTGGCCTCGGGCGACTGTCTGTGTGGAATTTACACTTTCTCCCCATGTCTGCATGGGTTTCCGCCGGGTATTCCAGTTTCCTCCCACAGTCCAAAGATATGCAGGTTATGCGAATTGGCCATGCTAATATTGCCTAAAACGTTAGGTGGGATTACGGGGATAGAAGCGGGGGATTGGACCGAGGTAAGGTGCCCTACAGCAGCAAGAGCCGGTGCAGACTTGATGGGACGAATGGCTACCTTCTGCACTGTAGGGATTCTATGATAACAACTCCTACAGTGATGTCCTGAAACTAAAATGATTGGCCTCCAACGACCACAACCAAATTTCTTTGTGTTGATATGACTCCAACCAGTGGGAAGATTTCCCACGATTCCCATTGGCTTAAATTTTGCTTGGTCTTCTTGATGTCACACTCAGTTAAATGCTGCTTTGTTATTAAGGGCAGTCACTCCCTCCTCCCCTTTTGCTTTCAGTTCTTTTGTTCATGTTTGGATCAAGGCTGTAATTGAGATTTAGAGCAAAGTGACCCTGATGAAACCCAAACTGAGCATCAGTAACCAGGTTATTGATCTGTAACTCCAATTGATATGACTATTGACGATCTCTTCCATCACTTGCTGATCATTGATATTAGACTGGTCATGTTCTAATTGGCCAGATCAGATTTATCCTGTTTTTGTGGATGAGACATACCTGCGCAATTTCCTCAGTGCTGGGTAGATACATGCCAGTGTTGAAGCTGTTCTGGAACATCGTTAGTTGCACGCGTGGTTCATAATAGAGGGGGGATTGTTGAAGGAAGGTTTGGAGGGAGGGGATGTGAAGGGAGGGTTGGGCGAGGGGCAGGAGGGTTACTCGCATGGGGCCGGAAAGGTCTCAGGTGGGGGAGGTTAGTGCCAACTCATCCGTGCTGCCCGGTGTTGGTAATTGACCTTCTTGCGGCACTGGAGGCCAGTCCTCCTGATTTATGCATCTCGAACTAACGGCCGCTGCCACTTCGTCCCAGGCGGCACTGTCTGTGCTGTGGCTCACCATCCGGAACTCTCGGGGTACAGGATATCCCTCCAGGCCTCGACCGCATCTAGGAGCCTCCCCAGGTCCATGCCTTCAAACCTTGGGGCCGGGTATCTCGGCACCATGGCTATGAGCCGGGTGGGGTTGGCTGAGCAAGTGCTGTTTAACTGCTGCTGGACTTTGTTACCAGGGGGCTGGCGAGCATGACCCTTCCGAATCAGCTGGTGAGCCTTCATTTGCATTGTGAAGCCCGTGGGGCCTCATTAAATGGACCAATTAATGTTGTATGCATTGCCGGCCTCGCCAGTCCAAGCACCGGGAAGCTTGCAGCAGTTCTCTCTCGCTACCACACTTTCCGGAGAATTGTGCTCAACAAGTGAGTCAAGGAGGCAGAGCAGTTATCAGCCGGTTTAAGTTGTCACGACACCCTGGGCGAGCGCACGGTCAATTCCGGCCCCCCCTTGACCCGGGGTCACAACATATGTGAATTAACCAATAATTCTTATTGACTGATCAAGATTTTGGCTCTTGACTGCTGAAATGAGATGCAGACACCAGAATTATAAGTAAAATTGTAAGCAAACTATTCAGTATAACAAGGAGAAGATGAATATATGAAGTAATAACAGAACAATGGTCTAAAAATCTACCTAATCCCAAACACCACCCTCCACCCAGACACACACAAGACAGACACACACGCCAGGAATGGGGGTGAAAGGTTTAAAATGAAAAGGGATGAATAGTTATGAGATTGTTCTTTGCCGCCGACCGAGCTCTTTGTCGCCAGCGATCTCCTAATCATGTATCCAATCAGAAACTGTAGGTTGCAGAAAGCTCTCTAAATCAACAAGCAGAGAGAGGGGGAAATTTAACACTGGCTCATGCCTGGAATTCTTCACAGCACACACCCACACACTAAATGGCACTCTTCACAAGATGCACCTAACTTCTGGAACTTTCTGTCTGGCCCCACCAATCTCAGGCCTCAATAGAACAAGGCTGCAAATTGTACATTTCCCGACTGGCTGCTTGCCAAGTCTATCAAACGAGCATCGCCAGTTCTACTACAGAACTTAAAGTAGATGTCTTGGCTCGGTCCATTACGATATGGCGTTCCAACTCTACCAGAAATCTGTAGTTTAAACAGAAATCCCAGATGGTGTACCAGCTTACCAGAAGTTATGCAGGAGGGCAAGGATAAAAGGGAGAACACAGGGCAGACAAAAAGGGTTTAATAACAGTATCTTAAAGTCACAAGGGAGTTTGGCAAGATTGGATGGTGTTTATTTTAATGCACGACGTCAGGTGACCAAGGCAGATTAGTTGAGGGCACAAATTGAAACATGGGGTCTGATGTCATTGCTGTCACATACATGGCTGAGAGACTGGTAGAATTGGCAGCTCAATATTCCAGGATACAGGGTCCTCAGGTGAGATAAAAGAAGCCGGGGTTTTGCAATTGTGATCAGGGAATCAATTGCAACAGTAAGGAGGGACAATATCTCAGAATGCTCTTAAACTGAGATCATATGAATCGAACGTAAAAACCAAAATGGAACAATTACATTGCTGAAGTGTTCTATATGCCCCCCAACAGTCCGAGAGAAATAAAAGAGCAGGTATGTAGGCAAATATCAGAGAAGTGTAAACGTAATAGGGTAGTGATAGTAGGGGATTTCAACCAAAAGTCTTGACAGCATCTGTGGAGAGAGAAGGAGGCTAACATTTCAAGTCTGGATGACCCTTTGTCAAAAGGGGTTTTTCAACCCTCAACGAGATTAAATGACAAATGTTTCATGATGCAAAGAAAAAAAGAGAGAAATGAGAAAATACAAAACCAGCAAATAAATGCGAAACAAATTTGATTGTGATCTAAAATTGTTGAATTTAATGTTGCATCCAGACGACAGTACAGTGTCCAGTTGGAAGTTTGGGTGGAACGGTAGCACAAGTGGATAGCACTGTGGCGTCACAACGCCAGGATCCCATGTTCGAATCTGTGCGGAGTCTGCATGTTCTCCCCGTGTCTTACATGGGTTTCCTCCGGATGCTCCGGTTTCCTCCCACAGTCCAAAGACGTGCAGGTTGGGTGGATTGGCCATGCTAAATTGCCCTTAGTGTCCAAAAAGGTTACGAAGAGTTATTGGATTACGGGGATAGGGTGGAAGTGAGGGCTGAAGTGGGTCGGTGCAAACTCGATGGGCCGAATGGTCTCCTTCTGCACTGTATGTTCTATGTTTGTATGTACTGTTACTCAACTTGGCATTGATTTTCATCGGGACAGAGTCACATGCCAACAATAGATAGGACAGAGTGGGAGCAAGTTGGAGAATTAGAATAAGACAGGTGACTGACTGGGAGTTCAGGGTCATGGTTGTGAACTGAATGGAGATGTTCTGCAAAATGACCACCTTGTCTATATTTGTTCTCCCACTTGCAGAGGTGGTCATGCTGGGAGCAGCCAATGCAGTATACTAAATTGACTGTATGTGGAAAAAGCTTTTTCATTTTGAAGCAATGTTTAGGTGAGCATTGGTAAAAGGTGCATCTCCTGAGCGTTCAGTGGGAAGTGCTGGAGGAAAGAACAAAGAACAAAGAAAAGTACAGCACAGGAACAGGCCCTTCGGCCCTCCCAGCCTGCGCCGATCCAGATCCTTTATCTAAAGCTGTCTCCTATTTACCAAGGTCTACTTCCCTCTGTTCCCGCCCGTTCATATATTTGTCTAGATGCCTCTTAAATGATGCTATCGTGCCCGCCTCTACCACCTCCGCTGGTAAAGCGTTCCAGGCACCCACCACCCTCTGCGTAAAAAACTTTCCACGCACATCTCCCTTAAACTTTCCCCCTCTCACCTTGAAATCGTGACCCCTTGTAACTGACACCCCCACTCTTGGGAAAAGCTTGTTGCTGTCCGCCCTATCCATACCTCTCATAATTTTGTAGACCTCAATCAGGTCCCCCCTCAACCTCCATCTTTCCAACGAAAACAATCCTAATCTACTCAAAATTTCTTCATAGCTAGCACCCTCCATACCAGGCAAGGAGGAATGTTGAAGGTGACTGAGCAGTGGACAAAGGTGTTGTGAAGGAAATGGCCTCTTCAGAAAGGAATGCTTGGTTGAAACAAAATGATACCATATGATAGTGTTACGTTTGGAAGCACAGAAGAGCATAGAGAAATTGAAAGAATGTAAGAATGCTGACAGGAAGTGAGCTGTGAGGATGTGGAATCAATAGGGTTCCCTTAGAAAAACAGATTTTGTGACCATTATCACACATTGCTGCTTTTGGAAACTTGATGTGCACAAATTGTCTGTGACAGAGAGTCCCGTCACAAAAATATTTCACCCACACAAACACACAAACAAACAAGTATAAACATCCTGTTTAGTCACACAAATAATAATTTGGCACTGACTTTGTAAAAGGTGACCTTTGCCATGTATCCATTTTTTGGCTTACCTTTTTTTCAACTCCTTTGCACTTGACCTGAAAGAAGAACTACGGTGTATGTACCACTGAGTGTTGTTGTTGGTGACCTAGGGCTTCCAAATTCCTCCGCTGGAACTGAGTGGGGAAAAGGGATGCGTATATAGAGGGCTGTTCTGCTGTGTGGAAGTGAAACCCACAACTGACACTTGTACTGTGTGCATTTCTGAAGGGTGGGGTGGGAGATAGGGGTATATTGTTCTAAGTTTCAATATTTCTTTGAATATATAGTAATGCAATGTGTTCTATGTTATTTGTGGTTTTGTGAATTTATGTTCTAACAATCTAGGGCCTAATGTTTTGTCATGTCTTCAGTCACAATTTATGTTTTCAAATGTTTAAATAGTCAGCTCAATGGGTGGGGCATGAACTTATAAATACAGGTTTTGCCCTCTCAAACTGTATGTATGGACTTTTGGAGGCAATGAAAGATCCAGTGGGGGCACAAGATTTTCATTCCACCTGCCTCTTGCTATCTCAATACTGGAGGGGACACTTTGAACACCGTGTCTGCAGTTCACACTATCCACACTCTGCTGGTGATGTGACACTCCGCCACCTTTTTCCATTCTTTCATGAGATGTGTGCATTGCTGGCAAAGTCAGCATTTGTTATCTCCCGCTAATTGCCATTGAGATTGGTGAACAACATTCCTGAACTGCTACAGGATATTCAGCAGTAGTTTTGCTCAAGTGAGTGGTTTGCAAGACCATTTCAGAGGGCAGTTAAGAGTCAACTGGTTCACTAATGTTCTTCAGGGAAGAAAATCTACCATCCTAAACCAATCTGGCCTACATGTGACTCCAGACCCAGAGCAATGTGGTTGACTCCTAAATGTCCTCTGAAATGGCCCAGCAAGTCACTCAGTTGTACTCAACCGCAACAAAAACACAAAAAAGGAATGAAACCAGCCGGCTTTGACCCAGGCATCAGAAATGACAATGGCAAACCCAGCCCTATTGACCCTGCAAATTCCTCCTTACTAATATCTGGGGGCTTGTGTCAAAGTTGGAGGAGCTGTCTCACAGACTAATCAGCAAAAGCCTGACATAGTCATGCTCACAGAATCATACCTTACAGATAACGTTCCAGATACTACTATCACCATTCCGGGTATGCTCTGTCCACCGGCAGGACAAACCCAACTGGACAAACTTTGATGTTAGTTCAATATGCTTTATTGAATGGCTCGGTAGTGTTTTTAAAAAAAATATTTTATTGAAGCATTTGCTAAATTTTTACAACAATAACAAACATCAACATGGTACATTAGACATTTCCCACCCAACCCCTTCTGTGCATCACTTAACCATATTGCAGCCCCCCCCCCTCCCCCCCCCCGCCAAGAGTGCTGCTTCTGCTGACATTTTAATTTTCCCGAGAAAGTCGCCCAGAACCCCAACATTGACCCTCTGAAAGCAAACTTTATTTTCTCCAGTTTGAGAAACCCAGCCATGTCACTGACCCAAGTCTCCACACTCGGGGGCTTCGAGTCTCTCCACACTAAAAGGATCCGTCTCCGGGCTACCAGGGAGGCAAAGGCCAGAATGTCAGCCTCTTTCACTCCCTGAACTCCTGGATCTTCTGACGCTCCAAATATTGCCATCTCTGGACTCGGCACCACCCGTGTACCTAGCACCATGGACATTGCCTTGGGAAATTCCTGCCAGAATCCTCCAAGCTTCGGGCATGCCCAAAACATATGGACATGGTTTGCTGGGCTTCCCGCACACCTCGCACATTTATCTTCTACCCCGAAAAACTTGCTCATTCTCGCCGCCATCATGTGTGCCCGGTGGACCACCTTAAACTGTATTCGACTGAGCGTAGCGCATGATGAGGAGGAATTAACCCTGCTTAGGGCGTCCGTCCACAGACCCGTCTCTAACTCCCCACCTAGCTCCTCCTCCCACTTGCCTCCACCGGGGTCTCCTCCGCCTCCAACAACTCCTGGACAATATCCAAGTGATATCCAACACTTTCCCCTCCCCCACCCAGGAACCGGACACTACTCTGTCCTGTATCCCCCATGGCGCGATCAACGGGAAAGCCAACACCTGTTTCTTTAGAAACTCCCGGACTTGTAAATATCTGAAACCGTTCCCCGGCGGCAGCTTGAACTTGTCCTCCAGCGCCTTCAGACTGGGAAACTCCCGTCTATGAATAGATCTCCCATCCATCTAATTCCTGCTCTCTGCCAACTTCGGAACTCGCCATTCATCCTACCCGGCGAGAACCTGGGGTTGTTGCAAATCGGGGTCTGGACTGACGCACCCTCCACCTTCTTATACCTCCTCCATTGCCCCCGAATCCTCAATGCCGCCACTACCACCGGGTTACTGGAGTACCGGGCCGGCGAGAACGGCAGAGGTGCCGTTACCAGTGCACCCAAACTGGTGCCTTTGCATGACGCCGCCTCCATCCACTCCCATGCCGACCCCTCCCCCATTACCCACTTACTAATAATCGCTATATTCCCCGCCCAGTAGTAGTTACAGAAGTTCCGCAGCGCCAACCCATCTTCCCCCCGACTGCGCTCCAACAACACTTTCTTCACCTCTTCACCTGGGTTTTATTCGCCCAGACGAAGCCCAAAATAATCTTGTTTACCCGCTTGAAAAAGGCCTGAGGGATGAAGATGGGGAGGCACTGGAAGACAAACAAATATCTGGGGAACACCGTCGTTTTCACGGTCTGCACCCTCCCCACCAGCGATAGCGGGAGTATTTCCCATCTTTTAAAGTCCCCCTCCATTTGCTCCACCAGCCGGGTTAGGTTGAGACTGTGTAATGCCTCCCATTTCCAAGCCACCTGTATTCCCAGGTAGTGAAAGCTCCTCTCCACCATCCTGAGTGGCAGCTCCTTCAGTCTCCTCTCTTGCCCCCTTGCCTCGATCACAAACAATTCACTTTTTCCCATGTTCAATTTGTACCCCGAGAACCTGCCAAATTCCCCCAAGATCTGCATAACCTCCCCCATCCCCTCCACCAGGTCTGAGATGTATAAGAGCAGATCGTCCGCGTACAGCGAAACCCGGTGCTCCACCCCCTCCCCCGAACCAGCCCCTGCCACTTACTTGATGCTCTCAGCGCCATGGCCAATGGCCAGAGCAAACAGCCATGGGGAGAGGGGGCACCCCTGGCTCGTCCCTCGATGTAGCTTAAAGTACCCCGACCTCAGCCGGTTTGTGCACACACTCGCTACCGGCGCCTGGTAGAGCAATCGCACCCAGTCGATGAAGCCCTCACCAAACCCAAACCTTCCCAGCATCTCCCAAAGATACACCCACTCCACCCAATCAAAAACCTTCTCCACGTCCATCGCAACCACCACCTCCGCCTCTTCTCCTTCTGAGGGCAGCATAATTCCATTCAAAAGCCTCCAAACGTTAGCATTGAGCTGTCTACCCTTAACAAATCCAGTTTGGTCATCCCCTAATACCCCTGGGACACAGTCTTCTATCCTGGTGGCCAAAATCTTAGCCAACAGCTTGGCATCTACATTCAAAAGCGAGATCGGCCTATCTGACCCACATTGCTCCGGGTCTTTTTCTCGTTTAAGGATGAGCGAAATTGTGGCCTGCAACACGTTGGGGGGAGGATTCCCCTCTCTTTCGCCTCATTAAAGGTCCTCATCAGTAGTGGGCACAACACCTCTGAGAACGTCAGAGTAACTGTCTGGAGCCTTGCCCGACTGCATGCCCTCCAGTCCTTTAATAATTTCCTCTGCTACAATCGGGGCACCCAGCCCCTTGACCAGGTCCTCCTCCACCCTGGGAAACCTCAACTGATCCAGGAACTGCTTCATCCCTTCTGGACCAGGCGGGGTTCCGACTCATATAGTTTGCTATAAAATTCTTGAAAAACATCGTTCACCCCCTGGGTCCAAGACCATGTTACCCTCCATATTACTTACTCTCCCAATCCCCCTGGCCGCTTCTCTCTTTCTAAGCTGGTGCGCCAACGTGCTGCTCGCCTTTTCCCCATATTCGTAGACCGCCCCCCCTTGCCCTCCTCAACTGCTCCACCGCCCTCCCCGTGGTCAACAACTCAAACTCTGCCTGTTGTTTTCAATGCTGCCTCAGGAGCCCCGCATCCGCGGCCTCCGCATATCTCCTATCCACTCGAAGTATCTCCTCCACTAATCTCTCCCTCCCTTTCTCTATGGGACCGAATCGAAATTTGTTCTCCTCCTGCAACTGCTTTCAGAGCCTCCCAAACCACCACTGCTGATACCTCACCCGTATCGTTTGTATCCAGGTAATCCTGAATGGACTTATTCACCTGCCCGCAGACCGCTTCGTCCGCTAACAACCCCACATCCAGCCTCCACCTTTCTCCTCACCCAACCGCAAATCCACCCAATGTGGGGCATGATCAGAGACTGCAATCACCGAATATTCCGTACCCGCCGCCTTCGGAATTAGCGCCCTGCTTAGAATAACAAAATCAATGTGGGAGTAAACTCTATGGACATGAGGAAAAAATGAAAACTCCTTCACCCTCGGCCGTTCGAATCTCCACGGGTCTACCCCCCCATCTGCTTCGTGAAACCCCTCAACTCCTTCGCCGCGGCAGGCCTCCTTCCAGAACTGGATTTTGACCTGTCCAGATCGGGATCAATGACCGTGTTAAAGTCCCCCCCCCCCATGATCAAGCCATGAGACTTTGGGTCCGGGATCTTGCCTAACACCCGTCTCATAAATCCCACATCGTCACAGTTCGGAGCGAATTCATTTACAAGCACCACCTGTACACCGTCCAGCTTCCCATTCACCATAATATATCTACCCCCCTTATCTGCCCCAATTCTTCCAGCTGCAAATGCCACCCGTTTGCTGATCAATATTGCTACCCCCCTGGTCTTTGAGTCCAGCCCAGAATGGAACACCTGACCAACTCACCCCTTTCTCAATCTCGTCTGATCAATAATCTTTAGATGTGTCTCCTGAAGCATTGCTACATCTGCCTTCAGCCCCTTTAAATGCGCGAAAACGCAAGCCCTTTTGACCAGCCCATTCAAACCCCTCACATTCCACATAATCAGCCTGGCCGGAGGCCCCCCCCCCCCCCCCCCCCCCCCCCGGCCAGTTAGCCATAAACTTTTTTTGGCCAGCCCAGAGCCCGGACCCCCCGCTTCCCCGAGCTCCCCCTC
The DNA here is from genome assembly GCF_902713615.1 of Scyliorhinus canicula. Classification (NCBI taxonomy): domain Eukaryota; kingdom Metazoa; phylum Chordata; class Chondrichthyes; order Carcharhiniformes; family Scyliorhinidae; genus Scyliorhinus; species Scyliorhinus canicula. The sequence goes on from NC_052155.1 coordinate 144,424,008, forward strand.
CTGTGGTACTACCACTATTAACTCATGAGAATGCAGGTAGTTGAGACCAGACTCTCACCTGATACCATGGTGGTTTATGAGATTTTCGTTTTGGTTAGAATTAGGACTCAGAGCAGACTGAAACCCAAAAATAAATCCAGATAATTGTGTTGGTTGAAACCAGCAAACGGAATAGAGCAGAGATTAAAACTGGAACGCTCCTGTAAAATATAATCACGCTGTACAGCTGATCTGTACAGTTAATTTGTTTCTATCAATATTCTCTTGATATGCAAAGATTTCAGGTTACAAATTCAGCTCTATATCATTGCTGATTATCAGAATGGTACACGGAGCACTTCCAATCACAATCTCTAGTGTTCCATTCTGGGAAGGAGGTGAGCATTGAAGAGCTGTTCATCAGAACCTGGCTGATTTGCTGCACATTCTTAAAACTTAGGCCACACAGGCCATTACCTCACAAAAGAATGAGTTCAGCTGCAAGAGAGACCTCCCAGTACCACAATTCAAGTCACCCTTTCAACTTGCATTTATGGTGACAATTGCACGTTTTGAACTTCTGTGACAGAAAAAACTAGTGCCGCACCTGGACCGATTCAATGACCATTAAGGGGCAAGCAACGGCGCAACCTGAAACACAACTGATTTCAATGACAACTTGTGCGGGATTCGCCGGGTTTGAGGTTGGCACTCAGGAGGCTGACGAGCTGCAGCTGCATAGATAGACATCACTCCCCACAAAGAACAAAGAAAAGTACAGCACAGGAACAGGCCAATTGACCCTCCAAACCCATGCCGACCATGCTGCCCGTCTAAGCTGAAATCGTATACTCTTCCTGCGTCCGTATCCCCCTATTTCCATCCTATTCATGTATTTGTCAAGATGCCCCTTAAACGTCACTACCGTCCCTACTTCCACTGCCACCTCCGGCAGCGAATTCCAGGCACCCACTACCCTCTGTGTAAAATACTTGCCTCGTACATCTCCTCTAAACCTTGCCCCTCACACCTTAAACCTATGCCCCCTAGTAATTGACCCCTCTACCCTGGGGAAAAGCCTCTGACTATCCACTCTGTCTATGCCCTTCATAATTTTGTAGACCTCTATCAGGTCACTCCTCAACCTCCGTCGTTCCAGTGAGAACAAACCGAGTTTATTCAACCGCTACTCATAACTAATGCCCTCCATACGAGGCAACATCCTGGTAAATCTCTTCTGCACCCTCTCTAATGCCTCCACATCCTTCTGGTAGTGTGCCAACAAGAATTGAACACCATACACCTTACACCATACCATAAGTGTGGCCTAACTAAGGTTCTATACAGCTGCAACATGACTTGCCAATTCTTATACTCAATGCTCCGGCCAATGAAGCAAGCATGCCGTATGCCTTCTTGACTACCTTCTCCACCTGTGTTGCCCCTTTCAGTGACCTATGGACCTGTACACCTAGGTCTCTCTGACTGTTAATACTTTTGAAGGTTCTACCATTCACTGTATATTCCCTGCCTGTATTAGACCTCCCAAAATGCATTACCTCACATTTGTCCAGATTGAACTCCATCTGCCATCTCTCCGCCCAAGTCTCCAAATGATCTAAATCTTGCTGTATCCTCTGACAGTGCTCATCACTATCCGCTATTCCACCAATCTTTGTGTCATCTGCAAACTTACTAATCACACCAGTTACATTTTGCTCCAAATTATTTATATGTACAATGAACAGCAAAGGTCCCAGCACTAATCCCTGCGGAACAGCACTAGTCACTTCTCCCAATCAGAAAAGCACCCTTCCATTGCTACTCTCTGCCTTCTATGACCTAGCCAGTTCTGTATCCATCTTGCCAGCTCACCTCTGATCCCGTGTGACTTCACCTTTTGTACCAGTCTGCCATGAGAGACCTTGTCAAAGGCCTTACTGAAGCCCATATGGACAACATCCACTGCCCCACCTGCATCAACCATCTTAATGACCTCGAAACATTCTATCAAGTTAGTGAGGCGCGACCTCCTCTTCACAAAACCATGCTGCCTCTCGCTAATACGTCCATTTGTTTCCAAATGGGAGTAGATCCTGATTCAAAGAATTCTCTCCAGTAATTTCCCTGCCACTGACGTAAGGCTCAAGTGAATGATTCACCTGAGGAAGGAGTAGTGCTCCGAAAGCTAGTGATTTGAAACAAACCTGTTGGACTTTGACCTGGTGTTGTAAGACTTCTTACTATCTCCAGGATGTTGTCATTTTAATGAATATTCATGAGATGCCAAAAGGGATTCCCAACATAGCTCCGCAGGTCACTTGACCCATCTTTAAACTGCCATGAAAGTCAGGAGAACAAGATTCAAAACTAATTTCCTGCTGTCAGGAAACTGGGATTGCGTATCTTGAAAAACATTAAGGTAGATAAGTCCCCCGAGGGCCAGATGGAATCTACCCCAGAATATTGAGGGAGACAAGGGAAGAAATTGCCAGGGCCTTGACAGAAATCTTTGCATCCTCACTGGCTACAGGTGAGGTCCCAGAGGACTGGGGAATAGCTAATGTTATCCCATTGTTTAAGAAGGGTAGCAAGGATAATCCAGGAAATTACAGGCTGGTGAGCCGAACATCAGTGGCAGGGAAATTATTCGAGACAGGATTTACTACCATTTGGAAGCAACTAGACGTATTAGCGAGAGATAGAATGGCTTTTTGAAGGGAGGGTTGTGTGTCACTAATGATCGAGTTATGAGAAGAGGTTGTATAAACTCACTGGAACGATGGAGGTTGCAGGGTGACCTGATCGCAGTCTACAAAATTATGATGGGCATGGAGAGAGTGGACAGTCAAAAGCTTTTTCCCAGGATGGAAGAATCAATTACTCGGGGACATTGGTGCAAGGGGCAAACTTTAGAGTAGATGTACGAGGTATGTTTTTTACACAGAGGGTAGTGGGTGCCTGGAACTCGCTGCCGGAGGAGGTGGTGGAAGCAGGGACGAGAGTGACGTTTAAGGGGCATCCTGACAAATACATGAATAGGATGGGATTAGAGGGATACGGACCCAGGAAGTGTCGACGATTTTAAGTTAGACGGGAAGCATGGTCGGCACAGGCTTGGAGGGCCGAAGGGCCTGTTCCTGTGCTGTACTTTCCTTTGTTCTTTTGATTCTCCATTGGTCGATGCCAGAATTGGGAAATGTGATTGGATGGAGAATCGTGGGTGAGACGGAATTCGTAGCTGATGCCGGGCGCCCGAGACAATGGCATGCTGCGATGCCTCGACAGCAGCACCTGCACGTCCAGTAAATGCCTTTGGCATATCATTAGCAGGCCTGACCTGGTATTCTCCAGGGCTCTCACGATGCTCTGTCTCTGCCAGGAGGAATTACCGACAGTGAGTTTCATTTGTGGTTTTAAAAATCGGGAACAGACGCCACGGCTGCTGAGGGAGTGAGAGGGGGTACGAAAAGTGTCCAACATCACTATAGTGTACAGACAGTTGTGCCGTAGGCCAGGGGCAGCTTCTGCCAGAGTCAGGGGGAGTAGCGGGGAGAGGGGGGGGGGCGGAGGGAGGAGGGGGGGGGCAGCCAGGATGTGTGCTGTGGGGTCGTGTGGACGGTCAAGGACCACCATTGCCGCTGACTGCCCACTGTGAACTTAGTGCTCGGGTCACATGGGTGTTTCCCCGGCCACCCCCCCTAGATATCCCCTGGCTCTAACTGGCCTATCAATGGGATAGATGCGCTCCAGTTCATCTTGTTGGCTGGAATGAATGTGTAAGGAGTGGAGTGCTGATATGTGGCTGCCGCTTGAGTGGAAATCCCTACCACGATGAATCGTTTTTCATTTGAATCACTCATGTTCTGCGTGACACCGGTGTTAGCCCATTAATGATTCCAAGGTTGCTCCAGGACAGGTGCCAATTTTGCTGTCATGAGTCCACCAATTCTGTCCTGGCGTCAAAACTTAGAGTGGGATTCTCCATCTCACCCGCCCCGTTTTCCAGCGCAGCGCACCTCCACCGGCAGCGGGATTCTCCATTCCACAGCCAGCCAATAGGGTTTCCCATTGTGGGCCACCCCACACTGTTGGGAAACGTGCCGGTGTGGGTGCGCTGCCAGCGGTTCGGAGGATCCTGCCAATGGAAAATCCCGCAGCCAGTGTCTGAAACGGAGAATCCCACCCCCAATCTTTTGACTCACACCAAATCACCCTTCACCACCCACCTGCCACGATTCCTGCTGCTGGTGGGAGGAGAAGATTCTGCCAATTGCCTTGAATTAAATCATATTAAAATCACTGTTAAATAAATCGTTACACACTATTGAGTTGCAAACTAATTTATTCATACATCTAATTTGGCAAGCCCCTTTGTTATTTCTGGGACATATTGCTGCAGAAATCTTTCCCGAATCACCCACAAAATTCACCAGTTTTCTGATGTACTAGCCTGCTTATCTTAATGTATATGAAAGTTGAAATCATTCATTAAAACCTTTTCTACATAATGTTTAACCTCAACATTTATGTAATGTATCACTTCATAGCTGGTACCCTATACATAACTTGCAATACAGTCTTAAAAGATTTTCGATTTCTTAATTCTACTCATCAAGTTCCAATGTCTGTTTACCTTTCATTAAATATCCTACCATTGACTATTCTGATTCAAGTGTTTTCTTTAGTCGTTGAAACTACTCATCCCCTTTACCATTTTCCCTTTACCATTTTCCCTTTATTATCCTGTCAACCTTATAAACTGAGAGTCTTGCAATCTCTCAGCAATGACCACAATATGATATTCCCTAAATTGAATTTGCACCTATAATTCATTCAATTTGTTGCTTTTACTTTGTGCATTTGATTTGTGAGCAATTATTTGGACCACACTGTAATCTTTCATTCTGCTTTCATGTTTTACTCCCATATATATTATTTCTCTTTCCTGGTTTAATAACTTTGTATCTTTTAGTTTTCCATTTGCCTGTGATGTCTGAAGCATAATTTCTGATTGTTACCTTTCCCTCTTCCCTTTTGTTTGTTTTCAGACTATTAGCTGTACTACTGTTTCCACCTGGGCCAATTTACTAATTAAAGTTGTTTTGACCAGCCTATTCTTCCAGCCACGACACTGGTTGTGAAGGTGCCTACCTCAACAGGATAATTCTTTCCTGGTGCCAGTGTCCTCTGAAAATAAATCCTCTTTCCCGCATCTGTCCTTCAGCGACTAGCTCACCTTAACCTGCTTTTCCCGATGGCAATAAACAAAACAACAGACAGCCATTCACTGGTGCATTCCTCAGGGCAATGGTGATGATCAATCAGAGACAAACTGCCTGGTTTAAATTTAAAATGCTTGACAGTTAACGGTCAGTCATCATCAACTGGTACATTTTCCATGGCAATCAGAATTCACTTGTCAACCAATGCCCCTCATATTGGTATTCCTGTAAATTGTTCTGATAAGTGCAGACAAAAAACTTCAACAAAACTATGTTTTCTCAGCATTGTGGCAATTTGCCTGTGATGTGGATAGTAATCTAGCTATTATAACCCTGGAGGTACTGCCCTTAATCCTGGTTCTCTCTGAACAGGATCTCCTGCCCACTCTCTCAATGTTCTCGATTCTCCTTATCAATTATCCTATTTTTCCCACTACTTATTGAATCCCTATAACTACCGCATTACACGCACCCCCCTCCCCCCCGCTCCTCATTCTCTCCTTTTAGACAGATTTTAGCTTCTGGGTGCCATAATGCACAGTCCAACATTCTTTACCCTTATCTTCGCAGATAGTCAAGCACATTGTGGTGGTTAGATCGTATAAGTTTCTGTAGATCCTTGTTCCATGTCTCACCTGGTCGTTTAAAAAACATGTTTTATTCATTCATGGGGCATGGGCATCGCTGACTGTGCCAACAGTTATTGCCCATCCCTAATTGCCCATGAGGGGGCAGTTCAGAGTCAACCACATTGCTGTGGATCTGGAGGTAAAGAATGCAGATTTCCTTCTCTAAAGGACATTAGTGAACCAGATGGGTTTTTATGACAATCGACAATGCTTTCATGGTCACCATTGGACATTTAATTCCAGATTTTTATTTAATTCAAATTTCACCATTTGCATTGGCGGGATTTGAACTTGGGTCCCAGAGCATTACTCTGGGTCTCTGATTTACTGGACAATACCACTACCCCGATCATGAGCCCCACCACAAGGTGTGGAACAAACTCCTCAATTCTTCTCCCTTCCGTGTCCAGGTGTCTGGAACATATATTCCAGCTCAGACTCATTGAGCTAGAGATATTCAAGAGGGAGACACCAACTGCATATGTGTTCACTCAGGATATCACAATGACCTGCCCTCAGATGACTTCATAGTGACTGTTGCAAGGAGCCTGTCAGAGTCTATCTTTGATATCAAAGGCTTACTTCTTATCCCCACTTTCAAATAAAGAGGCATTTCCTCAATCCATCAACTGTCATACCTGTATTCATCACCAAATTGAATAAATCAGCATCAAATAATTTCACCTTTTCCCTAACCTCCATGAATATAAAAAACACAATGCACATCTACCATCTATTTTAAGACAGAATACAAGTATATCCACTTTTTATAACAACAGGCTTTCCCTGGGTGGCTGTATGACTTTTCTTTCACCTGTTCTGCAATTTTTCTTGATGCAACCTATATTATCCTTGATGCCAATATCATCAAAGGTGCTTGGCCACTCTGCAGCTACCAAGGATTCATAGAACATACTGTGCAGAAGGAGGCCATTCGAGCCATCGAGTCGACACTGACCCACTTCCTCTCACTTCCACCCTATCCCCGTACCCCAATAATCCCTCCTAACCTTTTTCGACACTAAGGGAAATTTAGCAATGCCAATCCACTTAACTTGCACATCTTTGGACGGTGGGAGGAAACCGGAGTATCCGGAGGAAACCCACGCAGACATGGGGAGAACGTGCAGACTCCGCACAGACAGTGACCCTGCGGGGAATTGAACCTGGGACCCTAGCGCTGTGAAGCCACAGTGCTAGCCACTTGTGCTACCGTGATGCTCTAATTCATGAGATTAAAATGGCCTTGCTCTCCATGGCTACTGGTTTCTGGAGATGAAGAAACTGTTGGTTGCATCTCTGATGTTGCCTCCTATCTCAAGAATCCCTACACTGCAGAAAGAGGTTATTCAGCCCATTGAATCCACACCAACCCTATGGAAAAGCACCCTGCCTCGACCCACTCCCCCACCCTACTCTTGTAACTCCATAACCCCACCTAAACTCTGGGCAATTTAAGCACTTTTGGATACCAAGGAACAATTTAGCCTACCTTGGCCAATCCACCTACCTTGGCCAATCCACCTACCTTGGCCAATCCACCTACCTTGCATATCTTTGGACTTTGGGAGGAAATCAGAACACCCGGAGGAAATCATACACACACACACACACAGAAAGTGCAAACTCCATACAGACAGTCAGCCATGGCTGGAATTGAATCCGGGTCCATGGCGCTGTGAAGCAGCAGTGCTAACCACTGTGCTACCCTGCCAGTGGCTTGGTGTTCTCTGACAGCAAAGAATGTGGTAGAAGGGTCTAGTATACGCAGGGTTAATGTGGGACTGTGCACAGTACCCCCCACACAGTGATGTAAGAGGGCATATGATCTTGACCTAAGGTCAGAGACGTGGAAGAAGAAGATAGCTCCATGCCCCTACCCCTTACTGTATATTTGTATATAGTTACAAATAGCAAAAAAAAAAGACTTGCTGTTAACATGCACAAGATTTATTTCACAAACATGTTCTGCAACCAATACCATCCCAACATGGTGGCAGCTCTGGATCATAAACTCTCATCTTCACTGAAAGTCTGAAAGTCTTAGAAAAAGGACACCTTCAATGGATTCTGACCTGAAAGAAGTTCCCAACTGAAGAAATTGCCAGAAAAAGCTCTGAAGAGAAGAACCTGGAAGCTAAGGGCAGAAGTTTTATTGCAGCAGAAGTCTCCACACAATTTCTCTTGGAAACCCAGATTCAGTTCATAGCCTGGACGGGTGAGCTAAATCCTTTTCACTTCCAGGCTGCAGACAGTCCTGAGAAGCCCTTTTACTCATTCAGTCAGAAGCATCATTGAACTAAACTGTTATGACCCCCAAGGGGCTCGCACCTGCATTGTATTAGATTTCCCTCCTACACTTTGGAATATGACCCCGACAGGTGATCCTCCCAATTGGAGGATCCCCACAGGGTATAAACTCCGGCCGAGAAGCAGATTGGGGAAGAAGACCCTGAGAGGGAGTGGAGGGTGATTGTATTGAAGCGTAGTAGAATAAACCTAGTTGTATCCCATCTATCTGGCTACATGTGGAGTCCTTACATTCAGTCATAACACAATCTCAGTGCTAATCCCAATTGACTCTGAACTTCAATACTTATTCATGGCCGGATCTCGAATAACGACGAGTCAGAATACAGGAGGGAGATAGAGAACCTAGTGGAGTGGTGTAACGACAGCAATCTCTCCCTCAATGCCAGCAAAACTAAAGAGCTGGTCATTGACTTCAGGAAGCAAAGTACTGTACACACACCTGTCAGCATCAACGGGGCCGAGGTGGAGATGGATAGCAGCTTCAAATTCCTAGGGGTGCACATCACCAAAAATCTGTCCTGGTCCACTCATGTCGACGCTATCACCAAGAAAGCACAACAGCGCCTATACTTCCTCAGGAAACTAAGGAAATTCGGCATGTCCACATTAACCCTTACCAACTTTTACAGATGCACCATAGAAAGCATCCTATCTGGCTGCATCACAGCCTGGTATGGCAACTGCTCAGCCCAGGACCGCAAGAAACTTCAGAGAGTCGTGAACACCGCCCAGTCCATCACACGAACCTGCCTCCCATCCATGGACTCCATCTACACCTCCCGCTGCCTGGGGAAAGCGGGCAGCATAATCAAGGCTCCCACCCGGCTTACTCACTTTTCCAACTTCTTCCATCGGGCAGGAGATACAGAAGTCTGAGAACACGCACAAACAGACTCAAAAAACAGCTTCTATCCCACTGTCACCAGACTCCTAAATGACCCTCTTATTTTTTTTTTATAAATTTAGATTACCCAATTATTTTTTCCAATTAAGGGGCAATTTAGCATGGCCAATCCACCTACTCTGCACATTTTTGGGTTGTGGGGGCGAAACCCACGCAGACACGGGGAGAATGTGCGAACTCCACACGGACAGTGACCCAGAGCCGGGATCGAACCTGGGACCTCAGCGCCGTGAGGCGGTTGTGCTAACCACTAGGCCACCGTGCTGCCCTAAATGACCCTCTTATTGACTGACCTCATTAACACTACACCCTGTATGCTTCATCCAATGCCAATGCTTATGTAGTTACATTGTATATCTTATGTTGCCCTATTATGTATTTCCTTGGATTTTGTTTAATTCCCTTTTCTTCCCATGTACTGAATGATCTGTTGAGCTGCTTGCAGAAAAATACTTTTCACTGTACCTCGGTACGCGTGACAATAAACAAATCCAATCCAATCCAATCCAACTAACGAGAACCTCACAACTTAAACAGCAAGTCTGCAGTTTATTCAAATATCTTGCTACTCACTCACAATGCCACATCGCTGTTTAAATCATGTTGGCAGACCACCCTACCACCTGCCATTATTGAAAATTCTTCTTCCCAACTTACACCATTGCCTTTTTGCGAAGCCTACCAAAACCAATACGCGTGGGAAATCCACTGTTCTGTAGTGAACAGTTTAACTTTAACCTCAGTCCGCTGAACTGTGCCTCACAGCGGAATTTAACTTCAGTCCGCTGAACTGTGCCTCACAGCGACCTTTAACCTCAGCCCACTGAACAGTGCCTGACAGCGGAATTTAACTTCAATCCGCTGAACGGTGCCTGACAGCGGCCTTTAACCTCAGCCCACTGAATTGTGCCTGACAGCGGAATTTAACTTCAATCCGCTGAACGGTGCCTGACAGCGACCTTTAACCTCAGCCCACTGAACTGTGCCTGACAGCGGAATTTAACTTCAATCCGCTGAACTGTGCCTAACAGCGGAATTTAACTTCAATCCGCTGAACTGTGCCTGACAGCGGCCTTTAACTTCAGTCCACTGACACGTGCCTTACAGTGGAATTTAACCTCAGTCTGCTTAACTGTGTGTCACAGCAGCCTTTAACCTCAGTCCGCTGAACTGTGCCTGACAGCGGACTTGAACTTCAGTCAACTGAACCGTGCCTGACAGCGGACTTTAACCTCATCTGCAGAATCGTATCTGACAGTGGCCTTTAACTTCAATCTGCTGAACTGTGCCTGACAGCGGACTTTAACCTCAGTCCGCTGAACTGTGCCTGACAGCGGACTTTAACCTCATCCGCTGAATCGTTCCCCAAACCTTTGAGCTGATATACATCATCCCTAATCAGCGTTTATCTCTTCTGAGCAGGGTCCCTGCATAGCCCTGGATCTTCGCCAAATGGCAGAGGATGTAAAGACCAATCTATACCCACAAGATTACCATGACATCTCATGTGGAAGTGGTACCAGAGAATGATCAACAGTCCGAGAAGCTTCTATCTCCTATGATGATAGTAAGAAGTCTTACAACACCAGGTTAAAGTCCAACAGGTTTGTTTCAAATACGAGCTTTTGGAGTGCAGCTGAGAGAGCACCTGAGGAAGGAGCAGTGCTCCGAAAGCTCGTGTTTGAAACAAACCTGTTGGACTTTAACCTGGTGTTGTAAGACTTCTTACTGTGCTCACCCTAGTCCAACGCCGGCATCTCCACATCATCCTATGATGATGGTACATCCGGTTGAAACATCAACCACTGTGCAGACATTAACTTCCAGCCAGCATATCACAACCATAAGGGAGGCTGCAAGTGGGTAGCACCATGAGCAACAAAAAGCAGAAGTGAACATTCCACTCACCCTTCATCTCACCATAGGAACGCTTTTCTATGGCCTCAGAAAAAAAATAGTAGCGCCAAGGAGATGAATATTATCTTCATCCACATCACAAGAAACGATCTCGAGTGACAACAACCATTCATCGACAACAACAGCCAAATCAACCATGTGTGGATTAACATAAAGCAATGGGGAAAAGGGTACCAAGTGCCAGTCCAATCTCCAACCCAACAATAAGAACCAAAACCAACAGAGTCTACTACTCTTCCATCACAACAGCGAACGAGATGTGGAAGGGTTAAGCCTGCCTGAACGTTGAACTTCGTAGGCTTGAAGGAGGAAGATGGGGTACTGAGAATGTTGTTAATACTAATACAGTAATAGCACTAATGTTGGAATGGCACTGAGGTTGTAACAATAAGGTAAATTGGTTAGAGTTAAAATAATGTAACACTTGAAGTAAGCGGAAGTAACTATACCCACGGGTTAAGGTTTGGTGAGGTGTATAGAAGATGGTTAATATGGGACTGAGTAAAGTACTGACCACACAGTGATGAAAGAAGACCTTGACCTTCGACCAGTGTGCTGTTGGCCAGAGATGTGTTGGGACCGAGGATGGCTATACCTCCATGCTTGTACCCTTGATTATATATTTATATATAGTCACAAGTCATTAATAAAAAAATGCTATTGACGTAGGGAAGACTGCAAAGACTTATGTCTGGAACCAACATCATCCCAAAAGCCTTTCTCTTTGCAGAACTAGTTTAGGTGATGGAGGGGCGTTGGTTGCATCTCTGATAGGTTGCCACCTATCTCCCAGTGAGTCTTTTTGTTATTCTTTCACCTGATGAAGGTATAGCTGGTGAGGTAGCGTTCATCGCCCATCACCAATTTCTATTCAGAAGGTGGTGTTAAGCTGTCTTCTTAAACTGTTGCATTTTCTTTAGACCCTTCCTCAGTGGTTTGATTCTGGCTTGAATGGCTTGCTCGGCTATTTCAGAGGTTAGTTGTGTGTGAACCACATTGCTGTTGTATAGGTACACGTGAAAATTGAGACAAATGCAGTAAAGTGATAAGCAAGTAAGTCAGTAAGCCGAACACTGTTCCGTGCTTGTTCACTGCACCCTCTGACTGTTGCTACAATCCTTAACTGGAACTGGTACTTTTAAAAGCTGCATTCTAATTTCCATGCTGCAGTGCTCATTATTCCTCTTTTCATAGCATTATATAATAGAGAAGGAAACAATTCACTCAACCTGTTGTGCCTGTGTCAGTTCTCTGAAAGAGCTGCAAATTAGCTCCACAATCCAGCTCTTTCTCCATAGCCTTGCAATTCTTTCCTTGTTAATATATAGTAAATTCCCTTTTGAAAGTTACTGTTGAATCTCTTTCCATCAGGCACTTAGACAATGCATTCCAAATCATAATTCTCTGAGAATCCTCATCTTCCTCATTTTATTTCCAGATTATTTAATATCTGTGTCTTTTGGTTATAGCCACTGGCGATAGTTTCTCCATATTTACTCTGTTGAAATTTCTCATAATTTTAATTACTTCGACTAAATTTTTAACTTCAGTGTTCTAAAGAGAAGAATTCCAAATTTAGTAGTCTTTCCAAGTAACTCAAACCCTTCATCCTTCTTATTATTCTGGTAAATCTCTGCGCCCGCTCCAAGACCTTGAAAACCTTTATGTCAGTCAGTACTCCAATGGATATTTATGAGCTAATCAAGAAACTCGCAAATATAAAGCAGGTATTGCTTTATATTCCACGGTGAAAATATATGACAACTCACCGCGTGGAACATTCGACCATTAAGCTTCAACTCAGCATGAACAATATCACAGGATACCTGAAATTAAAACAGAAAATGCTGGATTAAATCAGCAGGTCTGTGGAGAGAAACAGAGTTAGTTTCGAGTCCATATGACCTTTCTCCAGAGCAGAGGATTTCTGTTCTGAATTAGATAATATGTAATTTAAATGGCAATACATCTTTGCTGGATTTCTCCGGCTATTGGGGTTCTTTGGTTCTGCCAACAGTGCAATCCACACCTACGGATTTCTCGGCGCGTGAGGTGGCTTCCATGGGAAATCCCATTGACAAGCAGCGGGAGGAGTAGATCCTGCCACAAGCGAATGCCGCACCGTCGGGAAACACATGGCTGGGAGAGCGGAGAATCCAGCTCCTTATAATGACTGAATCTAAATGATTTTGGTTGAACGAATTAAGCCATACCAGAAAACAAAATGCCATAATAATCTTCTGTGAAAGGGAGTTTTTCCTGAATTGTTGGAATTTCTTTTAGCTTCTTCAAACAATTTGTATCATACACCCATTTATATGTAAAGCTATTTGTTACTCTGGAAATGATGAGAAAAGAGAGGTGGTTCTCAATACTAGTGTTTCCAATGGAAACAAAACAGGAAATACATCTTAATGAAAGGGAAAATGCTGGAAAATCTCAGCAAGTCTGGCAGACTTGCTGAGATTTTCCAGCATTTTCCCTTTCGTTTCAGATTCCAGCATCCGCAGTAATTTTCTTTTCTTTAATACATCTTAATGCCTGTGCCAAGGGGTGGCACAGTGGGATAGCACTGCCACCTCACAGCTCCAGGGACCTGGGTTCAATTCCAGCCTCGGGTGACTGCCTGTCTGGAGTTTGTATTTTCTCCCCGTATTTGCGTGGGTTTCCTCCAAGTGCTCCAGTTTCCTCCCACAGACAAAGAAGTGCACATTAGGTGGATTGGCCTTGCTAACTTGCCTCTTAGTGTCTGAGAGGTTAGGTTGGGTTACGGGGATAAGGTGGAGGCGTAGGCATAAGTAGGGAGCTCTTTTCAAGGGCCGGTGCAGACTGCATGGGTCGAATGGCCTTCTTCTGCACTGTAGGGATTCTATGACACATTTCCCAAAGTACACTCCCACTAGAAAATCCTCCCATGGTCAATTATTGTCTAACTGTGGTTGGCTGCGAATATAATGTCAGCCGAGGCAGTCTCAAATGTTTTGCATGTGAATTTCTTCCATCCACATTTCCTCGAGCTGAGAAGCATAGTATTAACTTATTGCTGTTTTCCTTCCCTCTCAGCTGCTCTCACCCTGGACTGGAATAAGTCACTGACAGGCATTTGTTTCTTTCTCTTGCAGGGGCAGAACTGCAGCCTGGCCCTGGCCCTGGAAACTAGTTCCATCATGCTAGCTCAGCTTCTTCACTTTTTCTACAAGGACCAACCCACAGGGAAAGTCTTGAACAGTGTTTCAAGTACTGACTCTTCTTATTGGCCAGTTTACAAAACTAAAAACTATAGGCATTGGATCTTTAATTGGCTTATGTTCTTTTTTTTGTTTTAAAATGACCTTTTGTTTTGCACAGGTGGAGAATTCTTGAAGTTTTTAGTTTTATAAATATGGGCCCAAGCCTCCAAAAATATGACATGGCATTGTACAGCATAATCTTAACAGGGGGATCTGAGGCCTGACCAATAATGCTCTAAAGCTGTATGACACATATTTGTTGGGGGACCTCTTGCTACTGCTACACACGAGTGGAAGTACAGATGTCACTGAGTGACATTTTTATGATTTTGAGAGGTATTTTGCATCCAACCCCTCAAACTTCATGAAACTGCAACTGTAAAATATGCAGTAATAAGTTTTTAATGAAAACTTTCTTTGTCCAACACCAACTATAATAATCTACCACATCTTTATTCATTCAGGGAAATTTGATTCAATCTGATGAATTGTATTATTCTACTCAACCTCCTCCAATCTAATTGGTGGGTACTCTCTGGCAGTTAAACATGCTCCTACATAGCCACTCCATCGCCTAGACCACCTTAGATTTCACCTCCGCCTCAGCATTTTTGCTGCTGAAAAGCTCTTCCATGCATTTGTTACCGCTAGATTTGATTATTCCAGTGCTCTCCTGGCTGGTCTCCCACCTTCCACCCTACATAACTTGTTTATTCAAAACTCTGCCGCTATTATCCTAACTCACACTCACGCTTTTCACTCATAACTTCTGTGCCCTAGCAACAACTTAATTTTCCATGGCCTTTTCCCTCCTTGTCTCTGTAGCCTCTTCTAGCCCAATTAACCCATTGCTCTGCCAGTGCTGACCTGCTATGCTTTTATTTGCTCACTTCATTGGCAGCCATGTCCTCAGCTGCCTAAACTTAAAACTCTGGAATTCCCTTCTTAAAGTTCTTCACCAATATACTTGTCTATCCTGTTTTAAATACTATCTATTTCTCCTTATGTAACTAAAGATCAAATTTTGACTAATACGCTTGTGCAGTGTTTTGGGGTGTTTTACTATGTTTAAAGCACTATATAAATGCAAGTTGTTTCTAAATGTTGCTACATTGAGCCATCTTACCTACTCTTTCTGCCCGATATAAGTATGAAGAGTTAAATGTGTTATTTATTTCAAAATGATAGTACAGCAATAAAGGTTTACATTAATTTCGGCATTTCCAATTATACTAAACATTTAAATAAGTCGAGTGGGTATAATGTATTAAATGCTGTCTATTAGTAATTGCAGTTGATTTTCAGCCAAGCTGACTTGCAAAAATCGTACAAAAGCAAAATACAGCAGATGCTGGAAATCTGAAATAAAAACAGAAAAGTCTTCAAACACTCAGCAGGTCAGGGAGTGTGGTGGCATTGGAGAAGGGAAGGGCATGTAATTAGGTGGGATAGTGGTGTAGCAGAACCCCGATACATCCCGCCTCTGACAGAATTAAGTTGTGGATAAGGAGGCGACCCATGGTCAATGTTCCCACCCCACCATTAACTGAAAGCCTCAAGTGGTCAATTAATTACGACCTAAGGTCTTCATTTCACCATTGCTGGTATTAAACCGGTGCCATATGGGTCTGTCGCAATGTGACATGTATGACAGTTAAAACCATGCAGCTAGCTTGTCATCATCAGGGTGGGGTAAGGTAGGAATGGGGGGAAAGGGATATAGCAGTGGGGGTGGGGGGGGGGGAAACGTTGTGGGGAGAGGGGAGGGGGAATTCCACATCAGGAGGGTTGGGGGAGTTCTGCTGAGAATCACCCACTGCCCTTGCTGCCAAATCCCTGGACCCCTCTCCCCTTGACTCCAACCCCGTGGGGTAGCATGGTGGCACAGTGATTAGCACTGCTGCCTCACAGCTCCAGGGACCCAGTTTCAATTCTGGCCTTGGGTGACTGTCTGTCTGGGGTTTGCACTTTCTCACATGTCTGCACGGGTTCCTTCCGGTTTCCTCCCACTGTTCAAAGATGTGCAGGTTAGGTGGATTAGCCATGATAATTTTGCCCTTGGTGTCCACAAGGGTAGGTGGGGTTACTAGGTCTATGGGAATAGGGTGGAGACGTGAGCTTAAGTAGGGTGCTCTTTCCCAGGGCCGGTGCAGATTCAATGGGCTGGAAGTCTTCCTTCTGCACTGAAAATTCAATGATTCCCTGATAACGTTCCTCTCCCACACTCCCACATATTACTTATCTGTGGCCTGGATCACTCCACAATCATTGCACCAGCAGGCAGTGCCTCACGAGTGGCACAGCTGAGCAATCAAAGGTCAGCAGCTCTCTGTCGGTGAGACTTCCACCTCCGGGGTCTGAATTCCAAGGGAAGGCCTGCTGCTGGCCTCAAAACTTCCTTAGTGGCTTGTGGTTTGGCAGTCCTTCCCAAAAAGAGACAGCACAGGTCTCTCACTGGTCCTACATCTCAACAAGATTCTGATCAATGTTTTAGGTCAATGAATGATCATCGACCTGAAGCATTAGTTCTATCGCCATAGATGGTGCCTGACATGCTGAGTATTTCCGGCATGTTTTGCTTATATTGCAAAGAAATTTTATTAATCAGCAGACAGGAATAAATCGATGTTGATAATTAGGCATATTGCATACCCTAAACACTGGCATGGTCATTTCAGATCATGCCATGTAAACCATTGATTCAATTGAGATATTGCCATGTTAGATGATTTCTGAGTTGAACATGAGGCATCTCCAAGGATAAAAGCAGTCATGGAAATGTAAAAGCAATCATAATGCTGAGGTGTGCAAGCTTTTGCCTTTTTCATAGAACATACAGTGCAGAAGGAGGCCATTCGGCCCATTGAGTCTGCACCGACCCACTTAAGCCCTCATTTCCACCCTATCCCCGTAACCCAATAACCCCTCCTAACCTTTTTGGTCGCTAAGGGCAATTTAGCATGGCCAATCCACCTAACCTGCACGTCTTTGGACTGTGGGAGGAAACCGGAGCATCCAGAAGAAACCCATGCGGACACAGGTAGATCATGCAGACTCCGCACAGACAGTGACCCAGAGGGGACTCGAACCTGGGACCCTGGCGCTGTGAAGCCACAGTGCTATCCACTTGTGCTACCCTGCTGCCCACTTGCTGCCTTTGTTTTATGGAACCTTTGAACTAACCATCCCAAGGTGCCATAGTAATAATAATCTTTATTATTGTCACAGTAGGCTTACAGTAACACTGCAATGACGTTACTGTGAAAATCCCCTAGTCGCCACACTCCGGCGTCTGTTCGGCAAATTCAGAATGTCCAATTCACCAAACAGCACGTCTTTTGGGACTTGTGGGAGGAAATCGGAGCACCCGGAGGAGACCCACGCAGACACGGGGAGAACGTGCGGACTCCGCACAGCCAGTGACCCAACGGGGAATCAAACCTGGGACCCTGGTGCTGTGAAGCAACAGTGCTAACTGTATTACCATGCCACTAACAGTTAAAGTTTAAATCTGTGTTCCTTTAATGTGCAAAGAGCTCAATTTGCTGACAGGTAATTTACCAATAGGAAAATAGAAAAAAGAGCATACGTTTCCAAACTTACCCAAATTTCAAATTGGATGAAACAGGAAATGAATAAAAAATGAAAAGCTAAAATGTTCGAAACACTCATTAAGTCTGTGTAGAGACTCAGAATAAATATAAGTGAGACTGAGTTTGGGGGCTTGGAGGTCTGCATTGCTAGGGACTGGGAGTCTCTTGGGCTGAAACTTGTATTCTCTTGCTATCATTACCCTAAATATCAGTGGTACCGCAATTCCAATCACACCGGTACATTTGAATGTGGAAGAAGGGGTAATAATTAAAATAATTCTGTCAAAGTTAGTTTTCCACATTAATTTTCAGACAAAACTAGCTTTTTAAACATTGGAATAGCATTTTTACTGGTACCAGAGCTTGTAGACGATTGCACACACTGAGAAGAGCTCAGTCAGCTATACAAAAAAAATTGTCTAATTAGTACTTGAGATTTACCTAACCCTTTAATTCACTGCATTTAGTTATGCTTTGATCAAGGAAATATTAATCATCATGAAATATTGATGTTTCAATGTCATCTAATTGGATGGCTTCACATTACCACAGGGTGGAAATGTTGCCCTGCAATGTAGTTGATGGCCTTGTTTAGCAGATATTTTACGCTGGTTAACCCCTTCCTCTGCAATAAGAGATTCTGACAACTTGCATTTATATTGCACCATTAATGTAGCAAAACACTTGATTATATTGCTTCACACGACCTTTCGCAAACAAAATTTCACATGAGATATTAGGGCCAGTGTCCAAAAATTAAGTCAGAGCTAGGTTTTACAAAAGAGAGCAACCTAGGAGGAGAAAAGAATAAAAAACGTGATAGCCTCAGGTCAAATGTTTTATGCACTAAGTAATTTTGCTGACTGGAATTCAAAACCTCAGATCTCTATGCTAAGATTGTAGCTCTACTTAAAGTTAAGTGTATTTGGGGCGATTTTCCAATTTCATCCTAGTGACAGACAACCTTACTGGTAAGAAAATCATATCTGAAATATTATTTAATAAGTGTGTATCTGAATTTCCAAGTGTAAGAAACTTCTCACTCTGAGAAGGAAGTTGAAAACTGGCTCCAATAAATTTTTCATAAGAAATGATTGGAAAAAAGTCATATTTTTAGAAATAGTTTGGGGCGCATGCATTCTGATTAATTGATTATGACTGTAGCTCTAAATTGATTTGTCCTGAATGGTGCTTGCTTTGTGATGGTGAAGGAGTCTCATGATGTAGCTGAGTTTTCTCAGCTGCAAGACCTGTTGGACCTTTGTTACCAAGGACAACATTATTTGTGAGGTAGCAGGGCAGGATTATCTTTACAAATGGTTGAGTCTGGACAATGTGCAAAGTTACTAGAACAAAAAGATGGATTTGCTATCAGTGCAAAAATTATTTTTAACATTGATTTACCAACTCTAGGTGGTTTAATGAAGACTAGTTTGTGAGACTGCTGAAGCACAGACTCAGATCATTGTTTAAAATATGGGGCAGAGTTCCTTTTACTGCACCTGGATCCATGATGCTGTGAAGAAAAGAAAACTGGGTGGGAAGGGCACACTTTGAAGGGCTTGACTTTGGTCCGAAGACAGATAAATGTGAGAAACTAGGAAACTGTGGTGGAGCAAAGTTCAAGGACACAACTTGAATTTATGGCAAGGAGACTGTTTAGAGCAATTTCTGACATGTTTCTGACAATTTCTGACATGTTTGGAACATTGCTTAGATTCCATCTGAGGGACTCCATTCGGTTATGGCCACCATATCTCTTGAAGAATATATTAGCATTCAAAGGGGTACACGATGAATTAACCGGAATGATACCAGGTCTGAGCGGAAGTGTCAAAGTGTCTAGGCATGATATTTCATTATGACATAAGGATGGCTGGTTGGATTCAATGAGTTCTTTTGTCTATCAACATTGCATGTTATTAGAGGATTAAATTGTGAGGACAGGTTGTATATAATTATAAGTATTCCTTTGCATTGTGTAGGTTCAGGGATGTTCCAATAAAGGTGTTTGAAATGTTTGATAAGATAAATCAGATAAATTGTTTCCTCTGATGGGGGAATCAAGGGCAAGGAGACAAAGAGCTGGATTTTTGCCATGTTAGGCAGACCTTTAAAAATGGCAAACAGGAGGCCAAATGTGGAATCCCACCCCGTTTCCAACTGACCCAAGTTTTTATGGAAGGGAAAGGTGGTGGGCATAATTCACACAGGCTAAAAGCCCAAATGGAGCAGTGCAATTTAAACTGAGCTCAGTTTACCTGTCCCTGTGGCTGCCTACACTCTGTTTCTGTGGTCTACTGTCACACATTTGTTGTACTCTTTGCTGAGGGGGTTCAGCAAAGTGCTTACCTCCGTAGCCAAAATCCAGGCCATAATCTTCAAATTAGAGCTCGGAGTTTTCACACAAAGGTAGTAGAAATTTGGAACTCCCTGCCAAAAAATATTGATGTGGGACAGTTAGAGTGTTAAGACTGAGATTGACAGACTTCATTAGTTAAGGATACCAAGGGACTTGAAGAAAAAGGAGGTAAATGGAGATGAGATATAGATCCACCGTAATCTAATTGAATTGTGGAAGGAGCTCAGTGGATTATATTGCTGTTCTTAATGTTCCTGTACGCAATATTTTCAACCCATTAATTTAATTGGCCAGAAGATCGAACATTCCATTTCATGCAACATTCCTCCGTATATGTTTTCACCTTCAAATTTCATCACTCAGATAATGCCAATTTATCTTGCAGCCAATATTATAATCACATCAAACAAACTAAGTAAATGTGACAAGGGCAGACTGAGTAAATTGAAGGGAACACTCAACCATCTGGAAAGATTTTCTGATAGATTCACTGAAGGAATAGAATGATCCAACCTATCAGATTTTGTGATTTTGTTCCCTCTGTTATATAGGTTTTTTCACAATGACGAAATGTCCTTTTATAATCAGCATTAAAAATTCTTTCAAGGATTCTTTTTGACTTTTTTCTTTGAATCTTCCTCAACTTGTCACTGGGAAAATATTCAAATAAAGCAGTAAATCGGCTACATTTGTAACAATGCTTGTTCATTTGGAACAAGCATTTCTTTTGCCATTGGACAAAGCAATTTTTTTATTTCATAGATCCCTTTGATCAAAAGAAGTTGCCCAAAAAAGCAGGAAAACGCACGTTCCTCTTCCGGTCTGTGCCTGAATGGAGCCAGAGCTTTCATCTTCATTTAGTACCTTGGGGGAAGCATCTCTCCATAGTTAGCTGTCTCAGTGTGTCATTTGTTTGATCCTCTATACTGTATGTTGCGCACTGTTTGTGTAAATTGTCAATGTTAATTACTGTGTGTTGCTGTATGTTACCTACCTACACCACTCTATATAATGGATGCAAATGATTACATTGTACAATATGTTTCAGAGTAATCAGAGCTTACTGTTAACTACTGATTAATGTGCACTACTTTTGTGATATCCAAATGATTTGTTTCCATTGTTCATCTGTTGCTTCCACTAACTGTAGTCCTTTAAACTAACAAAATGATTAACCTAAGAGGGGCCTTAAAAAGACCTTTCCTTGTTTTCTTTCAACATTTTTCTGTTGAACTCTTCAAATGCAATACTGAAATGTTACAAAAGCTGAACATCGATAGGGTTTCACTTTGTTACGCTTCATGTCTTTTGTTTCTGTGTTTTAGTGATCAATGTATGGGACAGAATGGCAAAACTTTTTTATTGCCGGGGGTATAGGTTTAAGGTGCGAGGGATAAAGTTTAGAGGAGATGTACGATGGAAGTAAACAGAGGGTAGTGGGTGCCTGGAACTCGCTGTCGGAGGAGGTGAAAGCAGATACATAGTGATGTTTAAGGGGTGTCTTGACAAGTACATGAATAGGATGGGAATAGAGAGATACGGACGGCAGAAGTGTAGAAGGTTTCAGTTTAGATGGGCAGCATGGTCAACGCAGGCGTGGAGGGCCGATGGGCCTGTTCCTGTGCCGTACTTTTATTTGTTCTTTGTTTGTTCTTTCTAAATGACATTTGGGGGTCGCATGGAATCAAGTTTAAAGTCATTTTTTAAAATGTTTCATTTGAGCACTATATAGGGGAAGAAATGTCCCTTGCAAAACCCCAAATTGAAAGAAACTTTAAAAGTCATACAACTTAAAAGTCGTAAACTAGTATGGCAGGGGGGTGGGTGCCAGAGCAATCGGTCAGAAGGTGAAAGCATTGAGGGAGAACTAGGGAATAGGGCCAGTATGGCTCTGAGGAAGAGCAGACAGGGAGATGTTGCTGAAAACAGCGGGTCTGGTGGCCTGAAGTGCATATGTTTTAATGCAAGAAGTATTATGGGTAAGGCAGATGAACTTAGAGCTTGGATTAGTACTTGGAACTATGATGTTGTTGCCATAAGAGACCTGGTTGAGAGCAGGACAGGATTGACAGCTAAACGTTCCAGGATTTAGATGTTTCAGGCGGGATAGAGGGGGATGTAAAAGGGGTGGCGGAGTTGCGCGACTGGTTAGGGAGAATATCACAGCTGTACTACAGGAGGACACCTCAGAGGGCAGCGATGCTATATGGGTAGAGATCAGGAATAAGAAGGGTGCAGTCACAATGTTTGGGGTTTATTACAGGCCTCCCAACAGCCAGCGGGAGATAGAGGAACAGTAGATCGACAGATTTTGGAAATGAGTAAAAACAGGGTTGTTGTAATGGGAGACTTCAACTTGCCCAATATTGACTGGGACTCACTTAGTGCTAGGGTTCTTGGACGGGACAGAGTTTGTAAGTAACATCCAGAAGGGCTTCTTAAAACAATATGCAGATAGTCCAACGAGGGAAGGGGCTGTACTGGACTTGGTATTGGGGAATGAGCCCGGCCAGGTGGTAGAAGTTTCAGTAGGGGAGCATTTCAGGAACAGTGACCATGGCCGGCATTTTCCCCACGGCGGTGCAGGTGGTCCCGGCATGTTGGAGTGGCGTGAACCACTCCGGCGTCGGGCCACCCCAAAGGTGCGGAGGCCTCCGCACCTTTAGGGGCCAAGCCCTCACATTGAGGGGCTAGGCCCGCGCCAGAGTGGTTCCCGCTCCACCGGCTGGCGTGAACGGCCTTTGGCACCATGCCAGCCGGGGCCGAAAGGAATTCGCCGGCCGGCGTAAGTCCGCGCATGCGCCGGAGCATCAGCGGCTGCTGATGTCATCCCGGCGCATGCGCAGGGGAGGGGGTCTCTTCCGCCTCTGCCATGGTGAAGATC
The DNA here is from genome assembly GCF_902713615.1 of Scyliorhinus canicula. Lineage (NCBI taxonomy): Eukaryota > Metazoa > Chordata > Chondrichthyes > Carcharhiniformes > Scyliorhinidae > Scyliorhinus > Scyliorhinus canicula. The sequence goes on from NC_052155.1 coordinate 144,447,044, forward strand.
ATGGCGAAGGCGGAAGAAAAAGAGTGCCCCCACTGCACAGGCCCGACCCCCGATTGTGGGCCAGGCCACTGTGGGGGCACCCTGCGGGGTCAGATCGCCCCGTGCCCCCCAGGGGTCCGGGGTCCGCCGCCCGCCCATGCCGCCTGCTCCCGCCGGTAAGGTAGGTGGTTTAATTTATGCCGGCGGGAGAGGGTTGACAGCGGCTGGACTTCGGCCCATCGCAGGCCGGAGAATCACCGTGGGGGACCGGCGCGGCGCTATTCCCCTATTCCCGCCCCCGCCGAATCTCTGGTGGCGAAGTATTCAGGACACGGCGGGGGCGGGATTGACGCTGGCCCCGGGCGATTCTCTGACCCGGCGGGGGTCGGAGAATCCCGCCCCATAATTCAGTAAGTTTTAAAATGTTGGTGGACAAGGATTAGAGTGGTCCCAGGGTGAGTGTGCTAAATTGGGGGAAGGCCAATTATAACAATATTAGGCGGGAACTGAAGAACCTAGTTTGGGGGAGGATGTTTGAGGGTAAATCAACATCTGACATGTTGGAGGCTTTCAAATGTCAGTTGAAAGGAATTCAGGACCGGCATATTCCTGTGTGGAAGAAGGATAAATACGTCAAATTTTGGGAACCTTGGATAACAAGAGATATTGTAGGCTTTGCCAAAAAGAAAAAGGAGGCATTTGTCAGGGCTAGAAGGCTGGGAACGGACAAAGCCTGTGTGGAATATCAGGAAAGTAGGAAGGAACTTAAGCAAGGAGCCAGGAGGGCTAGAAGAGGTTACGAAAAGTCATTGGTAAATAGGGTTAAGGTAAATCCCAAGGATTTTTACACATACATAAAAAGCAAGAGGGTAGCCAAGGAAAGGGTTGGCCCACTGAAGGATAGGCAAGGGAATTTATGTGTGGAGCCAGAGGAAATGGGCGAGTTACTAAATGAATACTTTGCATCAGTATTCACCAAAGAGAAGGAATTGGTGGATGTTGAGTCTGGAGAAGGGTGTGTAGATAGCCTGGGTCACATTGCGATCCACAAAGACGAGGTGTTGGGCGTCTTGAAAAATATTAAGGTAGATAAGTCCCCAGGGCCGGATGGGATCTACCCCAGAATACTGAAGGAGGCTAGAGAGGAAATTGCTGAGGCCTTGACAGAAATCTTTGGATCCTCACTGTCTTCAGGTGATGTCCCAGAGGACTGGAGAATAGCCAATGTTGTTCCTTTGTTTAAGAAGGGTAACAAGGCATATGGTATGCTTGCCTTTATTGGCCAGGGCATTGAGTATAAGAATTGGCAAGTCATGTTGCAGCTGTATCGAACCTTAGTTAGGCCACACTACCAGAAGGATGTGGAAGCTTTAGAGAGGGTGCAGAAGGGATTTACCAGGCTGCTGTCTGGTATGGAGGGCATTAGCTATGAGGAGCAGTTGAATAAACTTGGTTTGTTCTCACTGGAACGACGTAGGTTGAGGGGGACCTGAAAGAGGTGTACAAAATTATGAGGGGCATAGACAGAGTGGATAGAAGCTTTTCCCCAGGGTAGAGGGGTCAATTACTAGGGGGCATAGGTTTAAGGTGCGAGGGGCAAGGTTTAGAGTAGATGTACGAGGCAAGTTATTTTACACAGAGGGTAGTGGGTGCCTGGAACTCGCTGCCAGAGGAGGTGGTGGAAGCAGGGACGATAGTGACATTTAAGGGGCATCTTGACAAATACATGAATAGGATGAGAATAGGGGGATACGGACCCAGGAAGTGTAGAAGATTTTAGTTTAGACGGGCAGCATGGTTGGCACGGGCTTGGAGGGCCGAAGGGCCTGTTCCTGCGCTGTACTTTTCTTTGTTCTTTGTAACTTGGGGACAGCATTGATAAAGAAATGTTTCTTGTAAGAGAGTCCATTATTGTTACATGTGGAGGAAGCAAACAGGTATAGAGACGTTGAGCCATAACATAGAGTGCAGTTCAACAGACTACCACTTTTGTTGAATTTGTAGGTGTTTTAAAAATCAGGAACAGTCCGAGAGAGGGAGCGGGGACATTGAGATCTGAAAACTGAAGTCTCAAAGCAATAATTTCAGTAACGTGCGAACTGGACTCTGATAGAATAATAGAGACTGTTTTTAGATCATGTATGCACAGTTGGGAACTTGTTGCTGGAATTCCTGCACCATGGGAAGCTTCAGGACACATATGTCTTGGGTGACCACATTTGTAGGAAGTGTCCCCAGCTACTTGAACATGTGGCAAGGTTTCAGAGCTTGAGTGGCAGTCAACGTCACTTTGGAGCATCAGGGAAAATGAGTACTTCCTGGATCACAGTTCCAGGAGTTATCACCCAAGTAAGACAGTGAGAATTCAGGATAGAAACATAGAAAATAGGAGTCAGGAGTAGGCAATTTGGCACTTCGAGCCTCCTCCGCCGTTCAATATGATCATGGCCGATCATCCTCTCAATAACCTGCTTTCTCCCATATCCTTTAATCCCTTTCACCCTAACAGCTGTATCTAACTCCTTCTTGAAAACACAGGGTGCAATCTAACCGAATTGCAACAGGGTCCCATGTTGAGAATGTTTAGCCGGGTTTTTCCGGCCCTCGCATTGCCGAGAAACTCCATGTTATCTAACGGGACTTTTCCCAGGTCCTCAGCGGGTAACGCCAGGCCGAGGTCGCACTTCGTCCCGTTTCGTGCGCTGAGGAGCTCAACTCACTGGGACTCCTCAGCGCAGGACGAGAGCGGGGTGCCATTTTTAAATGGCGCCCCGGTCACTCAACCACCAGCCCCCCCCCAACCCACCGCGTCCACCAGACCCCCAAAGCCGAACTTACCTATTAGGGGTCCTCCCTCCCCACCCACCCACATGGGCAGGGTCTGATCCCTGGCGTCGGCAGAATTCCAGCCTGGCACCTCGGCACTGCCAGCCTGGCAATGCCCCTGCCAACATGATAGTGCCCCTGCCAATCTGACAGTGCCCCAGCCAATCTGACAGTGCCCCTGCCAACATGACAGTGCCACTTGAGCACCTTGGGTGTACTAGGCTGGCACCCGTGTCGCACTGCAAGTGTGACAATGAAAGGGTGATAGTGTCAGGAAGCCACACTGCGCCAAGGGAAACCACCTGGGCGCCTCCGACCCCCTGGCAGACACTTGGCGGCCTCCAATCCCCTGGGAGACTTAACAAGACATTGAACCTCTCATGTCAACCATCGTTCCCTCACTCAACCATCTCTTCCTTGCCTGACAGGGACATACATATCAAGGACACGTAGTACCTGTTAATTTCAACAAGTTCCACATTTCACTTGTGTCCTTCCCTGACAGCCTATGTTCTCAACTTATGCACTTCAATTCTTGTCTGACAGCATTATATTTACCCTTCCCCCAATTGTAAACCTTGCCCTGTTGCACGCACCTATCCCTCTCCATGACTAAAGTGAAAGTCACAGAATTGTGGTCACTATCTACAAAATGCTCCCCCACTAACAAATTTATCACTTGCCCTGGTTCATTACCAAGTACCAAATCCAATATGGCCTCCCCTCTGATCAGACAATCTACATACTGTGTTAGAAAAGCTTCCTGGACACACTGCACAAACACCACCCCATCCAAACTATTTGATCTGAAGAGTTTCCACTCAATGTTTGGGAAGTTGAAGTCACCCATGACTACTACCCCTCTGCACCTTTCCAAAATCTGTTTCTCAATCTGTTCCTCCACATCTCTGCTGCTATTGGGGGGCCTATAGAAAACTCCCAACAAGGTGACTGCTCCTTTCCTATTTCTGACTTCAGCCCATACTACTTCAGTGGGCAGATCCTCCTCGAACTGTCTTTCTGCAGCAGTTATACTATCTCTAATTAACAATGCCACCCCCCACCTCTTTTACCACCCTCCCTAATCTTGTTGAAACATCTATAACCAGGGACCTCCAACAACCATTTCTGCCCCTCTTCTATCCAAGTTTCCGTGATGGCCACCACATCGTGGTCCCAAGTACCGATCCATGCCTTAAGTTCACCCACCTTATTGCTGATGCTTCTTGCGTTGAAGTATACACACTTCAACCCATCTCCGTGCCTGCAAGTACTCTCCTTGGTCAGTGTTACCTTCCCCACTGCCTCACTACACGCTTTGGCATCCTGAATATCGGCTTCCTCAGTTGCTGGACTACAAATCCGGTTCCCATTCCCCTGCCAAATTAGTTTAAACCCTCCCGAAGAGTACTAGATAACCTCCCTCTCAGGATATTGGTGCCCCTCTGGTTCAGATGAAATCCGTCCTGCTTGTACAGGTCCCACCTTCCCCAGAATGCACTCCAATTATCCAAATACCTGAAGCCCTCCCTCCTACACCATCCCTGCAGCCACGTGTTCAGCTGCACTCTCTCCCTATTCCTAGCCTCGCTATCACATGGCACCGGCAACAAACCAGAGATGACAACTCTGTCCTGGCTTTTAACTTCCAGCCTAACTCCCTAAACTTGTTTATTACCTCCACACCCCTTTTCCTACCTGCGTCGTTGGTACCAATGTGCACCATGACTTTTGGCTGCTCCCTTCAGGATCCTGAAGACACGATCCGAGACATCCCTGTCCCTGGCACCCGGGAGGCAACATACCTTCCGGGAGTCTCGCTCGCGACCACAGAATCTCCTCTCTATTCCAGCTGCTGGCCTTGATTGTCTGGGAGCTTTTGGTAGGTGAGACTTCTTCCCCCGTGTGTCTTGATTCGAGATGAAGGGTATCGGTGGTTTCATCATTGCTTGATTAGAGCCATAGAGGGCGACAGCAGGGAAATGCCACTTCGACCCATCGCATCTGTGCCGGTCGGAATAAAACACCTAACTATTCTAATCCCATTTTCCAGCACTTGGCCCATAGTCTTGGATGCCTGAGTATCACAAGTGCACATCTGAATACTTCTCAAATGTTAGGAGGGTCTCTGCCTCCACCACCTTTTCAGGCAGTGAGTTCCAGACTCCTGCCACCCTCTAGATGAAAAATATGTTCCTCACATCCCCTCTAACCCCTTTACCCCTGATCATTGAACCCTGATTGGCATGTGGTTCAGCGGGCCTTCTAAATAGAGGCAGCGGGAGTCTCTTGTTGGCACCCAACAGCAGCCATGATAGCCGTCATCCCAACACAATACTGCCCTTAGCATAGGGATGGCTACTTGGCATTGGTGAAGGAAGCGAATGTTGACAAAATATTAGGAGAAGTGGAGATGGGATGGCAGCACAGTGATGCAGTGGGTTCGCCCTGCTGCCTCACGGAGCCAAGGTCCCAGCTTCGATCCCGGCTCTGGGTTACTCTGCGTGTGGAGTTTACGCATTCTCACCCTGTTTGCGTTGGTTTCGCCCCCACAACCCAAAAGATGTGCAGGCCACCTGGATTGGCCATACTAAATTGCCCCTTAATTAGAAAAAATTAATTGGGTACTCTAAATTTATAAAAGAAAGGAAAAAATATAGAAGAGATGGGACGAGTAATTGGAGATGGGAGGAGTAATGGATGGGGTGAAAATGTACAGACAGAATGTATTGGAGAAGCTGGTTATGCTTAGAGGGGATATGTCATCTAGTTCAGATGGCCTGCATCCCAGGTTACTAAGAAAAGTGGGGATGGAGGTAGCGGAAGGACATGGCAGAATCTTCTAATCCTCCCGAAATAGAGTAGAGGTACCAGAGGATTTGAAATTGGCAAGAAAGTGTATAACTACATTCCTAATTGCCAAAGACCAGGCAGTTTAATATCAGTGGTGGGTAATGTTTTAACAGTAACCAAGAAAGGAATTACCAGGCACTTGAAGAGGTTTGTGTTACTAAAGGGGAGTCAGCAAGGAATGTAAAAGGCAGATCTTGTTCGACTACTTTACTTGAAGCTTTTTAAGCATTACCAAAGAAGGTTGATGAAGAGAATGTTGTCTATATAGATTTCACTGCATAAAAGGTTGGTTAACAGAACTGAGGCTCATGGAGTAAGAATATCAGTGTTAGCTTGGATAAAGAAATAGGTTCTGGTCAGTAAACAGTGGGTGGAATTCTCCGCACTCACGACGGGGCGGAGAATAGCGGGCGGCGTAAATTTTTATGGCCACGCTGGTCCGACGCCCTCCCGCTATTCCCCCCCCCCCCCCCCCCCCCCCCCCCACGCCCACCTCCCGACACGAATCGCTGCCCGCCGTTTTTTTACGGCGAGCAGCGATTCTCAGCTGGCCGATGGGCCGAAGTCCAAGCCCTTTACGACCGTTTTTAGGAACGTCAAACACACCTGGTCTGACCGTTCATAAAAACGGCCGTAAAGTCCCGATCTGGAGAACCATGGCACCGATTGGCACGGCAGTACCACGTCCGTGCCAAGGGTGCCATGGGCCCGCGATCGGTGGGCACAGATCGCGGGCAGCGGGTACTTACCCCGCGCACTGTTTATCCTTCCGCCGCCCCGCTGTATCCATTCGCAGGGCGGCTGAGGGGCATACCGGCCCGCTAGCCCCGACCGGGGACCAGAATCGGTTCCCGGTCGGGGGGGGGCGGAGGCTGGCGTCAAACCCGCCCGTTTTTGACGCCAGCCTCACGATTTCTCCCGGGTGCGGAGAATCACGCCCAGTGAATCATGGTAAATGGTTGTTTTCAGACTAGAAGACGGCAGGCACTGATGCTCCATAATGGTCAGTGCTAGGGTTACTGCTGTTTTGATGTATATAAATGACTCTGATATTGGAATACAGTATAAAATTTCAAAATGGTAATTCCATACGTGTGTGGCAAACAGTAATGATAGCAATATGCTTTGCAACAGGACATAGGGCAGGCTTTTACATCCTCCCATTGGCTGGTTGCAGGTGGGGGGCATAAAATTCCTCAGTTAGCCTCCTGCCCACCCCACCCATTTTATGGTGGAGCGGGCATGAGCAAAGTCAGTCTGCCCACCTTAGCTCAAATTGAGGCCCTTAAGTGGCCAATTAGTGACCTCTTACGAGCCACCTCCCAGATTCAATTTTGAAGCTGATGGGAGGAGCTCAGGGGCGGGGGTAGCTTGAAAGCGACCCTGCTCAGGATTCAGGCGGAAAGTGGCAGGGGCCACTATCAATGGCCTCCTTTTAATACCGATGCCACCCCGACCCACAGACACTCCATCCCCCCTGGCCTCTTCACCAACACCCCCAGTGGGCCCTCGGGATTTATGTAAATACATCTTTGAAACTTGCAGGACATATTGGTTGGAATATAGGATATTGGGCCTCATAAATGGAAGTATTAAGTGCAAAAGCATGGAAGTTATTCTGAATCTTTATAAAACTCTGGCCTGGCGACAACAACAGTTTGCATCTAGCATGGAGAGCACGGTAGCATGGTGGTTAGCATAAATGCTTCACAGCTCCAGGGTCCCAGGTTCAATTCCCGGCTGGGTCACTGTCTGTGTGGAGTCTGCACGTCCTCCCCGTGTGAGCGTGGGTTTCCTCCGGGTGCTCCGGTTTCCTCCCACAAACCAAAGATGTGCAGGTTAGGTGGATTGGCCATGCTAAATTGCCCGTAGTGTCCTAAAAAGTAAGGTTAAGGGGGGGGGGGGGGGGGTTGTTGGGTTACGGGTATAGGGTGGATACGTGGGTTTGAGTAGGGTGATCATGGCTCGGCACAACATCGAGGGCCGAAGGGCCTGTTCTGTGCTGTACTGTTCTATGTTCTATGTTCTTCTCATTACACAACAGGAAGGATGTGAAGATCTTTTGAAGGTGAAGAGGAGAGTTACCATAATGCTTCCAAGGATGATGGCATTCGCCTACAAGTTAGAGCTGGCTTTTAAAGCAGACCAAGGCAGGCCAGCAGCACAGTTCAATTCCCGTACCAGCCTCCCCAAACAGGCGCTGGAATGTGGCGACGAGGGGCTTTTCACAGGAACTTCATTTGAAGCCTACTTGTGACAATAAGCGATTTTCATTTCATTTCATAATAATAATAGCTTATTGTCACAAGTAGACTTCAGTGAAGCGACTGTGAAAAGCCCCTAGTCGCCACATTTCGGCGCCTGTTCGGGGAGGCTGGAACAGGAATTGAACCCGTACTGCTGGTCTTGTTCTGCATTACAAGCCAGCTGCCTTAGCCCACTGTGCCAAACCAGCCCCCATAAAGTTAGCTGCAGAAACTGCAATTGTTTTCCTTGGAAGCAAAGAGAGTTGAGGTGCGACCTGATGGAGGTCGATCAGATTATGACAGGTTTAGATAAGGTAGGTAAAGCAAAGCTGTTGAGGCTAGTTGATTGTACAAGAACAAGGGACTGCAGATTTCATTCACTGGGCGAGAGATACTGGGGAGATGTGAGGAAGGATTTTATTATGCATTGATTGGAAATGACCTGAAACTCACAGAAGGATGGCGGACGGGGAGACAATCCATGATTTCAAAAGTAAATTGGATAGGTTCTTGAAGGAATCATACTTGCAGGGTACAGGAATAGAGCAAGGGAATGGGATTCCTCCACAAAGAGTCAACATGGACTCATTGTTTATGTGCCCTGACCACTCTATGAATTTAGATAATAGTTGTACCCTAAATCTCAAAAGGCATTGCTTCTCCTGAATTGAAAAGTGGGATGAGGAAAGGATTCTTTCCCATATATTGATGGCTACATTTGTATCTAGTGAGATGTGTCTGATCTTGGTAATATTGTTCGTCTCTGCTCCCTCTGATGTGTTCAATAATTGTGTCATTAATAAACAGATTGAAGTTGCTCGGCTGTGTCCATTTTGTGATGCAGTAATAGGTGGTCATTTACATCTCTAAAGACTTGGTCATGGTAGGGGTACTTTAGTGTCAGTGTAGAAATAACGGTTTTGCTACTTAAGACAGTAATATATTTTATTTCAATGAGGTGTGGGTAAAATAGATGTGTGGGCATTGAATAATGCATTAACGTTTATCATTCCAGAAAGTGCAGGAAGTGGGATGTTTCAAAATGTGAGTTGTTGTGAAAATATCGTGCCAGAATAATTTTTATATGAGTGTATTGTTTAAATTATTGACTTTATGAATTAGTTCCAAATGAGCCATCAGAAAATCTGCTATTTGATAGATGGGTCGCTGTCCATCCATCATGTGGGTAGTGAGTGCAAAAAACAGCAAGCTCCAATTGGCTTTCTGATGACTGCATTAAAAACAACACAAAGGAATGTTTTATGTAAGCATGAGATTTAGTGATGGGTCTGTAAATGAATGGAATCCAATTATACAAATTCATCCTTCAGGGAAAGCAATTGAGGCTGTACCTTATTGAGAATAGGACTACAATTTGAATTTTAATTGAAAATTATGGAGCAGTGCAAGGTGGCAATCTATTCGGCAACAAAATGTAAGAATAATATTCCACTATACAGGAAAGCCTGATGTGAACTTTGGGCAGTGGCAATTTCAGTTTTTACTTATGCAGCAATCTGTTCTTCTAACCTGTGTGCGTTAAGGGTGTAGCATTTGCCAATTTAGTTGCTAGGTTTTTAACGTAATAAACTATTTTTATATAATTCGATGTATATTCTATGCTGGGTATATTCTACATTTTGATAATGTCACAATGTTCTCATCATATAATTTGATATACTCTGTTCAACACTGAACAACGATTGAATTAATTTTTTCAGCAGAACCTGTTATTAGGTCCATAATTGCTTCATATCCAGGGAACGCAAAGGGAATGGTTTAGAATCTTGCTGAAATATCATGCCTCCAATAGCGAAATGGCAGTGTTTGTAGCTTCAGCATCTTACGTAAAAGGAATGCTGATAAGGGCAACCGAATGAGCAGGCACCTGAAGTAACCAAATGTCATATTAATATATCATTTCCTGTATGGTGTGCTTGAAATACTGAGGGCCTTCTGTACTGCACTTCTGGATACGGTGATTTAGTGTTTGCATTTTTTTTCTATCTTAGACAGATCTAAATCAGCAGCCTAACATGCAATGTTAGCTTTTTGTAATTCTCCCAGATCACTTGCAAATAGTCTCTGCAAAGTGAATTGTAAGCCTGTGAGAAATATATTCCTTGGCCGTGTGTACCTGTATGTTGTGCTCAATGGTTAACATACATAGGCAAGATCTCAGTTACTGATCATCACACTGGGTAGAAATGCAGTGTATAATTAAACCCAGCTATACATTTTTGTTTAATGTGTTTTCATTGTGTGCATCACAATTGTGTAATATCAATTTTGTTTTACATTTCACTTTGTAATAAAGTTGGATAGGTGTATGCATTTCCTCCATCATGCTGCCGCATTGTGTAATGTGAAAATAAACATTGAGAAAAACGTTTGTTTGAAGTAATGCTATTTATTTGACTTAATTTTCTCACAAGCTGTGACATGTAGGCCTGAAAAAAGAATAGGTTAGAAGTTGATCGGTATAAAACCTCTGATGATATTTCTCATGGCAAATCAGAGATCGCACTGTTTTGCTCGAGTAAGGGTTTGGTCGTCACAGAAAAGATCTGAAAAGTGGATGAAAGATTTACTCAGACCGTGAATTGGTTGTTTCACAGTTAGTTCCTGGAAAATACTTTATAGTCACTGCAGATAAATTTATTACAATTTGATTTTGCCTCAATTATATAATTAAACAAATCAAAGTTGGGAGAAAGGCAGCTTAGGGAAAGTGCAGTGGGCGGGATTCTCTCAGCCCACGCTGGTTCAGAGAATCGCCGGGCCGGGCGCGATTCGCGCGACGCCGTCCCGACGCCGATCCACCGATTATCCGGTGACCAGAGAATCGGCGAAATTGGCGCCAGCATGGTTGGCACGGTGCCGGTCTGGGGCCGCTTCAATGTGGCCCCCCCCCCCCCCCCCCCCCCGCAGCGATCCTTCTCCCGGAATGGCCTGAGTGGCTGCCCTAAAAAGCCCGAGTCAGGGGCGGCCTGGCGGGGGGGGGGGGGGGGGGGGGTGGGGGCACGGTGGGGTCCGACCCCGGGGGGGCTTCCCCCATGGTCTGGCCCGCAATTGGGGCCTACCGATCGGCGGGCCGGCCTCTCTTGGTGGGGGCCTCTTTTGCTCTGTGCCAGCCCCTGTAGCCCTACGCCATGTTGCAAGGGGGCCAGTGCGGAGAGGGAAGCTATTGCGCATGCACGCATTCACGCCGGTCGCAATGTGCATGCGCGCATTTGCGCCAGTCACAGCGCACATGTGCAGACCCGCGGCGCCCTTTTGGCACCGGTATCGGCAGCTGGAGCAGCGTGCGTCGCTCCAGTGCCATGCCGGCCCCCTGTGGGGCAGAGGATCGCTACACTTAGCGGTGCGATGACGCCGTCGTTAAACTCTCCAGATTTTACAATGGCATCAACACTCTGCCGTCACATGGGAGAATCCCGCCCAGTGTCTTTAGGGAGGGAAAAGCAACTCAAAACCTTGGGGATGATTTACATATGGTACTGTTTATTAGGTCAGCAGTGAACAAAGCAAGCCCGATGTTGGGGTGGGAAGGTGTGTGTGGCTAAAGAGACCCAAATAAGGAGACCAAAACTGAACACAATACTCCAGTGACTGGATTCTCCGTTCCTGAGACCAAGGGCGCGATTCTCTGCAAATGCGGAGAGTCGTGAAGGCTGCCGTGAAACCGGCCGTGTTTCACAGCAGCCTCCGCACCCCCTCCCGGGACCCGATTCTGCTCCCCGGTCGGGGCTAGCAGCGGGGCCCCGTGAACCTCGGCATCACAGGCTTAGCGAAATTCGCTAAGCCCGCGCGCCAAAGTTAACGGCGGCTGACGCGCACGATGACGTCAGCCGCGCATATGCGTGAAACCCGCGCATGCGTGGGCCGGTATGCCCCTCAGCCGCCCCGCGGACTGATCCAGCAGGGCGGCGGAGGAACAAAGAGTGCGCGGGGTTCGGACCCACTGCCCGCGATCGGTGGGCGGAGAATCGCGCCCCAAGTATTGACGCCGGGCAGGATGGATTTCTACTACAGCAAAACTGGTGCCGCACCTGGATCAATTCAGCAACCATTAAGGGGCGAGCAACGGCGCCACATGAAACACAATAATTCCAGTGAGAAACGGTGCCGTATTCACGATTGACACTCAGGAAGCTGACAAGCTGCAGCTGCACATACACACTTCACTCCCCACACACCATCCCAGCCAACAAGATGGCACTGGTTGCACTGGAGTGCGCCCATATGGCTGGTGGATCGGCTGGGGCCAGAGGGTACCTGGGGCAGTGGCCTGCTTTGCAGGCTTCAGAGATGGTGTTCGGTGCCCGTAAACCCTGACCCCACAGCTCATCTCCTGGCCCTGACAGAGGCCACACCCCACCCTGCTCAATGGCACAACTGTCAGCAAACTATGGCGGTTTTGGACACTTTCCCTTCTCCGCCCCCTCCCCCTCTCCGCAACCATGGCGCCGTTTCACGATTGTTCAAAGCACAAGTGAGTCGCGCCATTGGGAATTTGACCCATTTGGAGGTGAAGAATTGCGGGAGGTCCTGGAGAATACCAGGTGAGACCCGCTAATGATATGCCACCGGCTTTTACTGTACATGCGTTCTGGAACGCATTGATGCAGTTGCCGAGGTGACGAAGAATTACAATTTGGCTCGAAATCGGCGCCCGCCGCAATTTCAGCATTGGAACCGTTCTTCCGCCTAATCGCATTTCCAATTCTGGCATCGGCCAACAGAGAATCCAGCCCCCAGATGTGGTCTCACCAACACCCTATACAATTGCAACAACACCTCTACTTTTATACTCTAGACCTTTTGGAATAAACGCTAACATTCTATTTGCCTTTTTAATTACATGCTGTTCCTGCATACCAACTTTGAGATCCATGAACAAAAACACCCAGATCCCTCTGCCCAGACATATCTTGAATCTCGTAACCGTTTAGATAATAATTTGAGCCTTTCTATTTTTTCGGCCAAAAAAAATAACCTCACACTTATCAAAATTAAACTCCATCTGACAAATTTTGGCCCAATTGCCTAGCCTATCAATATCTGTGTGTAAAATCTGTATGTCCTCTTCACTGCCTTCACCTATTTTAGTATCATCCACAAATTTTGCTACGTTACACTCTGTCCCTGCTTGTAGATAATTTATATAAATTGTAAACAGATGAGGTCTGAGGACTGAGCGCCCCGCTAGTTACAGTTTATCAGCCAGAGAAGGACCCATTTATCCCGACCCTCTACTTTCTGTCAGTCAGCCAATCTTCATTCCAATCTAGTACTCTGTCCCCAATCCCTTGCAACCTCACCTTCTGGATCAGTCTTTTATGTGGCACCTTGTCAATTGCCTTCTGAAAGTCTAGATATACCACATCCACAGGTTCCCCATTATCCACCTTGTTGGTTACATCCTCAAAGAACTCAAGCATGTTTGTCAAGCTTGACTTACCCTTCATAAAACCATGCTGACAATGGTGGGTTGAGCTTTGTATTTCCAAATGTTCAGTCATCTCCTCCTCAATGATTGATTCCAGCAACTTCCCCACTGCAGAGGTCAAGCTAAACAGTCTATAGTTTCCAACTTTTTGCCTCTCTCCCTTTTTGAATAGAGGCATCACATTAGCGTGTTTCCAATCCACTGGGATCCTCATGAGATAAACAGGTCTACCATTTAAATATGTTAAATGGTCATTAGATACTGACTTTAACTCTGTGTGCACATAGGTTTCCTGGACTTCCTGGAACTCGCCACGTAAAACAAGGTCAATGGGAATTAACAGGTCTGAGCAAATGACAGGCAAGAAAGGCTTTAAATCTGATAGCTGTTTCCTTGCCTAAGGATGTATTCTGTCTCACTAATATGGATGTGATTTCAACACTTTGAAGGTTACCTTAGATTTTTTTGCCTTTGATTTACACTTCCCAGCTGTCATAGAACCATAGACTGACAGCTGTACAAAAGGAGGCCATTCGGCCTATCATGTCCATGATGGACCTCTGCAAGAGTGTCTGACCCGGTGCTATTTTTCCCTGTCATCCTGCAATTTGTTTCCTTTTCAGATAATAATCCCATTCCGTTATGAATGCCATGATTCCTTCAGCCGTACCTGCATCAAAAGAAATGCAGAGGTTCAAGAAGGCAGCTCATCTGGACCTTGGCAATCTAATTGGGGATGAGTTGGTCATGCTGGTGATGCCTACACCCCTGAAAGAATGTAACCAAACCTGTGCTCATGCAGCTCCTTTCCTGGGGACCTGTGCTTAAGCTCATCATGTGTATTTCCCACTACATCTTTAGAGGGTCGCCATTGTCCCCATCTGGTGATTCTTCTTTGACATGGGAACTTCAGACTTAATTGTGCAGGATGAACACATTATAGCAGCTCCATGCGTATTATAGAATTTACAGTACAGAAGGAAGCCATTCGGCCCATTGAGTCTGCACTGGCTCTTGGAAAGAGCACCATACCCAGGCCCACATCTTCACCCTCTCCCCATAGCCCAGTAACCCCACCCAACACTTAAGGGCAATTTTGGACACTAAGGGCAATTTATCTTGGCCAATCCACCTAACCTGCACATCTCTGGACTGTGGGAGGAAACCTGAGCACCTGGAGGAAACTCACGCAGACACGGGGAGAACATGTAGACTCCGCACAGACAGTGACCCAAGCTGGGAATTGAACCTGGGACCCTGGAGCTGTGAAGCAATTGTGTTAACCACTACGCTACCGTGCTGTGATCATCATTATACATGATGATCTTTCAGTAATTAATTGATGAGCTCAACAATGGAATGGAACTTCTTTTAGTTGATGCATACTCTGGGTGATCTGGTGGTGCCTTCATTCTTACATGTAGACCCTGGCCAGCACACCAGTCTCTAAGCGGAGAGCTGCATGCCTGCACAGTGTGAACGCCTCCACCACACAACCAGTTGCCATCATTCTGGTGGGAAGGCACAAGGCTCACTCAATGACCGTAGAACCCACTGGGGGAAACAGGACAGGGATCACAGAGTCCATCACTAACACTTGCCATGGCAACAATCGCACCCCAATTTGCTGGGCCAGATGCCAGTCACTGATGGGTCAGGAGTGCAATTTATCTATATGATCTGGAATGGGCCGGGCGAGGGGGAGTGGGTAAGTGGTTGGGGGAATGGAGGGGAATGTTGAGGGTTGCACAGCAATACAACTCAGGGTAACCACGTAACTTGTTGGCTCTGGGTGGTCAGGGGAATTGTCACCTTGGTGGCAGCCCCACCTCCCCCAGCACAGAAATGGAATTTGGGACACAGCCTTTAATGCTGGCTACCTACCTGACTGCTGCTGTCATCACCATGATGCACAGTGACGAGAACGCCAGGGTCAGCTCAGGGAAGACCCCAAACTACAGGACCCTGCCCCAGAACAGCAGGGGCCAGCCTGTGAGGC
The DNA here is from genome assembly GCF_902713615.1 of Scyliorhinus canicula. NCBI lineage: Eukaryota > Metazoa > Chordata > Chondrichthyes > Carcharhiniformes > Scyliorhinidae > Scyliorhinus > Scyliorhinus canicula. The sequence goes on from NC_052155.1 coordinate 144,462,399, forward strand.
TCAAATGCCGGCCGTCCACCAGGCCGTGGAGGTGGTACGAAGGCGGTGCCTCATCAGGCCATTTTTATACCTTCACCATTTGTACTTCGAGGAGGTGCTTGACCACATGTTAGGCCACCACCTTCAGCTCATCAAGGTGACTGGGCAATACCTGTGACAGATGGTACCGCACCTGTCACCACCAGAGTTAGGAGGATGCCTACTCCCAGTGGCCATCAAGTTGACGGTGGCCCTAAACCTCTATGTCTTTGGCTCATTCCAGGGCTCGAGCGGGGACCTATGCAGTATTTTGAAAATGTCCACGAACAAATGCACCAAAGATGTGACGGACACCCTATACGCCTGTGTATGTATCTACATCCACGTTATTCTGGAACAGGCCCACCAGGATGCCTGGGCTGCTGGATCTGCTACCATCACCGGCGTTCCCAGGACCAGGAGCTTCTTGATGGCACACGTGGTGTCCTCAGAGTACCTCAAGCTCAACAAGGAATGCCCTTCGTTAACAGGAAAGCTTCCACTTAATGAACGTGCAGTTGGTGTGCGATTGCCAGCTGCACAGGATACACATCAGTGCACAATATCCAGGTGGCTTGCACGACGCATACATCCTGGTGCATTGGGAGGCTTCCGGTTCCTTTGAGGCAGTGCCTCGGGTGAGAGCTCGGCTAATGGGTGACAAGGCCTACCTGCTGAGGTCATGGCTGATGATGCCTATATGAAGGCCCCAGACCAAGGCGGAAGGGTGATAGAACAACATTCATTCAGCAACCAGGAAAGTCATCGAGCTATGCATTAGGATCCAAAAGATGCACTTCTGCTGCTTGGACCACTCTGGCGGGGCTCTCCAATAAACCCCCCAGAGGGTCATGTGCATCATGGTGGCATGCTGCATCCTGCATGACTTTGTGCAGCAATGGGACTTCATGCAGGAGGTGGGGGGGAGGAAATCAGGACTCATTAGTTGAGGAGGATGAGGCTGGTGTCCAGGAAGAGCTAGGCGAGGACCTAGAGCTGGCTCGACAGGCCACAGAATGTGCCATGAAATGAAATGAAAATCGCTTATTGTCGCAAGTCGGCTTCAATGAAGTTACTGTGAAAAGCCCCTAGTCGCCACATTCCGGCACATGTTCGGGGAGGCTGGTACGGGAATTGAACCGTGCTGCTGGCCTGCCTTGGTCTGTTTTAAAAGCCAGCGATTTAGCCTAGTGTGCTAAACCAGCCCGGCTCTCGCACCAGGGACAACCTGATCACCGCCTGATTTTCAGAATATGAGATGGTCAATCTGCCGCCCTCTCCACCCATTATACTTTAACTCCACCTTCACATTAACCTTTCCCCCTGTTACGACACTCTGGACAGGTGCGCGGTCAATTCTAGCCCCATTCGTCCCGGAGTCACAAGACAAGTGAATTAACCAATAATTCTTATTTTTTTAAAAACCCAAACTCTTTGGCCCTTGGCTGCCCAATAATTACAGTCACCAGGCTTGTAAGTTGAAACACAATTTGAGGGATTCTCTGTTGGCGGATCCTCCACTTCACCGGCAGCACACCCACACCCGCGGGATTCCCAATAGTGTGGGTGTGGCCACAATGGGTGGCTGTGGGAATAGAGAATCCCACTGCCGGCGGGGGTGCGCTGCACCGGAAAACGGGATTCCGGGACGGAGAATCCTGCCCAATTACTGTTTATTTATAACGTGAACAAATATGAAATGTGCAGTAAGTACAGCTACTTAATGACAAGCTAAAATCTTACTTCCCTCTTTAACTGTCCCACCCTTGACCTGCACACACAAAATAGACAAAAACAGGGGGCTGGAAAAGGAGAAAATAAGCAGGATTGAGATCAGAAGATAAGAGTCCTTGCTTCAGATGTTGAATCCTTTTGTGCACTTTCTCCACAGTAAGAGTGAGGATTAAAGTCTATGCTCTAGGGCTTGTAATGATCTTCTTTGCAGCTCAGCAGTATATCTTACAGCTTTTCCAGCAGAGGCCTCTGGCTTCACATCTTTGGGAGAGTTATCAGATTCTGGTGTCTGCTATACCTCACCCTGGGCGAAATTCTCCGACTCCCAGCAGGGTCGGAGAATCGCGTGGGGGTGCCTAAAATCCCACCCCCGCCGTGGCAGAGATTCTCCGCCACCCGGGAAGTGGCGGGGGCAGGAATCTCGCCCCACCGATCGGAGAGGCCCCTGCGGCGATTCTCCGGCCCGGATGGGCCGAAGTCCCGCTGCTGGGAGGCATCTCCCGCCGCCGAGGTTTAAACCACCTCTGGAACGGCGGGCTCAGCGGTGCGAGCAGGCCCCCAGGGTCCTGGGGGAGCGGGAGGCGATCGAACCCCGGGGGGTGCCGCCACGGTGGCCAGGCCTGCGATTGGGGCCCCCCGCTCAGACTCCGGCCAGTTTCCTGGCTGCACTCTTTCTCCTGCGGCGCCGCCACGGCCTCCGCCATGGCGGAAGTGGAAGAGAACCCCGCATCGCGCATGCACCGGCAGTGACGTCAGCGGCCAGCTGCCGCTGACGTTAGTGCCGGCGCATGCGTGGACCGGCGAAAGCCTTTCAGCCAGCCCCGCTGCCGGGGGCGCCGGTTTTTCGCGCCAGTCTTCTGGTGCAAACCGCTCCGGCGCGGGGCTGGCCCCCAAAGGTGGGGAAAATTCCCCACCTTTGGGGAAGCGCGACCCCTGAGTGGTTGGCGCCATTCCCCTGCTCCGGGACCCTCCGTCACGCCGGGTAGGGGAGAATGCCGCCCCCTTTTTTTGCTGAGAGGGAGTTATCAGAATCTGGGCCGGGATTCTCCCCTACCCGGCGAGGCGGGGGGTCCCGGTGTGATGGAGTGGTGTGAACCACTCCGGCGTCGGGCTGCCCCAAAGGTACGGAATTCTCCACACCTTTAGGGGCCAAGCCCTAACATTGAGGGGCTTGGCCCGCGCCGGAGTGGTTGGCACCCCGCCGGCTGGCGTGGAAGGCCTTTGGCACCACGCCAGCCGGGGCCGAAGAGACTTCGCCAACGGGCGGAAGTCTGCGCATGCGCCGGAGCGTCAGTAGACTGAGAGTGCCCCCACGGTACAGGCCCGCCCACCGAACAGTGGGCCCCGATCGCGGGTCAGGCCACCGTGGGGGCACCCCCCGGGGCTAGATCGCCCACGCCACCCCCAGGACCCCGGAGCCCGCCCGCGCCGCCTGCTCCCGCCGGTAAGGCAGGTGGTCTGCTCCACGCCGGCAGGAGAGGCTTGACAGCGGCGGGATTTCGGCCCATCGCGGGCCGGAGATTCGCTGGGGGGGGGGGGTCCCGCCGACCGGCGCAGCGCGATTCCCGCCCCCACCGAATCTCCGGTGCCAGAGAATTCAGGACACGGCGGGGGGGGTCAGAGAATCCCGCCCCTGGTTTCTGCTTGCATAGCCTTTTTGGAATGGAGACAGTAGGGCGGGATTCTCTCAACCCAGGGCTGGGCCGGAGAATCGGCGGGATTGTCGTAAATCGCACCATGCCACCCCGATGCCAGTCCGCTAAATCTCCAGAGAGTGGAGAACCGGTGCCATCCCCCAACCCCCCCCCCCCCCCCCCCCCCAGGTAATTCTCGGTCTGGGATGGGCCGAGCAGCCATGCGAAAATGCAGAGTCCCGCTGGCGCCGTCCACACCTGCTCTTAGCCGACGGGACTTTTGGCGTGGGGGGGGGATCCGACCCGGCAGGCCTCCGCTGTGGCCTAACCCGTGATCGGGGCCCACCGATCGGCGGGCTGGCCTCTTGGGCTGGGGGCCTCCTTTCTTTTGTGTCGGCCCCTGTAGCCCCGCGCCATGTTGCGTCGGGGCCATCGGGGAGAAGTGAGCCACTGCACAGGCACGCATTGGCGCCGGTGCCATGGCACGCATGCATTTGCGGGGTACCACTGCGCATGGGCGGACCCCACGGCGCCCAGTTGATGCCGGGATCGGCAGCTGGAGCGGCGTGATTCGCTCCAGTGCCATGCTGGGCCTGAGGCCATGTTGATACTGTCGGGAAACACAACGGCGTTTACGACATCGTCAACACTTAGCCTCAGGATCAGAGAATCCCACCCCATATTCTCGCAGTAGCCTTTTGCGGAGAATTAACTGTATATTCCTGGAGTGAGATGGTTAGACATCTCCATCCAGCCTCCAGAATCAAAAGTGAAAGTAAAGCAATAAGCCCTGTGACACTGAAAAGCATAGCTGTGTCATCACATCCACTCATCACCTGCTACCGGGCAAAGCACCGCCCCTTTCGGCCAACTCATTGGCCATCAGCCAAAGCAATCAAATCAACTCATTACTGATCTCTCCTGCTACTACAATCCTCTGCTTGAATTTAAATGTACAGGCCAGTTACAGGCTGCTTTGCCTTAAAGACACAGGTCCGTTAAACATCCATGGATCAAAAATGCAGCAGCAAAACAAAAGAAAGGGGAAATAAGGGAAGAACAGGGAACAAACCCGAAGGACCCTTACATCCTCAGCTTTCCATTAGCCTTTTTATCCCACGATCACAGCTCCCTCCCCCCAGCTTCACAACAAAGTATTGGGCCTGGGTTGGCAGTATCAGTGGGTCTCGTCTGCAGGCGGAGAATGACGATGACTCACAGTGAGATAAGCTCTGGTGCTCCTCATTGTCTGACAAAGTCTGACTCCTGTCTTTTGCACAACATACCATTGTCCACCCGAATGATCCCTGGTTGTCCAATGGAGACTCTTCTGGGCTCCATGATCTCGGGGTGGGTCGGTGGGAGATGGTGAAATGTTTGGGCTCATTCACTGGAGATGCTGTCACACTCGGCTGTCTCAAACTGGGCCTCCATAGCTTGGCACTTTTTTGTGAGAGTGGATGCCTTTGGAATGTCCGTGTCTGATGTGCCTTGAGCGCCCCTCATCCCTTCCCCAACCAACACCCAGCCCCAATCCATCCTTCCCACCAGTGGGACAGAGAATGGATACAACCCGTTGTGCAAAATTGCTCAAAGTGAGTATTTACAGATTGTGTCCTCTTCCCCCAACAATGTTTGATCTACTGCACCCCTGCCAACTTATGTGTTATCCATCTTTCTTATCATTCGTGCTCTGCCTCTCCTTCTACATGTTGCCCTAGACAGCACATCAGGAGTACAGAGGGCCTGCTACTGGCCCGGCCCTTTGCTCTGTGATGCCCTTGCTGGACATCCTGTGGAGAGCTTGGGCCTGGATGGGTCCAACTGACTCTTGGGTATCGCTGCTGACCTGTTGTTCTGGCTACCCAGCAGATACGCCACTGCTGGGGGTGGGTGGAGGGGGGAGGGGATTCAGTAGGGCTGAGGTGTTCCAGCACTTCCCCTGCAGGAGGCGCTAGCTCGAACCCCATCACTTTCTCCCCCCTCAAGGTGCTCTCTGATTCCTGGGCTACTCAACGGGGTGGAAGGTAGGCCATGGTGAGCTCCAGAGCCATCACCATCACCTAGCCCTGCCAGTTGTGGAGGCCTGTTTTTGTCTGAACCTTGGTGTCGATGCCCTCAGCTACGGAGCTGTGTGACTGGGACATGTCCCTCAGTGAGTGAGCCATGTCCTTCATTGCCTCGGTAATGTCCATCATTGCCTGTGTCATGCCCCTCTGTGACTGTGACATATCCTCTGTGATTGGCTAAAGTCAGTCAGCTCCCGGCCAATGCTCCCAATGCCCTCAGCCATGACCCTTTCTGTGTGAGCCAAACCCTGGGATGTCGCAGCAATGTCCATCCATGCTGAGGAACATGTCGGCCTTTGGCTGGGCCCTCTTGCCCTGTGCCTCAGCCATGGGCGGCACAGTGTGCCCAAAGCCTTGGACGTCATGACACTTGCCTCTGACTTCTTGCCGCAGGCCTTCCACCGTGGACACCACCCTTTCAGTGTTGGCCTGGGTGCCACGGACTGTTGGCTACATCTCCTGCACCTGAAGACGATTGAATCCCTTTAGCTGTTCCTGCAACTGCTGGAAAGTTGCTGACACCCCCTGTAGATTCTGGGTCTGAATTTGCATCTACAACAGTGATGGGATCATCTTTTCCAGAGGCCTGACATCTGTCATGGTGGCAGCTGTTCCCTAGGATCAGATAGCCCTCTGATCACCCACTTCCTTGGGAGACATGTGTGTGGTGCTCACGAGAGGGTGACCCAGGAGCCTGACCACTAATATTCCCCATTGACGTGATAGTCTCTGCGATGGTGAATTATGCAGGTGAAAGCAATGCCAATGAGTTGGTATCTTCTCTGGAATTGTGCTCCAGGGTGTTTTCAGGGTCTGGATGGGGGGCTGTAACCCCAGGTGGCCCGACTCCGTCTGATGGTTGTGGTGATATGCATAACTGTAAACACACAAGGGGTTAATGTGAATATATGTAGACCAGCTCTAGAGGGCGCACCAGAGACATGACACACAGACACTCAACCAATAGGTCAGTAAGATAGGACACGACCAATGGGCATTCACGATACAGAGGTGACACCACCACAGGAGGGCATTACACCAACCCATATATAAAGGACACATCACACATGATCTTCCTCTTTCCAGTGGCGACACTTAGTGAGTACAGACACAGTGTTGATCACACACACCACGTGGATTGTAGCAGACTGGTTTATCAGTCTGAGTAGCTATAGGAGGATTAACAGTAGTGGAGAACCCGAGTAGGAGAATTGTAAATAGTTCAATGAACATGTTGAAGTTATCTCCACGTCTGAACCTTCCTTTGCCAGAGTGCACATCAAGGAAGCCGCTTATGCTACGCCAAGAGCATAACAAGACATGGTACCAGTGAGTGAACTGTTTCAATCCATGTAGTTACGACTCAGCAAACAGTGACAACCAGCAACAACACCCAGGCAAGATGTTCAAGATCCCGGTTCCACAGCAGCTCCAGTGCCACGGCAATCTCCGCGAAAACTGGCGGGCATTCCGGCAAAGGTTTGAGATCTTCCTAGTGGCAGCCGACCTACAAGACGTGGCCGACGCTGAAAAGACAGAGCTTTTGCTCACCATCGCCGATGCCAGAGCAGAAGAAATCTTTAAAACGTTCAAGTTCTCCAAAGGGCAAAACAGGAGCGACTTCCAGGCAGTCCTGGACAAATTCAGTAAATACTGCGAGGAAAACACAGTCAAACCAACAGAAAACAGTGAGAGAGGCGCCAATACTTAGCACGAGGCCGGGATCTCGGAGCAGAGAACGACAATCTTGATCGGCGGCCATCTTTGTAAAGGTACTGCACATTCGCAGTTGCGCGAGAAGCGCACAGAACGGGAAGGTCCATTTGCGCATGCACAAGAAGCCGCGCATGCGCAATTGTGAAAACGGCTTCCAGTACAGGAATAGCGATATGCGGCTCACAAGGCTAAATCGCTGGCTTATAAAGCAGACCAAGCAGGCCAGCAGCACGGTTCGATTCCCGTACCAGCCTCCCCGGACAGGCGCCGGAATGTGGCGACTAGGGGCTTTTCACAGTAACTTCATTGAAGCCTACTCGTGACAATAAGCGATTTTCATTTCATTTCATTTCACATGCGCAAACACTTCCTACGACTGACATCACACGCTTCGTGACGTCAGAGGCCCCAGACCACGCCCACTTAAAGGGGAAATGTGTTGGGGTTTCCTGCAGGATGGGTTCTGAGAGACATTTGGGGTGTTATTGGCGTATAGGGGATTTGAGGCATATGTGGGGGCCAAGAACAGGAGTGATGACAGGGGCATACTAGTGATTACTCAATGAGTTGTTCAGAGGAGGTTGTTCATCTTTTTCAAGCGATGCATGTCAGTCCTCCTGGTGAGGCTGCCAGTACTCACTGCCCCTGCCTCAGTCTCCCAGACTTTGTTCATTATCGATATTGGTGCCTGCGCCCCACCCATGGGAAGAGGGTGTCTTTCCTCTCCTCGAAGGCATCCAGCATCTTGCTGATTTCGCCTTCCAGAAACCTGCGAGTGGAAATTTTAGCTATCACCCTGTCGGCTGCAAGGAGAGTGTAGGTTGCGTGGAGTGCTTCAAAGCTGCTCCAACTTATCAGCCTCTCAAATGACTTTCCTACCCCAGCGAATCAGACACCTGGGGATTCAGGTCTCAGGCAGGAAGCACGTTGCCAGCGTGGTGGCTCATCACCTTACCATGAATTCCTTATCGCCAGTGTGAACTTATCGCGATTCTCCCCTGGTGGGAGCACTTAGGGCGTGATTCTCCGCAAATGCGGCGGGTCGTAAAGGCTGCTGTGAAACTAGCCGTGTTTCACGGCAGCCTCCGCGCCCCCTCACGGGACCTGATTCTCCCCCCCGGGCGGGGCTAGCAGCGGGGCCCCGTGAACCACGGCATCGCGGCCTTAGCGACCGTCGCTAAGTCCGCGCGCCAAGCGTCACACCGGCTGACGCGCACGATGACGCAGACTGATCCTGCGGGGCGGCGGAGGGATAAAGAGTGCGTCCGTTACGGACGCACTGCCCGCGATCGGTGCCCACCGACCGCGGACTCATGCCCCCCTTGGCACGGCCGTGGTACTGCCGTGCCAATCGGGGCCCTGGATGCCCAGAACGGGCATGTTGCGGCCGTTTTTACGACGGCAGCAAGCAGATGTGTTTGCTGCCGTAAAAACGGCCGTAAAGGCCTGGGAACCCGGCCCATCGGCCTGGGGAGAATCGCTGTTCGCCGTAAAAAACGGCGAGCAGCGATTCGTGTCGTGGGGCGGCCGTGGGGGGGGGGGGGAGAATAGCGGGTGGGCGTGAAAAATGTCGGGGACGCCCTCCCGCTATTCTCCGACCCGTCGTGGGCAGCGGAGAATCGCGCCCTTAGACTCCGAACAGAGAATCCGCCCATTCAGTGCAATTGCTGGTTCTGTCATAATTCTCGCAGAGTTCCTTTTATTGGAGCTGAAACAGACTGATATGGACCCAATGTGAACAAGCCTGAAAGTAAAAATTCAGCCCACTATAAGAGCATTCATATTCTTACCGCATCGCTAAACTCCAGCACTGATGTATTGTCTGAGCAATCTCTAAGGTGAGTTGGTTGCACTCTATTCAGTGCAAGTGGCTGGTGCTTTCACAATGCAGATGTTGCTCATTTGAGCATCAAAATTGCAGCCAGATCCAATGTAAGTCATAAAACCCTGATTTAAATATATTAATTGGACATCTGGGAGGAGATTGAATCACTATTTTAAGGTTTCCTTCAAAAATGCAGTGAGTGGGACAAGAAGACGTGAGCATGCGTGATTTTTTAAATGTGTTTGTAACTTCCACCAAAACACAGATGAAAATTATTATTGAACATCATTGTTTTTAAACAATGAATTATTGTCATCCGGAATGACTTCCTGAAAGCAGATTCAACTCTACTTTTCAAAGCGGAATTGGTAAATATTGAAAGAGAAATATTTGCAGGATGATGGGAAGAATTGCAAGAGAGGAAGGATTAATTAGAGCTACTTCAAAGAGCTTGGAGAGGCACAATAGGCCAGATTTCATAGAAGGCAACATGGCAAGTCACCCTGGTGCTTTCCACACCACGGCCTCCTCCACCACGCCAGTGTTCCCTCTTCTAACGACATCCACAAACTGCCTGGATTTTTTTTCACCTGCCTTATTATTATCTCTCCTCTCTGTTCACTGCTTTCCTTTTTTCCTGAAGTTTCTCCCACAAATTAACTCTCCGGTCATCTCATGTGTCCGTCCTATACTCCCATCATCACCGATCAGACAATCTCTAATCATTTCTTGGTGATGCTCTCTACCACATTCCCCTTGCCCCTCTCAATCCTAATTCTTGTCTGTGACTCAAAAACCTTTCCCTGTGATCCACTTACAAATTCTCATAATTTATCATGATATTGATCTGTTCTTGCTCACCATGACAAAAACTGCTCGCTACTCGCAGTTCAGTCAGGAAGACAAAGATGACCCTCATTTTCTCTTCTCCACTGCAAGTCATTTACCTTGTCTCACTCTTTCTTGGCCTCCTCCAACCGAATCTCCAGCAACAAGCGCAGGGAGGTCCTGGATATTTTTGTCACAAAGATCGTGACCATCCGTTTGGTTGCCTTGTTCGAAGAATCAAATTTATTCTGATGTTCTCTGCTGCCATTGCCCTGAATTCAAGCCTTTCTTTAGATTCTATCCCATCTCCTACATTTTTCTCACTTTTTCCATGAAACTAATCTTCTGATTCCTCAATCACAATCTTACCATTGTCTTATTTTCCTATCCGTGGCCGCATGATAACTTAAAAAAATGAAAATCGCTTATTGTCCCGAGTCGGCTTCAATTAAGTTACTGTGAAAAGCCCCTAGTCGCCACATTCCGGCACCTGTCCGGGGAGACTGGTACTTTCATTGGTTCCTTCTCCTGAGATATTGTCCCTTTCTCTTTCAATGTTTCCATCTTTAAGCATCTCTTCAAAACACTCACCTCAATTCATTTCTCACTGAAAACTATCACCCTGCCCCCGACCTCCCTTTCCTTTCTAAAACCTATCACCTATGTCATTGGCTGCCCAATCTGTGCCCATCTTTCCTGCAGTTTCATATTTGAATCCCTCCAGTCAAGTCCCCCTCCCTATCCCTCTTACCAAAGTCACATGTGGCATTGTTTGTGACTCTGACTGTAGTAAACTATTCCTCCTCATTACTCACAGTCTTATCTACAAGCCTTCAACACAGTTAACCGAAACCACTCCATTCTCCAGTTGAGTGGAACTGCCCTTGTTTGGTTCTATTCTCATCGAATGAGTTCTAACAATTGAATCATAATTGCATCAATCCGCTTGTCGTCTAGGCACCATAACCCCTGGTAGTTCTCATGGATCCAGCTTTGACTCCTTCTAATTTTCATCTATCTATTATCCTTCAGTGATATCATCCAAATTCAAAATGTATGGGGGGGTTGGAAACCCCATTGTCTCATCAAAATCCAGCCTATCATGTGCACATATAGTTCACCTCTCAACAGCCTATGCCCAAACAGCCTCAGTTTGAAGCTGGGGAGATGGTGCCGTCATCAACTGCACAGAGTTTATCACCGTCCAGAGAGTCGACTGCCCTGGGTGGAGGGGGAATTGCGAGGCTTATAGAGGTGGTGGGCGAGATATAATGGATCGGAGAAGGTTAAGGAAAGAGGGTCCATGGGAGGGGGACGTGTGGTGAGAAGAGGGGTAATGGGAGCTTGGAAAATTGGGGGTGGGGCCCAAACCTAACAGCCTCGACTATGTGCTCGAGTCTGGAGTGGCTCACAGCGCCAGGGTCCTGGGCTCGATTCCTTCTTGGGTCACTGTCTGTGCGGAGTCTGTGCATTCTCCCCGTGTCTGTGTTAGTTTCCTCCGGGTGGCTCTGGTTTTCTCCGACAAGTCCCGAAAGACGTGCTTGTTAGGTGAATTGGATATTCTCCCTCACTGTACCCGAACAGATGCCGGAGTGTGGCGACTAGGGGCTTTTCACAGTAACATCATTGCAGTGTTAATGTAAGCCTACTTGTGACGATAATAAAGATTATTATTACTATACCATGTGAGTAATTTCAGAGTACTCTGCTGTTATTGTAGAACCTTGCCAGATACGGATATGAGTTTGAGGCATGGCTCTGATTCCCCAATTTGGATCTCATTAAACTAAACCATTGTATCTCCTTTTCTGTTTGGTAGCACCAGAGGGAATCCCAGACGTTTGTGCCCTGTTACATCCAAATGCATGACTCACCAGATAACAAATTTCCCATTACCTCCTCATCTTCAAGGATATAAAACTTACTTTTCATCCATTTGGGAACTCAAATAACAATGATTTCTATTTATTTGGAAAAAAGGCAGAACCTCTTTAAACACATCAGACTCAAGAACCCAAACCAGCAGCAAATTAATTTGCCACTTGGATCTTCAGGCCCTGTGCTATGACCACAGCAGATGTTCATCACAGAGTAAATCAAATACCAGAGGAAACTTACTCAGTGTTATGGATGTCTGGTCAGCTGTCAACAGTGGCTAAGATACTGGACCAGAACCATAACGTTTTAAAGTTTTAAGCTGGGGCGGAAAGATTGATTCGCCCCAGGAGTGAAAACATAAGAAATAGTGCTTGGTTATTTTACAAACAAACTTCATTAAAACAAAAGAAAAACAATATTTCAACCCGAACAATAACAGATCACATATAGTTTCTTAATCCTAACACACATGTTCCCATTAAACAGCACTTCAAATTAACATACAGCTCTGATTCCACTTACACAGCCAGGCAAAGGTGATACATACATTTACAAAGCAATTTTATAAAACTGTCAGCGAAGTTCCTTCAGAACTATCTGCAAAAGCCTGACTCTGGGACAGCTTTCCATTATCTCTTTTTTTGACTTTCCAAATCCTTCTCCCGACCTGTTCAGACAAGATTATTTTCTTCTCTCTCTCTCTGAGCTCCATTCAGCCCCTTAAACAAAGGTTCTCTCCTGGGGTGTCCAGACTTGAACCCATTATCATTATCTTGACTGTTTGATTTCCCACTCTTTTTTGTATACAAAAGAACAGAGCCAAGTTATTGATATCCAACTAACCTCCCATTTACGGACAAAAGAGACCATCAGACTTTGTAAAGGGCTAATGGCTGGCCAAAAACAAATGTCCCGAAGGACAATGGATCTCACGTTCATCTCCCTGCTGAACAGGGGCATCCTGTGTATTCCCACTAATGAAGTTAAGTCTGAATGGGACAATGTAACTCAGGCCAGGTGTGAGCGTATCATTCTAAACCTAGCCTATTTACTTATAATCACTTGACCAGGTAAGTCTCCTTCCAAATGCATGTGTCTAGCACTTTTATTTTCTTTCCTTCAACTCTTGCGGACGAAAGGACTCTATTAATCTTTTACAAGTATAATTAAATGATTTACACACAGCTTTCTTTGCAGAATAACACAATATTCCCCAAAAGTATTTTTTACAAACCCATCCATTATCGCTCTGCACTGGAATTCCTGATTCATGTTCTGGACGTGGAATCTTGACTGATCTTACAGTCTCATCAATGTAAGGGAGAGTCTCAAAGAAGCTTTCATTCCCCTTTAACTCATGGAAGTAGGTCTCACTGGGAAGTCAGAGCTTGGGTCTGGCAACCCCCTAGCCACCCCCCACCAGTGCCCCCAGCCCTCGCAGAAGCCTCCCCTCCCCCCTACACCCCAACCAGCGGCACTGATCCCAGCCGAGTGTGGTGGCGCTGGATACTATCCGCAGCCAGCACGCCGGTTTCCAGACAGCTTGAGATAACACGTGGCCCGCGCCATCGGGAACTCGGCCCATCGGGGGCGGAGCATCATAGGTGGGCTGGCCGATGACGCGTCAACGGCATTGAAATGGTGCGCGGCGTGCGTCACGATGATGTTGGTTTAGAGAGGGCGGAGCATGGCGGAACAGCATCAAACCAGCGCTGGCCTCGATTCCGGTGTCGGAATCCATTCTCCACCAGATCGCTGATTACGATTCCGGCGTCAGGCTACGGATAATCAATATGCCTTCTTAACCACTGTATCCACTTATTCTGCTACCTTAAGGGACCGGTGTACATGCACAATAAGATCCATCTGATTCTCGGTGCTTCCTAGGTTCCTGCCATTTATCATGCATTCCCTTGCCTTGCTTGTCCTGCTCAAGTGCATTACTTCACTCTTATCCGGATTGAATTCCCTTTTCCACTGATCAGCCCATCTATATCCTCCTGTAAACTCAGGCTGTCATTCTCACGATTTACCACCCTACCAATTTTCGTATCATCTGCAAACTTACTGATCAACCTTCCTACATTCATGTCTTTTTTTTTTTCAAATTTTAGAGTACCCAATTTTTTTCCAATTAAGGGGCAATTTAGTGTGACCAATCCACCTATCTTGCACATCTTTGGATTGTGGGGGCGAAACCCACGCAAACACGGGGGGGAATGTGAAAACGCCACACAGACAGTGACCTGGAGCCGGGATCAAACCTGGGACCTTGGCGCCGTGAGGCAGCAGTGCTACCCACTGCGCCACCATCCTGCCCTCTACATTCATGTCTAAATCATTTAAATAAACCACAAACAGCAAAGGCCCCAACACTGATCTCTGATGGACCCCACTGGACACAGGCTTCCAGTCAGAACTACACCCTTCGACCATCGCCCTCTGCTTCCTGCCACTCAGCCAATTTTGGATCCAGTTTGCCAAATTTCCTTGGGTCCCGTGGGCTCTTATCTTCGCTATAAGTCGCCTATGTGGAACCTTATCAAAAGCCTTACTGAAGTCCAAGCAGACTACGTCAAATATATTTCCCTCACCTGGTCACCTCTTCGAAAAACACATTCAAGTTGGTCAGACATGACCTCCCCTTAACACAGCTGACTGTTCTTGATTAATCCCTGCCTCTCCAAATGCATATTAATTCTGTCTCCCAGAATTTCATAGATTATCATAGAATTTACAGTGCAGAAGGAGGCCACTCGGCCCTTCGAGTCTGCACTGGCTCTTGGAAAGAGCACCCTACCCGAGGTCAACACCTCCACCCTATCCCCAAAACCCAGTAACCCCACCCAACACTAAGGGCAATTTTGAACACTAAGGGCAATTTATCATGGCCAATCGACCTAACCTGCACATCTTTGAACTGTGGGAGGAAACCGGAGCACCCGGAGGAAACCCACGCACACAGGGGGAGGATGTGCAGACTCCACACAGACATTGACCCAAGCCGGAATCAAACCTGGGAGCCTGGAGCTGTGAAGCGATTGTGCTATCCACAATGCTACCGTGCTGCCCCTTCCAATAGTTTCCCACCACTGAGGTTAGAATGATTGGCCTGCAGGTTCCTGGTTTATACCTTCCTCCCACCTTGAATAATGGTGCTACATTGGCTATCCTCCAGTCCCCTGGCACCTCTTGAAGATTATTGTCAGTGCCCCTGCTATTTCTTCGCTTGCCTCACTCAGCTGCCTGGGATACATTTCCTCCGGCACTGATGATTTGACTACCTTTAAGCTTGCCAGATCACTCGGAATCTCCTCTCTATTTTAGTCTCTTTAATTTTATTGCAGCCCTTCCCCATAATTTCCATACCCACATCGTCCCTCTCACGAGCAAAGTATTCATTTAGAACACTACCTACCTCCTCCAGATACAGTGCTGGATTGAGTAAGCAGCCGCCACGCTGAGTTCGCGATGGGTGAGACAATGAGAGACCAACGGCATTGGGAACTTGGCCGGTCGGGTACGGAGCATCGCGGGGCGGGCCTCAACCAACATTCGGAGGCCGTAGATACGGCATGCGGCGTACTATCTGAGTACCCGCCTTTTAGGGGTTGGAGCATCGCGAAAGCGGCGCCGCTCCCTGATTTCGGCATCATCGGGGATTCTCTGCCCCGTCATCAAAAGCAATTTCAGCGTCGGGGATCGGAGAACCCAGCCTCATTTCTCAGGCATTCAGGTCTTTTAGCCATGTTTGAACCAAGGTTGTAATGAGGTCAGGAGCTGAGTAACCCTGGCGGAACCTAAACGGGCATCTGTGAGTAGGTTATTGCTAAGTAAGTGCCGCTTGATAACACTGATGATCGTTCCATTATTTTGCTGATGATGGAGAGTAGACTGATAGGGCAATAATTGGTGGGGTTGGATTTGTCCTGTTTCTTGTCTACAGGACATTGGGCAATTTTCCGGGTAGATGCCAGTGTTGTAGCTACACTGGAACAGCTTGGCTAGGGGTGCAGCAAGTTCTGGAGCAAACGTCTTCAGTACTATTGCCGGAATATTGTCAGGCCCCGCAGTCTTTGCGACGTCCGGTGCCTGCAGCTGTTTCCTGATATCATGTGAATTGAATTGTATTGGCTGAAGACTGATATCTGTGATGCTGGGGATGTCCGGAGGAGACCAAGACAGATCATCCACTTGTACAAACGTACATTATGCATATCATCACATCCCCTTTCCTTTGTAAAAATGAAGTTATGAGCTATCAGTCGGGGTGGGGGGGGATCAGCAAGTCTCGCTGCCGATACGGCCCCAGAGTATTGCCCGGTCTATGGCTGGGCATGTACACGGCGTCGGCCTGCAGCAGCCGCGCCATGCTTCATGGCAGACGCAGTCCGCAGACCCGGCCTGCAGAAATAGTCCCCTCCTTGGCCAGCAAGCACCCCCCACAGTGACTCCAGGCCTGAATAATGCCCCCCTGCCCGTGGATCGGCCATCCCCGACTGTGGCGATGCTGGACTGAGTCTGCGACCGCCACGCTGAGTTCCCGACGGGTCAGACCATGAGAGTCCCAGGCCATCGGAAACTTGGCCGGTCGGGGATGGAGCATCGCGGGGCGGGCCTCAGGCAATGGCCTGAGGCCGTGGATATGGCATGCAGCGTAATCCTAGAGAACGCCACTTTTCAGAGGGTGGGGCGGAGCTCCCGATTCTGTCATCATCAGGGATTCTCCACCCCGTCGCCAAACGCAATTTCCACGTCGGGATCGGAGAATCCTGCCCCGGTTTGTTTTCTGGTCTTTAAGTCACCAACTCTTTCAAACTTTCTTTCAAATTTCTGAAATTACGCTTTTT
The DNA here is from genome assembly GCF_902713615.1 of Scyliorhinus canicula. Taxonomy (NCBI): domain Eukaryota; kingdom Metazoa; phylum Chordata; class Chondrichthyes; order Carcharhiniformes; family Scyliorhinidae; genus Scyliorhinus; species Scyliorhinus canicula. Next base: position 144,478,951 of record NC_052155.1, read on the forward strand.
CATTCTCCTTTTCTTCCTGGCTTTACTACCACCATCTGTGAAATTGGTACATCCCACTCACATCTGTCCACCAGAGCATCATTCTGTCTACTGGTCATGGCCAATGCATTAGCTGTTTCTGGATATTCTACTATGAAAATTGTTTCTGGAGTCTTTGCTGGATTGAGGATTTTTGGTTGATCCATGATGCTTCTGCTCGAATGCCGGACCATATGCCTATCAACTAAGGGCAGCACGGTAGCATAGTGGTTAGCATTGTGGCTTCACAGCACCAGGGTCCCAGGTTCGATTCCCTGCTGGGTCACTGTCTGTGTGGAGTCTGCACGTTCTCCCCGTGTCTGCGTGGGTTTCCTCCGGGTGCTCCGGTTTCCTCCCACAGTCCAAAGACGTGCAGGTTAGGTGGATTGGCCATGTTGAATTGCCCTTAGTATCCAAGAAGGTTAGAAGAGTCCAAGCTGAGTCCACAAAAGATCAGCCATGATCTCATTGAATGGCGGAGCAGGCTCGAGGGGCCAGATGGCCTACTCCTGCTCCTAGTTCTTATGTTCTTATGTAAGGGGTTATTGGGGTAAGGGGATAGGATTGAGGTGAGGGCTTAAGTGGGTCGGTGCAGACTCGATGGGCCAAATGGCCTCCTTCTGCACTATGTTCTACTTTTGGACGCCTTCGAAGTTGCAGGCAAGTGTGTGACTCCAGGAATGATTTGTATACCTTTGCATTCCAATGTCTTAGCTCGATCGATGTCCTCTACAACAGACATTTCTTCTGCACTTTGTGGTTTTGCCTCTATTGGTGGTTGATCCTCATTTGATGTAATGATACATGCTTCATCCTTTTTTGGAAAATTGCACAAAGGTGTTCTTCCTGTAAGTTTTGTAATGGATTATCCTTGAGTACTTGGAAATTCCATGGGCGTAGGATATTTCATCATACTTTTCTAGAGCCAGTTTCTCCGAAATGGGGATTATTTGTTCAGTTACCAGTTGGCTGTTCGCAGCTGGTTTGCTCTCAACTGAGTTGTCTGCAAGAAAAAAAAACTGAGTTGTCTGCTGTTGCATTCTCATTTTCAGCCTCTGCACAGTCCATCTTAGAACTTTCAATCTTATCGTTGTCCTGCACAGATTGGATGCTACTCATTACCAGCTCATTTCTAATGCCAACTAAACTAAATAAACCTTCGTAGTCTTCCTCTTCAGGCTCATCATCTGATTCTTCCTTTTTTTTTACTTCCTCCACCTTGACTTTTTCTTTAATTTAATCTGATAACTTCTCCACTTCACCTCGTTGCCATTTGCATTCATTCTTTGTCGTAGCGCTGTCTGGAATGTACAGCCGCTCAACTAGCTCCAGTACCTCACACCCTTCCGCTCCTTTGATGGACTCTCATGCTGTGTCCACAATGGAAAATGGTATGGCCGAAGTCTTTTGTAGCCATGCTTTGTGCTCACATGCACCTCAAGTCGAGGTTTTGTACCATTATAATCTCATAATAGTACCGTTTTGGCTGAATTCGCAGCATTTTTACATTAGTCAGGTTAATGAGGTTGGCCCTTGCACGAGTGTCAAGCTTAACTTTTATTATTGTGCCATTTATTTGTAATGGCATTGTCCATTTATCTGCATAATTACCTGTTTTCAATTCGTTATCGCTGCAGATTGGAACAAATATATATTTATGTTCTCCAGACACACTTCATCAATGGCGTTGATACTCTTTGCTTGTTCAGACCTTTATCTTGGATAACATTGGACTGCAAAATGATTCCTACCATTACAGATTGCACCTGATTTTACCCTAAGCAGGGCATTGCCGTGGCATATGCCGTCTGCCACATCACGGACACAAAATGGAGGATCGGGTCGGCGGCTCAAAATTGCCACCCGCACTGGTAGCACTTTTCTTTATCAGCTGCGTTACCACACCAACGGCATCTGCTGCCTCTTCTGCCTTTACGCCAAAACTACGGAGACTCATCGTGTCGTGCTGCATTGCAACAAGCTCACTAACATGACATATTTGAATAGCACTTTCAAGCTTGAGGGCTGTTTCCCATAGTAGCCATTCACACACTTTATTATCGGAGGTTCCAAAAACTACCTGGTCTTCTATCATTGATGACTGGAGTGTGCTGAAGGTGCACGACTGCACTTTCAATCGCAAGTCAATAAGGAAGCTATCGAATGCCTCTCCCGCGTTCTGGGTGCGCTACGGAATTTGTAGCACTCAAAGATTTCATTTTTTCTAGGGGAGCAATGTTAATCAAATTGTTTAATCACTTCTTTGAAACTTTTGCTGTCAGCCTCGTCTTCAAATAATAATAATGCAAATATATTGAAGATCTCAATTGCTTGGGGGCCTCTTAAAGTGAGCAGCAATGTGATACATATCTCATTGGGCAGTGCCTGCAGATCAAGAGCTGCAACATACAATTTAAACTGCTGCTTAAACACCCTCCAACTTTCATCTGCATTACCGGTGAACAGAAGCTGTTGAGGTGCCTTGATACCTTCCATTCCAAGCTTCGAAGTTTTACCCCACATTGAGCACAAGATGCCAGTAGATAACAAGGCTAGATGTAAAGATTTGTTTTGTTTCTTATCCTGCAGATATTCAGTGGTTCGAATTTTCTTGTTCAGAATCTTCAAGTATGTGTTAAATCATCACGCCTGATACCATGTCAATTTCAATATAATGGCCGAAGTGAAAGATGTACTACAGAACATGTAGTTTAAAATAATTTATTATAAAACAAACTGTGATAAGATAACTAGGATAAACAACTAACACCAAACAACTCTTGGGGAACTACTCCCAGCACAATCAACTCCTAACTCCCAGGTCACATGGTGACGTGATAGGCTTACAATGCCACCTAGTGGATGGATATCATGCATAACACTATGTACAAACTTACATTATGCATATCATCACAAGGACTTTGCAGGATCAACAGGGCTAGGTTTGCCCTTGTCGTTTCTCGTGCCTGGGTCGATGCCGGCTGATCTGTCCAGTTTCATACCATTTTTCTATTTTCGTAGCAGTTGAATACAACTGAGTGACTTGCTGGGCATTGTAGAGGGCATTTAAGAGTCAATCACATTGCTATGGGTCTGGAGTCACATGTAGGCCAAGGATAGCAGAAGTCCTTCCCGAAAGGGCATTGGTGAACCAGATGGGTTTTTCCAACAGTGGTTTCATGGTTATCATTAGACTTTTAATTCCAGATACTGCAAAGGCGATGGACCCTGGCAATATTTTGCCAATAGTACTGAAGACTTGTGCTCCAGAGTTTGCTGTAGCCCGAGCCAAGCTGTTCCAGTACAGCTACGACATTGGCATCTACCCGCAACATGGAAAATTGCCCACGTATATCCTGTACACAAAATGCAGGACAAATCCAACCCAGTCAATTACCACCCCATCTGTCTCCATTTGATCATCAGTAAACCGATGGAATGGGTCACCACCAGTTGTTACAAACCTAGCTGATGTTATAACTGGACAGGAGGATTCCAGAATGGAACCCGAGCTCAAAAGGAAGTTTTACTTTTTATCATAAAATGTGGAGGAACAGAGTCACTGGACCTCTAATCAGTTTTAACAACAAGAACAAAAACATTGGATTAATATACAATACTCTTTTACACCCCCCCTTAGCTGAACAAATACACACAGATTTAACAATTAACATGGACGACAAAGTACATCTTAAACTACAATGGTCTCATTCACACTGTAAGGATCCTCCTGTTTAAACCTGGTTTCCCTTGAGTATTCCTTTTTATATGTTATTCTTTGCTGTTATAACTTTTGTGCCTGGACAGCTGCTGGGATTTATGCCTTTCAGATGGACAGTCCTTTTAATTTTACAACAAAATGGGACACCCCCCCTGGCAGATGTGCAATTTGGTCTGACCTCAGGGCACCTCCCGGTGAGAGGTACTGCTTAGCTTGGTCCAATGGTGAATCATCTTGATGGACTTGACTGGCAGCCAACCAATTACGTTAAATTCCCTGGCCTTCACAGATCCTCGATACTAATTTGTGCTGATTGCTCCGGAATGTTCCTAATTCTGTAAGATTGTGTGCTGGTGTTTAGCTTTGTTCGATCAAGCAGCTAGATTTGAGCTCTGATTTCATTCTCACCTGATGCATTATTTTTGAAGGTCCAGGAAAATGACCTTTATCTCGACAGTCAGTTTAACTTGCAGAAGGATCCAGTCCACCAACAGCTGCTGGCAGAGGGGGTTGTTTGAAAAACTATTTTAAAATATTCATGTGGAGAACTCTAATCTTATACACTAAGGTATACTCTTATACATTAATCTGGTGGGGGCAAGAATTGAATAGACCTTGGGGGGGTGGGGGGGGGGGGAGTCCTCTGTGCAAAGGCCTCGGTCAATGGAAGTTAAAGTGACACCCCAGAGGGGATCCCACAGCTGAGAGTCCGGCCTGAATGTGACAGCCAGAAGTTCCAAACAAACTGGTGGTTTCAGCGCTCCAAGTCCTGGGAAGGTAGTTGGCTACAATGATGTCAATATCAGCAACAAGTATAAGATTAGAATTCTCCACATGAATTTTAATCCTTCATATTTTATTCCTTCCTTGTGTGCGTGGCTGCCTTGTGCGTGTTTGGGTAGAGGGTGGGACGATAAAGGGGGGGTAATTAATAGATTAGCTGTCTGATACCCTGTGATAATCATTGCAGGCCTTGGGCGGGATTCCCCGCAACTGCGCCACGGCGCCCCGACGGCAGCACACGAAGCGGAGAATCGGCGCCATTGGTACCAGTGCCTTTCGCGCGGCACCGGTCGCAGGCCCCTCTTGCAGCCAGGCTGCCCACTCTCCGGCCCAGATGGGCCGAGCGGCTGCTCTATTAAGGCAGAATCCCACAGGCGCCGTCCACACCTGGTCGCAGCCGGCGGGAACTCTGCGCTCAGGGTCGGGAGGTGGCCTGTGGGGGTGGGGGCCTGAAATGGGGCCTGGCCCGCAATCGGGGCCCACCAATTGGTGGGCCGGCCTCTCGCTTCCCGGGCCTATTTTCTTACGCGCCGGCCCCTGAACTCCCACGCCATGTTGCGTCGGGTCCGGCACGTTGAGGGAGGCCACCACGCATGTGCAGGTTGGCGCGGCGCCGCTCCACATGTCCTCTATGACGCCGGTGCCACTGCGCATGCGCGGATCCCACGGCGCACAGTTCGCACCGGGATGGGAGGCTGGAGCAGCGTGAACCGCTCCAGCGCTGTGCTGGCCCCCTGTAGGGGCTAGAATCGGTACTCCCAGCGGCCCATTCATGCCATCGTGAAATGCAACGGCGTTTCCGACAGAGTGGACATTCTGCCCCCAAATGGGAGAACCCCACCCCTTAGGCGGGATTCTCCCCTAACCGGCGTGACGGAGGGTCCCGGCGTAGGGGAGTGGCGCCAACCACTCAGGGGTCGGGCTAGCCCCGCGCCGGAGCGGTTGGCACCAGAAGACTGGCGCAAAAAACCGGCGCCCCCGGCAGCGGGGCTGCCCGAAAGGCTTTCGCCGGTCGACGCATGTGCCGGTAGTGACGTCAGCGACAGCTGGCCGCTGACGTCACTGCCGGCGCATGCGCGATGTGGGTTTCTCTTCCGCTTCCGCCATGGCGAAGGCCGTGGTGGCCGCGGAGGAGAAATAGTGCACCCAGGGCACTGGCCCGGAGTCTGAGCGGGGGGGCCCGATCGTGGGCCAGGCCACCGTGGGGGCACCCCCCGGGGGCGATCGAACCCCGCCCCCCCCCCCATGACCCCGGGGCCCGCTCGCGCCGCTGATCCCGCCGTTCCAGAGGTGGTTCAAACCTCGGCGGCGGGAGAGGCCTCCCAGTGGCGGGACTTCAGCCCATCCGGGCCGGAGAATCACCGCAGGGGCCTCTCCGATCGGAGTGGCGAGATTCCCGCCACTGCCACTTCCCGGGTGGCGGAGAATCTCTGCCACGGCGGGGGTGGGATTTTCGGCGACCTCAGGCGATTCTCCGCCCCTGCTGGGCGTCGGAGAATTTCATCCCTTATCTCTCTTGTTACAAATAAACAGTTTTGTTGTGTTTCACTTACAAATCTGAGGCCGATAAGTCATTGGGGCAGTCAAGGGTCAAAGATCTCAGAAACTATATACAAACTATTGGTTAAGTTAATTGTATTGGGACTCTGGGAACTGTGGTGCTGGAATTGACCGCGCACTAGCCCAGGTTGTCATAAAAACACAAAAAGTCCCTTTTAAGCACACAAGATGACTGTGGCCAAATGCATGCACTCCGCTCTGAGCCTAAGTTAATGCTTGTGGATTTCTCCTCAGAATCCCAAAATTGATGATCACAGGAGAATTTCTGAACTCCACTCCCAAAAACATAGATTAAAATCTGCTTCCATAATAATACTCTGCTCTCACAATAATATTCTCACTTAATGGTTTGCATTCTGAAATCTTGTCCAGGTTTTCCAAATTTCACTTCTAAACAATAATTCCACTCCACTTTTAACAGCAAATCCAGTGCAGGACTCAATGGCATCTTCATCACTGAATCCCACACGGATCCTGGAGGTTACTAATGACCAGAAAGTAAACTGGACTAACCCCATAAATAATGTGAGGAAGACAGAAGCTAGGAGTCCTGCAGTGAGTAACTCACTTCCCAACTCCCAAAGCATAGCCACCATCTCCAAGGCTCATGCGCGGGTTAGCTCGGCGCCACTGCGCATGTCCTCATTGAGTATGATGGAGTATGATGGAATATTCTTCACTTGCCTGAATGAGAGCAGCTCCAACAACACTTAAGAAGCTCCACACCATCCTGGACAAAGCAGTCGCTTGATTGCTCTCCTTTCACAACCATTCATTTCACCCACAACTAACTAAGAGTGACAGCAGTGAGTACCATCTACAAGATGCACTGCTGGAACACAAAAAGGCTCTAAAGACAGCACCTTCCAAACCCATGACCAGAATCAACCTGAAGGACATGGCAGCAGGTAAATGGGATCACCACCATGTGGAAATTCCCTCTAAGGCACACGCCATCCGGACTTCGAAATATATCACCGTTTCTTCACTGTAGCTGGCTAAAAATCCTGGTATTCCCTCCCTAACAGCACTGTGGGTGTAGCTACATATAATGGACTGTAGTGGTTCAAGAATGCAGCTCACCACCACCTTCTCAAGGGCAATTATGAACAAGCAATAAATTCTGGCCTTTTCAGCAAAGGTCACATGCCATGAATGCATTTTAGAAAGCCCAATTGGACCCTGCAGCCCTTGCCCATAAATCCCCGGGTCAAGAGCCTCTCTTCCTACCTGGATCCTGCAGCACCTTCTCTCCCTGGACCCTGCAGCACCTTCTCTCCCTGGACCCTGCAGCACCATCTCTCCCTGGACCCTGCAGCACCATCTCTCCCTGGGCCTGCAGCACCTTCTCTCCCTGGGCCCTGCAGCACCTTTTCTCCCTGGGCCCTGCAGCACCTTCTCTCCCTGCTCCCACAGCACCTTCTCTCCCTGGGCCTGCAGCACCTTCTCTCCCTGCTCCCACAGCACCTTCTCTCCCTGCTCCCGCAGCACCTTCTCTCCCTGGGCCCTGCAGCACCTTCTCTCCCTGGACCCTGCAGCACCTTCTCTCACTGCACCTGCAGCACCTTCTCTCCCTGGGCCTGCAGCACCTTCTCTCCCTGGGCCCTGCAGCACCTTCTCTCCCTGGGCTCTGCGGAACCGTCTCTCCCTGGGCCTGCTGCACCTTCTCTCCCTGGGCCTGCAGCACCTTCTCTCCCTGGGCCTGCAGCACCTTCTCTCCCTGCTCCCACAGCACCTTCTCTCCCTGCTCCCGCAGCACCTTCTCTCCCTGGGCCCTTCAGCACCTTCTCTCCCTGGACCCTGCAGCACCTTCTCTCCCTGGACCTGCAGCACCTTCTCTCCCTGCTCCCACAGCACCTTCTCTCCCTGGGCCTGCAGCACCTTCTCTCCCTGGACCTGCACCACCTTCTCTCCCTGGGCCTGCAGCACCTTCTCTCCCTGGGCCTGCAGCACCTTCTCTCCCTGGACCCTGCAGCACCTTCTCTCCCTGGGCCTGCAGCACCTTCTCTACTCGGGCCCCGCAGCACCTTCTCTCCCTGGGCCTGCAGCACCTTCTCTCCCTGGGCCTGCATCACCTTCTCTCCCTGGGCCTGCAGCACCTTCTCTACCCGGGCCCCGCAGCACCTTCTCTCCCTGGGCCTGCAGCACCTTCTCTCCCTGGGCCTGCAGCACCTTCTCTACCCGGGCCCCGCAGCACCTTCTCTCCCTGGGCCTGCAGCACCTTCACTCCCTGGGCCTGCAGCACCTTCTCTCCCTGGGCCTGCACCACCTTCTCTCCGTGGGCCTGCAGCACCTTCTCTCCCTGGGCCTGCACCACCTTCTCTCCCTGGGCCTGCAGCACCTTCTCTCCCGGAGCCCGCAGCACCTTCTCTCCTGGAGCCCTGCAGTACCTTCTCTCCCTGGGCCTGCAGCACCTTCTCTCCCTGGGCCTGCAGCACCTTCTCTCCCTGGTCCCGCAGCACCTTCTCTCCCTGGGCCTGCAGCACCTTCTCTCCCTGCTCCCGCAGCACCTTCTCTCCCTGGGCCTGCAGCACCTTCTCTCCCTGGTCCCGCAGCACCTTCTCTCCCTGGGCCTGCAGCACCATCTCTCCCTGGGCCTGCAGCACCTTCTCCGCCTGGGCTCTGCGGAACCGTCTCTCCCTGGGCCTGCTGCACCTTCTCTCCCTGGGCCTGCAGCACCTTCTCTCCCTGCTCCCACAGCACCTTCTCTCCCTGGGCCTGCAGCACCTTCTCTCCCTGCTCCCACAGCACCTTCTCTCCCTGCTCCCGCAGCACCTTCTCTCCCTGGGCCCTGCAGCACCTTCTCTCCCTGGACCCTGCAGCACCTTCTCTCCCTGCACCTGCAGCACCTTCTCTCCCTGCTCCCGCAGCACCTTCTCTCCCTGGGCCCTGCAGCACCTTCTCTCCCTGGGCCCTGCGGCACATTCTCTCCCTGGACCTGCAGCACCTTCTCTCCGTGGGCCTGCAGCACCTTCTCTACCCGGGCCCCGCAGCACCTTCTCTCCCTGCTCACGCAGCACCTTCTCTCCCTGGGCCTGCAGCACCTTCTCTCCCTGCTCCCACAGCACCTTCTCTCCCTGCTCCCACAGCACCTTCTCTCCCTGGCCTGCAGCACCTTCTCTCCCTGGGCCTGCAGAACCGTCTCTCCCTGGGCCTGCAGCACCTTCTCTCCCTGGGCCTGCAGCACCTTCTCTCCCTGCTCCCACAGCACCTTCTCTCCCTGCTCCCGCAGCACCTTCTCTCCCTGCTCCCACAGCACCTTCTCTCCCTGGGCCCTGCAGCACCTTCTCTCCCTGGACCTGCAGCACCTTCTCTCCCTGGGCCTGCAGCACCTTCTCTCCCTGGGCCCTGCAGCACCTTCTCTCCCTGGGCTCTGCGGAACCGTCTCTCCCTGGGCCTGCTGCACCTTCTCTCCCTGGGCCTGCAGCACCTTCTCTCCCTGGGCCTGCAGCACCTTCTCTCCCTGCTCCCACAGCACCTTCTCTCCCTGCTCCCGCAGCACCTTCTCTCCCTGGGCCCTTCAGCACCTTCTCTCCCTGGACCCTGCAGCACCTTCTCTCCCTGGACCTGCAGCACCTTCTCTCCCTGCTCCCACAGCACCTTCTCTCCCTGGGCCTGCAGCACCTTCTCTCCCTGGACCTGCACCACCTTCTCTCCCTGGGCCTGCAGCACCTTCTCTCCCTGGGCCTGCAGCACCTTCTCTCCCTGGACCCTGCAGCACCTTCTCTCCCTGGGCCTGCAGCACCTTCTCTACCCGGGCCCCGCAGCACCTTCTCTCCCTGGGCCTGCAGCACCTTCTCTCCCTGGGCCTGCATCACCTTCTCTCCCTGGGCCTGCAGCACCTTCTCTACCCGGGCCCCGCAGCACCTTCTCTCCCTGGGCCTGCAGCACCTTCTCTCCCTGGGCCTGCAGCACCTTCTCTACCCGGGCCCCGCAGCACCTTCTCTCCCTGGGCCTGCAGCACCTTCTCTCCGTGGGCCTGCAGCACCTTCTCTCCCTGGGCCTGCACCACCTTCTCTCCCTGGGCCTGCAGCACCTTCTCTCCCGGAGCCCGCAGCACCTTCTCTCCCGGAGCCCTGCAGTACCTTCTCTCCCTGGGCCTGCAGCACCTTCTCTCCCTGGGCCTGCAGCACCTTCTCTCCCTGGTCCCGCAGCACCTTCTCTCCCTGGGCCTGCAGCACCTTCTCTCCCTGCTCCCGCAGCACCTTCTCTCCCTGGGCCTGCAGCACCTTCTCTCCCTGGTCCCGCAGCACCTTCTCTCCCTGGGCCTGCAGCACCATCTCTTCCTGGGCCTGCAGCACCTTCTCTCCCTGGGCTCTGCGGAACCGTCTCTCCCTGGGCCTGCTGCACCTTCTCTCCCTGGGCCTGCAGCACCTTCTCTCCCTGCTCCCACAGCACCTTCTCTCCCTGGGCCTGCAGCACCTTCTCTCCCTGCTCCCACAGCACCTTCTCTCCCTGCTCCCGCAGCACCTTCTCTCCCTGGGCCCTGCAGCACCTTCTCTCCCTGGACCCTGCAGCACCTTCTCTCCCTGCACCTGCAGCACCTTCTCTCCCTGCTCCCGCAGCACCTTCTCTCCCTGGGCCCTGCAGCACCTTCTCTCCCTGGGCCCTGCGGCACATTCTCTCCCTGGACCTGCAGCACCTTCTCTCCGTGGGCCTGCAGCACCTTCTCTACCCGGGCCCCGCAGCACCTTCTCTCCCTGGGCCTGCAGCACCTTCTCTCCCTCGGCCTGCAGCACCTTCTCTCCCTGGGCCTGCACCACCTTCTCTCCCTGGGCCTGCAGCACCTTCTCTCCCTCGGCCTGCAGCACCTTCTCTCCCTGGGCCTGCAGCACCTTCTCTCCCTGGGCCCCTGCAGCACCTTCTCTTCCTGGTCCTGCACCACCATCTCTCCCTGGGCCCCTGCAGCACCTTCTCTCCCTGGGCCTTGGATAACGAGAGATATTGTAGGCCTCGTCAAAAAGAAAGAGGAGGCATTTATCAAGGCTAGAAGGCTGGGAACAGATGAAGCCTGTGTGGAAGATTAGGAAAGTTGGAAGGAACTTAAGCAAGGAGTCAGTAGGGGCAAAAGGGGTCACAAAAAGTCATAGACAAATAGGGTGAAGGAAAATCCCAAGGCTTTTTGTACACACATAAAAAGCAAGAGGGTAGCCAAGGAAAGGGTTGGCCCACTGAAGGACAGGTAAGGAATCTATGTCGGTACTAAATGAATACTTTGCATCAGTATTCACCAAAGAGAAGGAATTGGTGGATGTTGAGTCTGGAGAAGGGTGTGTAGACAGCCTGGGTCACATTGAGATCCAAAAAGATGAGGTGTTGGGCGTCTTGAAAAATATTACGGTCGATAAGTCCCCAGGGCCGGATGGGATCTACCCCAGAATACTGAAGGAGGCTAGAGAGGAAATTGATGACACATTTACAGAAATCTTTCCTCCCCTCCCGGAAGACTGGAGAATAGCCAATCTTGTTCCTTTGTTTAAGAAGGGTAGCAAGGATAAACCAGGGAACTACAGACCGGTGAGCCTTACGTCAGTGGTAGGGAAATTACTGGAGAGAATTCTTCACGACAGGGGGCGGAATTCTCCGACCTCCCACAGGGTCGGGGAATTGCCCGGGGCCAGAATTCTCCTCCAGCCGGGAAACGGCGAGAGCGGGAATCACGCGGGGATCGGCGTGCCCCCGCGGCGATTCTCCAGCCCGCGATGGGCTGAATTCCCGCCACTTACTGAATTGGAGCACCTCTGGTGCCAGTGGGATTGTCCCCCAGCGTCCGGGGGGGGCGCGGGGCGATCGGACCCCGGGATGTGCCCCCACGGTGGCCTGGCCCACGATCAGGGCCAACCGATCGGCGGGCGGGCCAGTGCCGTGGGGGCACTCTTTTTCTTCCGCCGCCGCCACGGTCTCCGCCATGGCGGAGGCGAAAAAGACACCCCCTACCGCGCATGCACCGGTGGTGACATCAGCGGCGGCTGACGCACCGGCGCATGCGCGAACCGGCAAAGGCCTATCGACGTCAGGCGGTGGGCATCAAAGGCCATTGACGCCGGTTTTGCCGCCAGTCGGTGTGGCGCCAACCACTCCGGCGCGAGCCTAGCCCCTAAAGGTGCGGAGAATTATTCACCTTCTCTCCCTGGGCCTGCAGCACCTTCTCTCCCTGGGCCTGCAGCACCTTCTCTCCCTGCTCCCGCAGCACCTTCTCTCCCTGGGCCTGCAGCACCTTCTCTCCCTGGGCCTGCAGCACCTTCTCTCCCTGGGCCTGCAGCACCTTCTCTCCCTGGGCCTCCCAGCACCTCCTCTCCCTGGATCCTGAAGCACCTTCTCTCCCTGGGCCTGCAGCACCTTCTCTCCCTGGGCCTGCAGCACCTTCTCTCCCTGGGCCTGCAGCACCTTCTCTCCCTGGGCCTCCCAGCACCTCCTCTCCCGGGATCCTGAAGCACCTTCTCTCCCTGGGCCTGCAGCACCTTCTCTCCCTGGGCGTGCAGCACCTTCTCTCCCTGGGCCTGCAGCACCTTCTCTCCCTGGGCCTGCAGCACCTTCTCTCCCTGGGCCTGCAGCACCCTCTCTCCCTGGGCCTGCAGCACCTTCTCTCCCTGGGCCTGCAGCACCTTCTCTCCCTGGGCCTGCAGCACCTTCTCTCCCTGGGCCTGCAGCACCTTCTCTCCCGGAGCCCGCAGCACCTTCTCTCCCTGGGCTCGTCCAAAAGAAAAAGGAGGCATTTGTCAGGGCTGGAAGGCTGGGAACAGACGAAGCCTGTGTGGAAGATTAGGAAAGTTGGAAGGAACTTAAGCAAGGAGTCAGTAGGGCCAAAAGGGGTCACAAAAAGTCATTGGCAAATAGGGTGAAGGAAAATCCCAAGGATTTTTACACATACATAAAAAGCAAGAGGGTAGCCAAGGAAAGGGTTGGCCCACTGAAGGACAGGTAAGGAATCTATGCAGGTACTAAATGAATACTTTGCATCAGTATTCACCAAAGAGAAGGAATTGGTCGATGTTGAGTCTGGAGAAGGATGTGTAGATTGCCTGGTTCACATTGAGATCCAAAAAGACGACGTGTTGGGCGTCTTGAAAAATATTAAGGTCGATAAGCCCCCAGGGCCAGATGGGATCTACCCCAGAATACTGAAGGAGGCTAGAGAGGAAATTGCTGATGCCTTGACAGAAATCTTTGCCTCCTCACTCTTCAGGTGATGTCCCGGAAGACTGGACAATAGCCAATCTTATTCCATTGTTTAAGAATGGTAGCGAGGATAATCCAGGTAACTACAGACCGGTGAGCCTTACGTCAGTGGTAGGGAAATTACTGGAGAGAATTCTTCGAGACAGGATCTACTCCCATTTGGAACCGAATGAACGTATTGGTGAGAGGCAGCATGGTTTTGTGAAGGGGAGGTAGTGTCTCACTAACTTGATAGAGTTTTTCGAAGAGGTCACAAAGATGATTGATGCAGGTAGGGCAGTGGATGTTGTCTACATGGACTTCAGTAAGGCCTTTGACAAGGTCCCTCATGGCAGGCTGGTACTAAAGGTGAAGTCACACGGGATCAGGGGTGAGCTGGCAAGGTGGATACAGAACTGGCTGGGTCATAGAAGGCAGAGAGTAGCAATGGAAGGGTGCTTTTCTAATTGGAGGGCTGTGACTAGTGGTGTTCCGCAGGGTTCAGTGCTGGGACCTTTGCTGTTCGTAGTATATATAAATGATTTGGAGGAAAATGTAACTGGTCTGATTAGTAAGTTTGCAGATGACACAAAGGTTGGTGGAATTGCGGATAGCGATGAGGACTGTCAGAGGATACAGCAGGATTTAGATTGTTTGGAGACTTGGGCGGAGAGATGGCAGATGGAGTTTAATCCGGACAAATGTGAGGTAATGTATTTTGGAAGGTCTAAACAGGTAGGGAATATACAGTGAATGGTAGAACCCTCAAGAGTATTGACAGTCAGAGAGATCTTGGTGTACAGGTCCACAGGTCACTGAAAGGGGCAACACAGGTGGAGAAGGTAGTCAAGAAGGCATACGGCATGCTTGTCTTCATTGGCCGGGGCATTGAGTATAAGAGTTGGCAAGTCATGTTGCAGCTATATAGAATCTTAGTTAGCCACACTTGGAGTATAGTGTTCAATTCTGGTCACCACACTACCAGAAGGATGTGGAGGCTTTAGAGAGGGTGCAGAAGGGATTTACCAGGATGTTGCCTGGTACGGACGGCATTAGCTATGAGGAGAAGTTGACAAAACTGAGTTTGTTCTCACTGGAACGACGGAGGTTGAGGGGCGACCTGATCGAGGTCTACAAAATTATGAGGGGCATAGACAGGATGGATAGTCAGAGGCTTTTTCCCAGGGTAGAGGGGCCAATAACTGGGGGCACAGGTTTAAGATGTGAGGGGCAAGGTTTAGAGGAGATGTACGAGGCACTTTTTTTAAACAGAGGGTAGTGGGTGTTTGAAACTCGCTGCCGGAGGAGGTGGTGGAAGCAGGGACGATATGACATTTAAGGGGCATCTTGACAAATACATGAATAGGATGGGAAGAGAGGGATACGGACCAAAGAAGTGTAGAAGATTTTAGTTTGGGCGGGCAGCATGGTTGCCACAGGCCTGGAGGGCTGAAGGGCCTGTTCTTGTGCTGTACTTTTCTTTGTTTTTTGTTCAGCACTTTCTCTCCCTGGGCCTGCACCACCATCTCTCCGTGGGCCCCGAAGCACCTTCTCTCCCTGGGCCTGCACCACCATCTCTCGCTGGGCCACTGCAGCACCTTCTCTCCCTGGGCCTGCAGCACCCTCTCTCCCTGGGCCTGCACCACCATCTCTCCCTGGGCCCCTGCCGCACCTTCTCTCCCTGGGCCTGCAGCACCTTCTCTCCCTGGGCCCCTGCAGCACCTCCTCTCCCTGGGCCTGCACCACCATCTCTCCCTGGGCCCCTGCAGCACCTTCTCTCCCTGGGCCTGCGCCACCATCTCTCACTGGGCCCCTGCAGCACCTTCTCTCCCTGGACTTGCACCACCATCTCTCCCTGGGCCCCTGCAGCACCTTCTCTCCCTGGGCCTGCAGCACCTTCTCTCCCTGGGCCTGCAGCACCTTCTCTCCCTGGGCCTGCAGTACCTTCTCTCCCTGGGCCTGCAGCATCTTCTCTCCCTGCTCCCGCAGCACCTTCTCTCCCTGGGCCTGCAGCACCTTCTCTCCTTGGGACCCGCAGCACCTTCTCTCCCTGGGCCTGCACCACCTTCTCTCCCTGCTCCCGCAGCACCTTCTCTCCCTGGGCCTGCAGCACCTTCTCTCCCTGGGCCTGCAGCACCTTCTCTCCCTGTGCCTCCCAGCACCTTCTCTCCCTGGCGCTCCCAGCACCTTCTCTTCCTGGGCCTCCCAGCACCATCTCTCCCTGGGCCTGCAGCACCTTCACTCCCTGGGCCTCCCAGCACCTTCTCTCCCTGGGCCTGCAGCACCGTCACTCCCTGCTCCTGCAGCACCTTCTTTCCCTGGGCCCTGCAGCACCTTCTCTCCCTGGGCCCTGCAGCACCTTCTCTCCCTGGGCCTGCAGCACCTTCTCTCCCTGGACCCTGCAGCACCTTCTCTCCCTGGGCCTGCAGCACCTTCTCTCCCTGGGCCCCGCAGCACCTTCTCTCCCTGGGCCTGCAGCACCTTCTCTCCCTGGCCCCGCAGCACCTTCTCTCCCTGGGCCTGCAGCACCTTCTCTCCCTGGGCCTGCAGCACCTTCTCTCCCTGGGCCTGCAGCACCTTCTCTCCCTGCTCCCTGCAGCACCTTCTCTCCCTGGCCCCGCAGCACCTTCTCTCCCTGGGCCTGCAGCACCTTCTCTCCCTGGGCCTGAAGCACCTTCTCTCCCTGGGCCTGCAGCACCTTCTTTCCCTGGGCCTGCAGCACCTTCTCTCCCTGGGCCTGCAGCACCTTCTCTCCCTGCTCCCACAGCACCTTCTCTCCCTGGGCCTGCAGCACCATCTCTCCCTGCTCCCGCAGCACCTTCTCTCCCGGTGCCCGCAGCACCTTCTCTCCCTGGACCCTGCAGCACCGTCTCTCCTTGGGCCTGCAGCACCGTCTCTCCCTGGGCCTGCAGCAACT
The DNA here is from genome assembly GCF_902713615.1 of Scyliorhinus canicula. Classification (NCBI taxonomy): domain Eukaryota; kingdom Metazoa; phylum Chordata; class Chondrichthyes; order Carcharhiniformes; family Scyliorhinidae; genus Scyliorhinus; species Scyliorhinus canicula. The sequence goes on from NC_052155.1 coordinate 144,495,108, forward strand.
TCTCTCCCTGGGCCCTGCAGCACCTTCTCTCCCTGGGTCCCGCACCTTCTCTCCCTGGGTCTGCAGCACCTTCTCTCCCTGGGCCTGCAGCACCTTCTCTCCCTGGGCCTGCAGCACCTTCTCTCCCTGGGCCTGCAGCACCTTCTCTCCCTGGGCCTGCAGCACCGTCTCTCCCTAGGCCTGCAGCACCTTCTCTCCCTGACCCCGCAGCACCTTCTCTCCCTGGGCCTGCAACACCTTCTCTCCCTGGGCCCTGCAGCACGTTCTCTCCCTGGGCCCTGCAGCACCTTCTCTCCCTGGGCCTGCACCACCATCTCTCCCTGGGCCCCTGCAGCACCTTCTCTCCCTGGGCCTGCAGCACCTTCTCTCCCTGGGCCTGCACCACCATCTCTCCCTGGGCCCCTGCAGCACCTTCTCTCCCTGGGCCTTGGATAACGAGAGATATTGTAGGCCTCGTCAAAAAGAAAGAGGAGGCATTTATCAAGGCTAGGAGGCTGGGAACAGATGAAGCCTGTGTGGAAGATTAGGAAAGTTGGAAGGAACTTAAGCAAGGAGTCAGTAGGGGCAAAAGGGGTCACAAAAAGTCATAGACAAATACAGAACACAGAACAGTACAGCACAGAACAGGCCCTTCGGCCCTCGATGTTGTGCCGAACAATGATCACCCCACTTAAACCCACGTAACCTGTATACCCGTAACCCAACAATCCCCCCATTATCCTTACACTAAGGGCAATTAGCATGGCCAATCCACCTAACCCGCACATCTTTGGACTGTGGGAGGAAACCGGAGCACCCGGAGGAAACCCACGCACACACGGGGAGGACGTGCAGACTCCACACAGACAGTGACCCAGCCGGGAATCACAAAAAGTCATAGACAAATAGGGTGAAGGAAAATCCCAAGGCTTTTTGTACACACATAAAAAGCAAGAGGGTAGCCAAGGAAAGGGTTGGCCCACTGAAGGACAGGTAAGGAATCTATGTCGGTACTAAATGAATACTTTGCATCAGTATTCACCAAAGAGAAGGAATTGGTGGATGTTGAGTCTGGAGAAGGGTGTGTAGACAGCCTGGGTCACATTGAGATCCAAAAAGATGAGGTGTTGGGCGTCTTGAAAAATATTACGGTCGATAAGCCCCCAGGGCCAGATGGAATCTACCCCAGAATGCTGAAGGAGGCTAGAGAGGAAATTGATGACACATTTACAGAAATCTTTCCTCCCCTCCCGGAAGACTGGAGAATAGCCAATCTTGTTCCTTTGTTTAAGAAGGGTAGCAAGGATAAACCAGGGAACTACAGACCGGTGAGCCTTACGTCAGTGGTAGGGAAATTACTGGAGAGAATTCTTCAAGACAGTGGGCGGAATTCTCCGACCTCCCACAGGGTCGGGGAATCGCCCGGGGCCAGAATTCTCCTCCAGCCGGGAAACGGCGAGAGCGGGAATCACGCGGGGATCGGCGTGCCCCCGCGGCGATTCTCCAGCCCGCGATGGGCTGAATTCCTGCCACTGACTGAATTGGAGCACCTCTGGTGCCGGTGGGATAGTCCCCCAGCGTCCGGGGGGGGGGGGCGCGGGGCGATCAGACCCCGGGATGTGCCCCCACGGTGGCCTGGCCCACGATCAGGGCCAACCGATCGGCGGGCGGGCCAGTGCCGTGGGGGCACTCTTTTTCTTCCGCCGCCGCCACGGTCTCCGCCATGGCGGAGGCGAAAAAGACCCCCCCTACCGCGCATGCACCGGTGGTGACATCAGCGGCGGCTGACGCACTGGCGCATGCGCGAACCGGCAAAGGCCTATCGGTCAGCTCCGACGTCGGGCGGTGGGCATCAAAGGCCGTTGGCGCCGGTTTTGCCGCCAGTCGGTGAGGCGCCAACCACTCCGGCGTGAGCCTAGCCCCTAAAGGTGCGGAGAATTATTCACCTTCTCTCCCTGGGCCTGCAGCACCTTCTCTCCCTGGTCCCGCAGCACCTTCTCTCTCTGGGCCTGCAGCACCTTCTCTCCCTGAGCCAGCAGCACCTTCTCTCCCTGGGTCCCGCAGCACCTTCTCTCCCTGGGCCCCGCAGCACCTTCTCTCCCTGGGTCCCGCAGCACCTTCTCTCCCTGGGCCTGCAGCAGCTTCTCTCCCTCCTCCCGCAGCACCTTCTCTCTCTGGGCCTGCAGCACCTTCTCTCTCTGGGCCTGCAGCACCTTCTCTCCCTGGGCCTCCCAGCAGCTTCTCTCCCTGCTCCCTGCAGCAGCTTCTCTCCCTGCTCCCGCAGCACCTTCTCTCCCTGCTCCCTGCAGCACCTTCTCTCCCTGCTCCCTGCAGCAGCTTCTCTCCCTGCTCCCGCAGCACCTTCTCTCCCTGCTCCCTGTAGCAGCTTCTCTCCCTGCTCCCTGCAGCAGCTTCTCTCCCTGCTCCCTGCAGCAGCTGCTCTCCCTGCTCCCTGCAGCAGCTTCTCTCCCTGCTCCTGCAGCACCTTCTCTCCCTGCTCCCTGCAGCAGCTTCTCTCCCTGCTCCCTGCAGCAGCTTCTCTCCCTGCTCCCGCAGCACCTTCTCTCCCTGCTCCCTGCAGCAGCTTCTCTCCCTGCTCCCTGCAGCAGCTTCTCTCCCTGCTCCCTGCAGCAGCTTCTCTCCCTGCTCCCTGCAGCAGCTTCTCTCCCTGCTCCCGCAGAACCTTCTCTCCCTGGGCCTGCAGCACCTTCTCTCCCTGCTCCCGCAGCACCTTCTCTCCCTGCTCCCTGCAGCACCTTCTCTCCCTGCTCCCTGCTGCAGCTTCTCTCCCTGCTCCCGCAGCACCTTCTCTCCCTGGGCCTGCAGCACCTTCTCTCCCTGGGCCTGCAGCACCTTCTCTCCCTGGGCCTGCAGCACTTTCTCTCCCTGCTCCCTGCAGCAGCTTCTTTCCCTGCTCCCGCAGCACCTTCTCTCCCTGCTCCCTGCAGCAGCTTCTCTCCCTGCTCCCGCAGCACCTTCTCTCCCTGGGCCTGCAGCACCTTCTCTCCCTGCTCCCTGCAGCACCTTCTCTCCCTGTTCCACAGCACCTTCTCTCCCTGGGCCCTGCAGCACCTTCTCTCCCTGGGCCTGCAGCACCTTCTCTCCCTGCTCCCGCAGCACCTTCTCTCCCTGGGCCTGCAGCACCTTCTCTCCCTGCTCCTGCAGCAGCTTCTCTCCTGGGCATGCAGCACCGTCTCTCCCTGGGCCTGCAGCACCTTCTCTCCCTGCTCCCGCAGCACCTTCTCTCCCTGCTCCCGCAGCACCTTCTCTCCCTGGGCCTGCAGCACCTTCTCTCCCTAGGCCTGCAGCACCCTTCTTCCCTGGGCCTGCAGCACATTCTCTCCCTGGGCCTGCAGCACCTTCCCTTCCTGGGCCTGCAGCACCTTCTCTCGCTGGGCCTGCAGCACCTTCTCTCCCTGCTCCCGCAGTACCTTCTCTCCCTGCTCCCGCAGCACCTTCTCTCCCTGGGCCTGCAGCACCTTCTCTCCCTGGGCCTGCAGCACCTTCTCTCCCTGCTCCCGCAGCACCTTCTCTCCCTGGGCCTGCAGCACCTTCTCTCCCTGCTCCTGCAGCACCTTCTCTCCCTGGGCCTGCAGCACCTTCTCTCCCTGCTCCCGCAGCACCTTCTCTCCTTGGGCCCCGCAGCACCTTCTCTCCCTGGGCCTGCAGCACCTTCTCTCCCTGGGCCTGCAGCACTTTCTCTCCCTGGGCCTGCAGCACTTTCTCTCCCTGGGCCTGCAGCACCTTCTCTCCCTGGGTCTGCTGCACCTTCTCTCCCTGGCCCCGCAGCACCTTCACTCCCTGGGCCTGCAGCACCTTCTCTCCCTGGGCCTGCAGCACCTTCTCTCCCTGCTCCCGCAGCACCTTCTCTCCCTGGGCCTGCAGCACCTTCTCTCCCTGGGCCTGCAGCACCTTCTCTCCCTGCTCCCTGCTGCAGCTTCTCTCCCTGCTCCCGCAGCACCTTCTCTCCCTGGGCCTGCAGCACCTTCTCTCCCTGGGCCTGCAGCACCTTCTCTCCCTGAGCCTGCAGCACCTACTCTCCCTGGGCCCTGCAGCACCGTCTCTCCCTGAGCCTGCAGCACCTTCTCTCCCTGGACCTGCAGCACCTTCTCTCCCTGGGCCTGCAGCACGTGTCTCTCCCTGAGGCCTGCAGCACCGTCCTCTCCCTGGGCCTGCAGCACCTTCTCTCCCGGTGCCCTGCACCACCTGCTCTCCCTGGGCCTGCACCACCTTCCTCTCCCTGGGCCTGCAGCACCTTCTCTCCCTGGGCCCTGCAGCACCTCTCCTCCCTGAGCCTGCAGCACCTCCTCTCCCTGGGCCCTGCAGCACCTTCTCTCCCTGGGCCTGCAGAACCTTCTCTCCCTGAGCCTGCAGCACCTTCTCTCCCTGGGCCCTGCAGCACCTTCCTCCTCCCTGGGCACCTGCAGCACCTTCTCTCCTGGGCCTGCATCCCTTCTCTGGCCCTGGGTCCTTCAGCACCTTTCTCTCCTCGGGCCCCGCCGCACCTTCTTCTCCCTGGGCCCTGCAGCATCTTTTCTCCCTTCTCCTGCAGCACCTTCTCTCCCTGGGCCCTGCAGCACCTTCTCTCCCTGCTCCCTGCAGCACCTGCTCTCCCTGCTCCCACAGCACCTTCTCTCCCTGGGTCTGCAGCACCATCTCTCCCTGCTCCCGCAGCACCTTCTCTCTCTGGTCCTGCAGCACCTTCTCTCCCTGGTCCTGCAGCACCTTCTCTCCCTGGGCCTGCAGCACCTTCTCTCCCTGGGCCAGCAGCACCTTCTCTCCCTGGGCCTGCAGCACCTTCTCTCCCTGGGCCTGCAGCACCTCCTCTCCCTGAGCCTGCAGCACCTTCTCTCCTGGGCCTGCAGCACCTTCTCTCCCTGGGCCTGCAGCACCTTCTCTCCCTGGGCCTGCAGCACCTTCTCTCCCTGGGCCTGCAGCACCTTCTCTCCCTGGGCCCCGCAGCACCTTCTCTCCCTGGGCCTGCATCACCTTCTCTGCCTGGGTCTTCAGCACCTTCTCTCTCTGGGCCTGCAGCACCTTCTCTCCCTGGGCCTGCAGCATCTTTTCTCCCTTCTCCTGCAGCACCTTCTCTCCCTGGGCCCTGCAGCACCTTCTCTCCCTGCTCCCTGCAGCACTTTCTCTCCCTGCTCCCGCAGCACCTTCTCTCCCTGAGGCCTGCAACACCTTCTCTCCCTGCTCCCGCAGCACCTTCTCTCCCTGGGCCCTCCACCTCCGTCTCTCCCTGGGCCCTGCAGCACCTTCTCTCCCTGGGCCTGGAGTACCTTCTCTCCCTGGGCCTGCAGCACCTTCTCTCCCTGGGCCTGCAGCACCTTCTCTCCCTGGGCCTGCAGCACCTTCTCTCCCTGAGCCTGCAGCACCTTCTCTCCCTGGGCCTGCAGCACCTTCTCTCCCTGAGCCTGCAGCACCTTCTCTCCCTGGGCCTGCAGCACCTTCTCTCCCTGGGCCTGCAGCACCTTCTCTCCCTGGGCCTGCAGCACCTTCTCTCCCTGGGCCTGCAGCACCTTCTCTCCCTGGGCCCCGCAGCACCTTCTCTCCCTGGGCCTGCATCACCTTCTCTCCCTGGGCCTGCAGCACCTTCTCTCCCTGGGCCTGCAGCACCTTCTCTCCCTGAGCCTGCAGCACCTTCTCTCCCTGGGCCTGCAGCACCTTCTCTCCCTGGGCCTGCAGCACCTTCTCTCCCTGGGCCTGCAGCACCTTCTCTCCCTGCTCCCGCAGCACCTTCTCTCCCTGGTCCTGCAGCACCTTCTCTCCCTGGTCCTGCAGCACCTTCTCTCCCTGGGCCTGCAGCACCTTCTCTCCCTGGGCCTGCAGCACCTTCTCTCCCTGGGCCTTCAGCACCTTCTCTCCCTGGGCCTGCAGCACCTTCTCTCCCTGCTCCCGCAGCACCTTCTCTCCCTGAGCCTGCAGCACCTTCTCTCCCTGGGCCTGCAGCACCTTCTCTCCCTGGGCCTGCAGCACCTTCTCTCCCTGGGCCTGCAGCACCTTCTCTCCCTGAGCCTGCAGCATCTTCTCTCCCTAGACCTGCAGCACCTTCTCTCCCTGGGCCTGCATCACCTTCTCTCCCTGGGCCCCGCAGCACCTTCTCTCCCTGGGCCTGCAGCACCTTCTCTCCATGGGCCTGCAGCACCGTCTCTCCCTGCTCCCGCAGCACTTTCTCTCCCTGGGCCTGCAGCACCTTCTCTCCCTGGGCCCCGCACCTTCTCTCCCTGGGCCTGCAGCACCTTCACTCCCTGCTCCTGCAGCACCTTCTCTCCCTGGACCTTCAGCACCTTCTCTTCCTGGGCCTGCAGCACCTTCTCTCCCTGGGCCTGCAGCACCTTCTCTCCCTGGACCCTGCAGCACCTTCTCTCCCTGGGCCTGCAGCACCTTCTCTCCCTGGGCCTGCAGCACCTTCTCTCCCTGGGCCTGCAGCACCTTCTCTCCCTGGGCCTCCCAGCACCTTCTCTCCCGGAGGCCGCAGGACCTTTTATCCCTGGGCCTGCAGCACCTTCTCTCCCTGGACCCTGCAGCACCTTCTCTCCCTGGGCCTGCAGCACCTTCTCTCCCTGGGGCCTGCAGCACCTTCTCTCCCTGAGCCTGCAGCACCTTCTCTTCCTGGGCACCGCAGCACCTTCTCTCCCTGGGCCTCCATCACCTTCTCTCCCTGGGTCTGCAGCACCTTCTCTCCCTGGGCCTGCAGCACCTTCTCTCCCTGGGCCTGCAGCATCTTCTATCCCTGCTCCTGCAGCACCTTCTCTCCCTGGGCCCTGCAGCACCTTCTCTCCCTGCTCCCTGCAGCACTTTCTCTCCCTGCTCCCACAGCACCTTCTCTCCCTGGGCCTGCAGCACCATCTCTCCCTGCTCCCGCATTACCTTCTCTCCCTGGGCCTGCAGCACCTTCTCTCACTGGGCCTGCAGCACTTTCTCTCCCTGGGCCCCGCACCTTCTCTCCATGGGCCTGCAGCACCGTCTCTCCCTGCTCCCGCAGCACCTTCTCTCCCTGGGCCTGCAGCACTTTCTCTTTCTGCTTCCGCAGCACCTTCTCTCCCTTGGCCTACAGCACCGTCTCTCCCTGGGCCTGCAGCACCTTCTCTCCCTGGGCCTGCAGCACCTTCTCTCCCTGGGCCTTCAGCACCTTCTCTCCCTGCTCCCGCAGAACCTTCTCTCCCTGGGCCTGCAGCACCGTCTCTCCCTGGGCCTGCAGCACCTTCTCTCCCTGGGCCTTCAGCACCTTCTCTCCCTGGGCCTTCAGCACCTTCTCTCCCTGCTCCCGCAGAACCTTCTCTCCCTGGGCCTGCAGCACCTTCTCTCCCTGGGCCTGCAGCACCTTCTCTCCCTGGGCACCGCAGCACCTTCTCTCCCTGGGCCTGCATCACCTTCTCTCCCTGGGTCTGCAGCACCTTCTCTCCCTGAGCCTGCAGCACCTTCTCTCCCTGGGCCTGCAGCACCTTCTCTCCCTGGGCCTGCAGCACCTTCTCTCCCTGGGCCTGCAGCATCTTCTCTCCCTGCTCCTGCAGCACCTTCTCTCCCTGGGCCCTGCAGCACCTTCTCTCCCTGCTCCCTGCAGCACCTTCTCTCCCTGCTCCCACAGCACCTTCTCTCCCTGGGCCTGCAGCACCATCTCTCCCTGCTCCCGCATTACCTTCTCTCCCTGGGCCTGCAGCACCTTCTCTCACTGGGCCTGCAGCACCTTCTCTCCCTGGGCCCCGCACTTCTCTCCATGGCCTGCAGCACCTTCTCTCCCTGCTCCCGCAGCACCTTCTCTCCCTGGGCCTGCAGCACTTTCTCTTTCTGCTTCCGCAGCACCTTCTCTCCCTTGGCCTGCAGCACCGTCTCTCCTGGGCCTGCAGCACCTTCTCTTTTGGGCCCTGCAGCACCTTCTCTCCCTGCTCCCTGCAGCACCTTCTCTCCCTGGGCCTGCAGCACCTTCTCTCCCTGGGCCTGCAGCACCATCTCTCCCTGCTCCCGCATTACCTTCTCTCCCTGGGCCTGCAGCACCTTCTCTCACTGGGCCTGCAGCACCTTCTCTCCCTGGGCCCCGCACCTTCTCTCCATGGGCCTGCAGCACCGTCTCTCCCTGCTCCCGCAGCAGCTTCTCTCCCTGGGCCTGCAGCACTTTCTCTTTCTGCTTCCGCAGCACCTTCTCTCCCTGGGCCTGCAGCACCTTGTCTCCCTGGGCCTGCAGCACCTTCTCTCCCTGCTCCCGCAGAACCTTCTCTCCCTGGGCCTGCAGCACCGTCTCTCCCTGGGCCTGCAGCACCTTCTCTCCCTGGGCCTTCAGCACCTTCTCTCCCTGGGCCTTCAGCACCTTCTCTCCCTGCTCCCGCAGAACCTTCTCTCCCTGGGCCTGCAGCACCTTCTCTCCCTGGGCCTGCAGCACCTTCTCTCCCTGAGCCTGCAGCATCTTCTCTCCCTAGACCTGCAGCACCTTCTCTCCCTGGGCCTGCATCACCTTCTCTCCCTGGGCCCCGCAGCACCTTCTCTCCCTGGGCCTGCAGCACCTTCTCTCCATGGGCCTGCAGCACCGTCTCTCCCTGCTCACGCAGCACTTTCTCTCCCTGGGCCTGCAGCACCTTCTCTCCCTGGGCCCCGCACCTTCTCTCCCTGGGCCTGCAGCACCTTCACTCCCTGGGCCTCCCAGCACCTTCTCTCCCTGGGCCTGCAGCACCTTCACTCCCTGCTCCTGCAGCACCTTCTCTCCCTGGACCTTCAGCACCTTCTCTTCCTGGGCCTGCAGCACCTTCTCTCCCTGGGCCTGCAGCACCTTCTCTCCCTGGACCCTGCAGCACCTTCTCTCCCTGGGCCTGCAGCACCTTCTCTCCCTGGGCCTGCAGCACCTTCTCTCCCTGGGCCTGCAGCACCTTCTCTCCCTGGGCCTCCCAGCACCTTCTCTCCCGGAGCCCGCAGGACCTTTTATCCCTGGGCCTGCAGCACCTTCTCTCCCTGGACCCTGCAGCACCTTCTCTCCCTGGGCCTGCAGCACCTTCTCTCCCTGGGGCCTGCAGCACCTTCTCTCCCTGAGCCTGCAGCACCTTCTCTTCCTGGGCACCGCAGCACCTTCTCTCCCTGGGCCTGCATCACCTTCTCTCCCTGGGTCTGCAGCACCTTCTCTCCCTGGGCCTGCAGCACCTTCTCTCCCTGGGCCTGCAGCATCTTCTATCCCTGCTCCTGCAGCACCTTCTCTCCCTGGGCCCTGCAGCACCTTCTCTCCCTGCTCCCTGCAGCACCTTCTCTCCCTGCTCCCACAGCACCTTCTCTCCCTGGGCCTGCAGCACCATCTCTCCCTGCTCCCGCATTACCTTCTCTCCCTGGGCCTGCAGCACCTTCTCTCACTGGGCCTGCAGCACTTTCTCTCCCTGGGCCCCGCACCTTCTCTCCATGGGCCTGCAGCACCGTCTCTCCCTGCTCCCGCAGCACCTTCTCTCCCTGGGCCTGCAGCACTTTCTCTTTCTGCTTCCGCAGCACCTTCTCTCCCTTGGCCTACAGCACCGTCTCTCCCTGGGCCTGCAGCACCTTCTCTCCCTGGGCCTGCAGCACCTTCTCTCCCTGGGCCTTCAGACACTTCTCTCCCTGCTCCCGCAGACCTTCTCTCCCTGGGCCTGCAGCACCGTCTCTCCCTGGGCCTGCAGCACCTCTCTCCCTGGGCCTTCAGCACCTTCTCTCCCTGGGCCTTCAGCACCTTCTCTCCCTGCTCCCGCAGAACCTTCTCTCCCTGGGCCTGCAGCACCTTCTCTCCCTGGGCCTGCAGCACCTTCTCTCCCTGGGCACCGCAGCACCTTCTCTCCCTGGGCCTGCATCACCTTCTCGTCCCGGGGTCTGCAGCACCTTCTCTCCCTGGGCCTGCAGCACCTTCTCTCCCTGGGCCTGCAGCAATCTTCTCTCCTGCTCCTGCAGCACCTTCTCCTCCTGGGCCCTGCAGCACCTTCTCTCCCTGCTCCCTGCAGCACCTTCTCTCCCTGCTCCCACAGCACCTTCTCTCCCTGGGCCTGCAGCCCATCTCTCCCTGCTCCCGCATTACCTTCTCTCCCTGGGCCTGCAGCACCTTCTCTCACTGGGCCTGCAGCACCTTCTCTCCCTGGGCCCCGCACCTTCTCTCCATGGGCCTGCAGCACCGTCTCTCCCTGCTCCCGCAGCACCTTCTCTCCCTGGGCCTGCAGCACTTTCTCTTTCTGCTTCCGCAGCACCTTCTCTCCCTTGGCCTGCAGCACCGTCTCTCCCTGGGCCTGCAGCACCTTCTCTTTTTGGGCCCTGCAGCACCTTCTCTCCCTGCTCCCTGCAGCACCTTCTCTCCCTGCTCCCACAGCACCTTCTCTCCCTGGGCCTGCAGCACCATCTCTCCCTGCTCCCGCATTACCTTCTCTCCCTGGGCCTGCAGCACCTTCTCTCACTGGGCCTGCAGCACCTTCTCTCCCTGGGCCCCGCACCTTCTCTCCATGGGCCTGCAGCACCGTCTCTCCCTGCTCCCGCAGCAGCTTCTCTCCCTGGGCCTGCAGCACTTTCTCTTTCTGCTTCCGCAGCACCTTCTCTCCCTGGGCCTGCAGCACCTTGTCTCCCTGGGCCTGCAGCACCTTCTCTCCCTGCTCCCGCAGAACCTTCTCTCCCTGGGCCTGCAGCACCGTCTCTCCCTGGGCCTGCAGCACCTTCTCTCCCTGGGCCTTCAGCACCTTCTCTCCCTGGGCCTTCAGCACCTTCTCTCCCTGCTCCCGCAGAACCTTCTCTCCCTGGGCCTGCAGCACCGTCTCTCCCTGGGCCTGCAGCACCTTCTCTCCCTGGCCCCGCAGCACCTTCTCTCCCTGGGCCTGCAGCACCTTCTCTCTCTGGGCCTGCAGCATCTTCTCTCCCTGGGCCCCGCAGCACCTTCTCTCCCTGCTCCCGCAGCACCTTCTCTCCCTGGTCCTGCAGCACCTTCTCTCCCTGGGCCTGCAGCACCTTCTCTCCCTGGGCCTGCAGCACCTTTACTCCCTGGGCCTGCAGCACCTTCTCTCCCTGCTCCCGCAGCACCTTCTCTCCCTGGGCCTGCAGCACCATCTCTCCCTGGGCCTGCAGCACCTTCTCTCCCTGCTCCCGCAGCACCGTCTCTCCCTGGGTCCTGCACCACCTTCTCTCCCTAGGCCTGCAGCTCCTTCTCTCCTAGGGTCCTGCAGTAACCTTTTCTCTTCTATCTCTCCCCCCAAAATCCTTTCTCTCTCTCCCCTGCACTCTTATCACCACTGATGATTGCTGCTCATCCAGTCAGCGAATTTTTTCTGCAATCAGAGAATATATTTCTCCCAGCATAGGAGTGAAACTACCAGCAGAAAATACAGGAGAGTAAAATTCTGTGTTTGGAATAGCAGCCCGTTGCAGGATTTTCAACTTCACTAATTAACTTCCAACACTAATTAACTTCTGAAAGAATGAGATTTCATGCATCGAAAATTAATATTTTCAGGGTCAGAGAGGGTATTTGACTGTAATTAAAAATGATCGTGCCTTTAAACATTCACGTACTCTTGAATACACCAGCCTAAATTTCTCTGGCATCTTTAATGGGGAACAAAACAGATTATCTCTGAGAGCAACTGTTTGATATCGACATTTCAATATGGATGTGCAGATGCTGTCCGATTTATTCCATAATACTCCATAATAATTGGACTCCTTTATTACTCTGAAGCCTGAGTCAAAGTAGGTTTCTTTTATTTTCACCTGAACATGTATAAATGTAGAAAACCAGAATTCTGAACGACTGGCAGGCAACCGATACTGTCTTGCAAACAGGTACACAAACAGCTGCAGTTCCTTTCCAAATACACATCCCAGCTTGGACCTATAATGTAATTCCTTCACTGTCACTTACTTTGGGCATGAATCCAAAGCCTTCAGATGCAGAACTGGAAGTGGTAGTGCAGACATCTAGTGAGGAGGATTACATTTAAGAGTTAGGGGTTGGAGTTGAGGAAAGACCTAGGAGGTTAGTTGAGTTATGAGAGCATTCTGATCAGCTGATTCACAAGTCATTCAGCATTGTCCCCATAACAAAATGAAAAGTGAAGCAAAATGCACGAAGATCGCTGGCGATTCTTCAGATTCATTCATGAGTTGTGGCCATTTTTGGCAAAGTTATTGATTAATAACCAAAGGGACAAAGGGACAGGTGGTCTGAGGTGCATTTGTTTTAATGCGAGAAGTTAGCAGGTAAGGCAGATTAATTTAGAGCTTGGATTAGTACCTGGGAATATGATGTTATTGGTATTACTGAGACTTGGCAGAAAGCAGGAAATTATAGGCCAGTGAGCTTAACTTCGGTAGTAGGGAAGATGCTGGAATCTATCATCAAGGAAGAAATTGCGAAGCATCTGGATAGAAATTGTCCCATTGGGCAGACGCAGCATGGGTTCATAAAGGGCAGGTCGTGCCTAACTAATTTAGTGGAATTTTTTGAGGACATTACCAGTGCAGTAGATAACGAGGAGCCGATGGATGTGGTATATCTGGATTTCCAGGAAGCCTTTGACAAGGTGCCACACAAAAGGTTGCTGCATAAGATAAAGATGCATGGCATTAAGGGTAAAGTAGTAGCATGGATAGAGGATTGGTTAATTAATAGAAAGCAAAGAGTTGGGATAAATGGGTGTTTCTCTGGTTGGCAATCAGTAGCTAGTGGTGTCCCTCAGGGATCCGTGTTGGGCCCACAATTGTTCACAATTTACATAGATGATTTGGAGTTGAAGACCAAGGGCAATGTGTCCAAGTTTGCAGATGACACTAAGATGAGTGGTAAAGCGAAAAGTGCAGAGGATACTGGAAGTCTGCAGAGGGATTTGGATAGGTTAAGTGAATGGGCTTGGGTCTGGCAGATGGAATACAATGTTGACAAATGTGAGGTTATCCATTTTGGTAGGAATAACAGCAAACGGGATTATTATTTAAACGATAAAATATTAAAACATGCCGCTGTTCAGAGAGACTTGGGTGTGCTAGTGCATGAGTCACAGAAGGTTGGTTTACAAGTGCAACAGGTGATTAAGAAGGCAAATGGAATTTTCTCCTTCATTGCTAGAGGGATGGAGTTTAAGACTAGGGAGGTTATGTTGAAATTGTATAAGGTGTTAGTGCGGCCACACCTGGAGTATTGTGTTCAGTTTTGGTCTCCTTACTTGAGAAAGGACGTACTGGCACAGGAGGGTGTGCAGAGGAGATTCACTAGGTTAATCCCAGAGCTGAAGGGGTTGGATTACGAGGAGCGGTTGAGTAGACTGGGACAGTACTCGTTGGAATTTAGAAGGATGAGGGGGGATCTTATAGAAACATATAAAATTATGAAGGGTGTAGATAGGATAGATGCGGGCAGGTTGTTTCCACTGGCGGGTGACAGCAGAACTAGGGGACATAGCCTCAAAATAAGGGGAAGTAGATTTAGGACTGAGTTTAGGAGGAACTTCTTCACCCAAAGGGTTGTGAATCTATGGAATTCCTTGCCCAGTGAAGCAGTTGAGGCTCCTTCATTACATGTTTTTAAGGTAAAGATAGATAGTTTTTTGAAGAATAAAGGGATTAAGGGTTATGGTGTTCGGGCCAGAAAGTGGAGCTGAGTCCACAAAAGATCAGCCACGATCTAATTGAATGGCGGAGCAGGCTTGAGGGGCCAGATGGCCTACTCCTGCTCCTAGTTCTTATGTTCTTATGTTCTTGGTTGAGGGCTGGGCAAGACTGGCAACTGAATATCCCAGGGTATAGATGTTTCAGGAGGGATAGAGAGGGAGGTAAAAGGAATGGAGGAGTTGCATTACTGGTCAGAGATGATATCACAGCTGTGATTCAGGAGGGCACGATGGAGGATTTAAGCACTGAGGCAATATGGATAGAGCTAAGAAATAGGAAGGGTGCAGTAACATTGTTGGGACTTTACTACAGGCCTCCCAAAAGCGAGCGTGAAGTAGAGATACAAATATGTAGACAGATTATAGAACAACGTAGGAGCAATAGGATGGTTGTGATGGGAGATTTTAACTTCCCCAACATTGAATGGGACTCATGTAGTGATAGAGGCGTAGATGGAGCAGAATTTGTAAGGAGCATCCAGGAGAGTTTTTTAGATCAGTATGTAAATAGTCCAACTCGGGAAGGGGCCATACTGGACCTGGTATTGGGGGATGATCCCGGCCAGGTGGTTGACGTTTCAGTCGGCGATTACTTTGGGAATAGCGATCACAATTCCATAAGTTTTAGAATACTCATGGACAAAGACGAGAGTGGTCCTAAAGGAAGAGTGCTAAATTGGGGAACGGCCAACTATAACAAAATTCAGCAGGAGCTCGGTAATGTGGATTGGGAGCAGCTGTTTAAGGGTAAATCCACATTTGAAATGTGGGAGTGTTTTCAGGAAAGGTTGATTTGAGTGCAGGACAGACATGTCCCTGTGAAAATGAGGGATAGAAATGGCAAGATTAGGGAACCATGGATGACGGGTGGAATTGTGAGACTAGCTAACATGAAAAAGGAAGCATACATAAGATCGAGGCGACTCAAAACTGATGAAGCTTTGGAGGAATATTGGGAAAGTAGGACAAATCTCAAACGCGCAATAAAGAGGGCTAAAAGGGGTCATGAAATATCTTTGGCTAACAGAGTTAAGGAAAATCCCAAAGCCTTTTATTCGTATATAAGGAGCAAGAGGGTAATTAGAGAAAGGATTGGCCCACTCAAAGACAAAAGAGGGAATTTATGCGTGGAGTCAGAGGAAATGAGTGTGCTTCTTAATGAGTACTTTGCATCGGTATTCACCAAGGAGAGGGACATGATGGATGTTGAGGCTAGGGATGGATGTTTAAATACTCTAGGTCATGTCGGCATAAGGAAGGGGGAGGTTTTGGGTATCCTAAAAGGCATTAAGGTGGACAGGTCCCCAGGACCGGATGGGATCTATCCCAGGTTACTGAGGGAATCGAGGGTCGAAATAGCTGGGGCCTTAACAGATATCTTTGCAGCAACTTTGAGCACGGGTGAGGTCCCGGAGGACTGGAGAATTGCTAATGTTGTCCCTTTGTTTAAGAAGGGTAGCAGGGATAATCCAGGGAATTATAGACCTGTGAGCTTGAAATCAGTGGTAGGCAAACTGTTGGAGAAGATACTGAGGGATAGGATCTATTCACATTTGGAAGAAAATAGACTTATCAGTGATAGGCAGCATGGTTTTGTGCAGGGAAGGTCATGTCTTACAAACCTAATAGAATTCTTTGAGGAAGTGACAAAGTTAATTGATGAGGGAAGGGCTGTAGATGTCATATACATGGACTTCAATAAAGCATTTGATAAAGTTTCCCATGACAGGTTGATGGAAAAAGTGAAGTCGTATGGAGTTTAGGGTGTACTAGCTAGATGGATAAAGAACTGGCTGGGCAACAGGAGACAGTGAGTAGTAGTGGAAGGGAGTGTCTCAAAATGGGGAAAGGTGACTAGTGGTGTTCCACAGGGATCCGTGCTCGGACCACTGTTGTTTGTGATATACATAAATGACCTGGACGAAGGTATAAGTGGTCTGATGAGCATGTTTGCAGATGATACTAAGATTGGTGGAGTTGCAGATAGCGAGGCGGACTGTCCGAGAATACAGCAAAATATAGATAGATTGGAGAGTTGGGCAGAGAAATGGCAGATGGAGTTCAATCCAGGCAAATGCGAGATGATGCATTTTGGAAGATCTAACTCAAGAGCAGACTATATGGTCAATGGAAGAGTCCTGAGGAAAATTGATGTACAGAGAGATCTGGGAGTTCAGGTCCATTGTACCCTGAAGGTGGCAACGCAGGTCTATAGAGTGGTCAAGAAGGCATACAGCATGCTTGCCTTCATTGGACGGGGTATTGAGTACAAGAGTCAGCAAGTCTTGTTACAGTTGTATCGGACTTTGGTTAGGCCACATTTGGAATACTGCGTGCAGTTCTGGTCGCCACATTACCAGAAGGATGTGGATGCTTTAGCGAGGGTGCAGAGGAGGTTCACCAGGATGTTGCCTGGTATGGAGGGTGCTAGCTATGAAGAAAGGTTGAGTAGATTAGGATTGTTTTCATTGGAAAGACGGAGGTTGAGGGGGGACCTGATTGAGGTCTACAAAATTATGAGAGGTATGGACATTGTGGATAGCAACAAGCTTTTTCCAAGAGTGGGGGTGTCAATTACAAGGGGTCACAATTTCAAGGTGAGAGGGGGAAAGTTTAAGGCAGATGTGCGTGGAAAGTTTGTTACGCAGTGGGTGGTGGGTGCCTGGAATGCTTTGCCAGCGGAGGTGGTAGAGGCAGGTACGATAGCATCATTTAAGATGCATCTGGACAGATATATGAATGGGTGGGGAACAGAGAGATGTAGAGCTTGGAAAATAGACAGCAGGTTTAGATAAAGGATCTGGATCGGCGCAGGCTGGGAGGGCCGTAGGGCCTGTTCCTGTGCTGTAATTATCTTTGTTCTAATAAACGGGAGCAGGGGTTATGCAGAGAAGGCAGGACGAATGGGGTGAGTAACATATCAGCCACGATTGAATGTTGGGGCACCCTTGATGGGTCGAATGGCCTAATTCTGCTCTTATGTCTTATGGTCTAATTATAGCTCATCCCTAAATTGCTAAAATCACACACATTGAATAGAATGTTCTAGTGGATGTATTCACGATGTATTCACTTTTAAATAGTTCAAAAGATGTAGGGAGCTATCGAGTTTAGGAGAGGAATAGATGCCCTCACTGAATAGAATATACATGCAAGACTTTGAGAGATTCAAACTGAAATTTGGTGCAGTTCTATGTAACAAATTTTAATATACACTATCCTATCAGAACTCTATTCAGTGCAATATTGGGTAGAAACTAAATAACGAATCAAAGGTCGGCAACTGCCCAGCACAGTGTCAGCTATCCACATCTTACCTCAAATCTGTGCCTTCTGATTACTGTTTCTCCTGCCGATTAAACCTATCAAAATCTCTCATAACTTTGAACACGTGTAATTAAAACTCTTCTTAGCATGCTTCGCTACTAAAAGTAACAATATCTTCAATATGGGGGTGGCACAGTAATACAATGGTTAGCACTGTTGCTTCAAAGCACCAGGGACACTGATTCGATTCCCGACTTGGGTCACTGTCTGTGCGGAGTCTGCGTGTTCTCCCCCTGTCTGCGTGTTTCCCCCGGGTACTCCGATTTCCCCCCACAAGTTCCAAAAGACATGCTTGTTGGGTAAATTGGACATTCTGAATTCTCCCTCAGTGTTCCCGAACAGGCTCCAGAGTGTGGCGACTAGGGGATTTCCACAGTAACTTCATTGCAATGTTAAGCCTACTTGCTACACCAATAAATATTATTATACATAGTTTATTCCAAAAAGGATTGAACTTATTCTGGTTGTTATAATCACATCAGTGGTATAAATTTAACACAGCAGGCGTGTTTGGAATGTTAAATTAATTGTCAGAAAACATGCCCTTCCTACCACATGGATGTGCCAGTTTCAAACTGATTTATATACCACTCCAGGTTTCAAACAAAATTTACAATTAGACTAAAATAGTATTCAGGCAATCACTTGAAAGTTGATGTGATTAGAGATGGTCCTTTTGAGATGCTTTCAAATGCATTTGTAATATTAAGGCCTGGATTTTCCACCACAATCCCAAAATTGGATATGAAAGCAGTGAAAACAGGGCAAAAGGAGATTTAAGGCCCAGCTGCCATTCTCCATAATAAGCTCAATTTCTCTCCTCCAACAAAAATGTTGGTGGCCATCCATTCTCTGTCAGATGCAAAGAATGCCAGCTGGGATCAAGTCCTGGATTCCCATGCAATTCTGTTACTGTCTATTTCCTCTACCATTGCTCCCCAGAACATCCGGGGAAAGGTGGTGGGAGGTCTAATGTTGAAATGGAAATAACTCAATTTCTGGAAGTTGCTCTCCCCTTAACCTTTTCCAACTTCTTCAGTTGTTGTAGCTTTTGTCTGCTGCAGCACTGCCTGATTCGCATTGTTTGCAATGGCGGACTCAGTCTTTACTGCAAGAATCCTGGTGCAAGCAAGCGCTACATGCCAAGTGACTCCCTGACCCAGGAAAATGGAGCAAGGTCATGGATAAGCTGCCCTATCGGGCACCAAGCCTTAATTAAAAATCTTTCTCAGTTATTAACACTCTTACCACAAACTCAAAATGCCACGGAATAACAACTGTCTCATCACAAATGTACAGCAAAAAGGAAAATAAACCAAAATGTTTGCAGTAAAGTCTATCAAATGTTAGGAAAAGATCTCAACTCAAAGCGTAGGAAACTGGGAACATATTAGCAGGAGTAAGCCTTCCAGCCCCTCGAGCCTGATCCGCTATTCGATTAGATCATGACTGCTCGTACACCTCAACGCCATTTTCCCGCAAAATTCCCATATCCCTTAATAGCATTATTATCTATAGATCTCTGTCTTGAACGTGACTGAAATGCCACAGCCCTCTGGGGTCTAGAATTCCAAAGATTCACTATGCTCTGAATTCACTATGCCTCCTTCATCTCAATCCTTAATAACTTGCTCCTAATACCAAAACTATGTCCCCTGGTTCTGAACACCCTCCCTACCCCAGCCGGTGAAAACATCGTTTTGGCATCTCCCCTGTTTTCCCCTTAAGATTTTTGGCCGTTTTGATGAGATAAAAGAGATTTTTTTTAAACTTAACTCAGAAATCAATCCAGCAGCAGTGTTTAGCACTGTTGCCTCACAGCGCCAGGGTCCCAGGTTCGATTCCAACCTAGGATGACTGACAGTGTGGAATTTTCACATTCTCCCCGTGTCTGCGTGGGTTTCCTCTGGGTGCTCCGGCTTCCTCCCACAATAAAATGATGTGCAGGTTAGATGGATTGGCCATGCCAAATTGCCCTTAGTGTCCAAAGGTTAGGTGGGGTTACGGGATGGAGCGGGCAGTGGGCCTAGGTGGGGTTCACTTTCGGAGGGTCAGTGCAGACTCGGTGGGCCAAATGGCCTTCTTCTGCACTGTGGTGATTCTATGAAAAAGCCATGAAATATATTAGACAATGGAAAGTCTAATGCAATCAAGGGAGAAAAGTTACATCTGTGATGATGCCTGCTAAATTGGAGAATGGGCCTCACTGGGTAAAGGTCTCCACCCAGTCACTCCATGTTGCTGATGACTGGATAACTCATAGAGTTATAGAATCATAGAGGTTTACAGCATGGAACAGGCCCTTAGGCCCAACCTGTCCATACCAACCAGTTTTTATCACTAAGCTAGTCCCAGTAGCCCGCATTTGACCCATATCGCTCTACACCCGTCTTATCCATGCTTTTGCTTTTTAAAAGACAAAATTGTACCCGCTTCTACTACTGCCTCTGGCAACTCGTTCCAGACACTCACCACCCTCTATGTGAAACAAATTACCCCTCTGGATCCTTTTGTATCTCTCCCCTCCCACCTTTGGGAATAGATGTTGACTATCTACCCCAGGGGTGGGCAAACTACGGCCTGCGGGCCGCATGCGGCCCGCCAAAGGTCTTTATGCGGCCCACCAAGTCATTAAAAAAATAAAAAAAATGTTTTTTTTTAAATCTTTTTTTTAAATTTTTAATTATTTTTTTAAGGTTAATGGGGGGGGGGGGGGCTGTTGGGTTACTTACTGGTATAGGGTGGATACGTTGACTTGAGTAGGGTGATCATTGCTCGGCACAACGTCGAGGGCCGAAGGGCCTGTTCTGTGCTGTACTGTTCTATGTTCTATATGAGGCGCCCAGAATCATAACCGGGTGAAGTAATTATTTTACTTAATATACTATGCGGCCCTTTAAAATTGTGAATTTCTGAATGTGGCCCTTGCACGGAAAAGTTTGCCCACCCCTGATCTACCCTATCTATGCCACTCCTTATTTTATAGAGCTCTGTAAGATTAACCCTAAGCCTCCTATGCTGCAGGGAGAAAACAATAAAGTCGCAGGCTCCTCCCTCATTTGCTTCCAACCAGGAACTGTTTAAAACACAAATTTTTAATTGTTCAATTATTCAATCTCTAGTGCCAATCCATTCACTAGCATTCCACAATATGGTTTCAAGGCACTTTTTACTTTCCTTGATTAAAAAGTGGGTGCAATTCCTGAGCAAAATGGGATCTCATTTCCTCCCCTGAAAGGAAAAAACCCAGTTTTTTGCATAATTTCTTTACAAGGTATGAGCAAAGATTTTCTAGTTTGAACTGTTCCAGGAGAGCCCCCCAGTGTTCACCTTTGGTACAGAATTGCTACTGTTTTCTACGTGCTCAACACTGAGAGGTATACATGACAAATGGTCAGAACAGGCAGCCTAAATTGTGCCTGAAATTGTCAGGAACATATCAATTGAAAATGACAACAGTACGGAAAGATGCACCCTTTGCAAAAACATAGAGAAGTGTATGTATGAAAAAAGTGTGAACTGTATTAATCCCATTGGTGGAGATATATGTGCAGCACACCGAAAACCTAATGCATTTTGATGAATCTTGCATTCAGGTTACCAATCTATGTGTTGTGATATATGTTTATCATGTTTGAGTTCTCAGTTATTGCCAAGGTTACTTCTTGAACACCTTCCAAACCATTACCTCCTCGACGTAAAAGGGAAAATGCAAGAACTGCATAGGAACACCTCATTGTAAAATCGAAACAAAATAGAAATTAGCATGGCCCCAGTGCAAGGGTGGATTGCACATTGTGAACCATTCTATGATTCTTTCCAAGTTACGCACCATCCTGACTTGGATAGTCATAGTCGCCGGATCAAAATCCTGAAAAGCCCTACCCAGCAGCATTATGGAAGCACCTTCACCACAGAGACTACACCAGTCCAAAACAAATCTATTTCTATTCCATCAGCCAGACTCAGGGTTAGGGTGATTTAACATAGATCACAAAATGTGGATATTCCCAGTAAAGGTAAAGAGCTGGATTTTCTGTCGGCGGGATCATCCGCTTCACCGGCATCATACTCACGCCTGCGGATTTCCCGATGTCACGGGGGTGCCCACAATGGGAAATCCCATTGGCCGGCTGGCAGGATGGAGGATCCCGCTGCCAGCAGAGTCGCACCAGAAAAAGGGTGCGGCTGGATGGAGAATCCCACCCAAAGTCACCACAGTCCCAGATGACAATAGGCTGCTTTCCCCTTTGAGGGCGAGAGCTGACTGGTGGTGATTTAACCTGAGGATCACCACACCTCAGGCGAGGTGTAAGGTTGAGAAGGTGGTGCCTTCATGCATAACCCAGTATATTCCCGGTATCCAAGCTCCAAAACTACATTCAAATTATGACAAGACTGAAGTAAAGTTTTGTAGCGGAATTAAGGCAAATTGATTTGATGGCATCAAGTAAACATTGAAATGGTCGCATGTTAAAAATTGCTTTCATGTGAATTTATTGCTTTCTTGTTCTCTCTCACCAGGCTTTCCACCATATCTTTCTCCAAGGGTCCGAGAGTTCAAGCATCCCAGCTATTATGCCCGCTCATACATGCTTCAGCACAAAAAGACTCAGAAAGATCCAATCTTAACAGACTTTGGGCAACAGAGAAACAAGATGAAAAAGTTACAGCACATCTCTCTTCTTTACAACAGTTAAATAATCTATTGTAGAAGAGTCAGTTCTGTAAAGACAGGGCTCCTGATAATGATATGAGATAATGATAATTGTATATAGAAAAGCACTTTATAAGGCCCCACCCTACAACTAAATTAAATTCCTAAAGTCAGGAAGGTACAATGTATGTTAATTCAATCTGTGCTGCAGATGATAATCGGCCCAGAATTTCCAAAGAGGCCTGCCTGAAGGGAATAAAATCTTTTAATCTTTACTCTTATGTGCGGTATGTCAAGTCTGTACTGGTGTCATTTAGCTTTGCAATTATAGTTGAAGTTAAATTGTTTTACTTTCTGTTGATGTGTAAGGCATTGTTAGCATTCTGAATATGGTGACATGGGGATGCATGTCGAGGATTGCAAAGGATTCCCTTGGGCATCCTGCTGTCAGGCTGCTTTTTTGAGTAGACGGCCCAATACCAAGATCCTGCGGGTACAATGCAGGGAGGCATTGCAATTCAGCTGGCCCCCAATGCAATTCTGGCCAACCTCTGCATTACCTGGGTCACCACCTCCCCCCCCCCCCCCCCCAGTTTGGGGTGAACTGACTTGCAGGGGGCCCCTCCCCAGAGACCCCTAAATAAGGAGACACCCCACAGAGACCCCTAAATAAGGAGACACCCCACAGAGACCCCTAAATGAAGGGATGCCCCCAGAGACCCGTAATAAAGGGATGCCCCCCCCCCCGAGACCCTCTAAATAAAGAGACCCCCTCAGAAAAGTAACCTCTGTCAGGAGGCCCCCCAGAAGAAGCTTACCTAGTGGTCAGCTGGACACCCATCCATGGGCCACCCTCATCCTCACACTGGAAGATCTGCCCACCCCCCACCCCCAGCAGAACCCCTCCCCCAACGCTCTCCCCACAGAGACCCCCAAAATAAAAAGACTCCCCAGAAAAGTGATGCCTTTCAGGAAGCCCCCCCCCCCTGCCAGAAGAGATCCTTGTTAGAAAGCGCCCCCAGAAAAGAGACCACTGCCTGGGGGCTAGAGAGCAGTCCAGACATAGAAGTGAAAACATTACTGCTTTAAAACCTTTGAAATACTAACAACAAAGAACAAAGAAAATTACAGCACAGGAACAGGCCCTACGGCCCTCCCAGCCTGCGCCGATCCAGATCCTTTATCTAAACCTGTTGCCTATTTTCCAAGGTCTACTTCTCTCTGTTCCCCACCTGTTCATATATCTGTCCAGATGCATCTTAAGTGATGCTATCATGTCCGCCTCTACCACCTCAGCTGGCAAAGCATTCCAGGCACCCACCACCCTCTGCGTAAAAAACTTTCCACGCACATCTCCCTTAAACTTTCCCCCTCTCACCTTGAAATCGTGACCCCTTGTAATTGACACCCCCACTCTTGGAAAAAGCTTGTTGCTATCCACCCCGTCCATACCTCTCATAATTTTGTAGACCTCAATCAGGTCTCCCCTCAACTTCCGTCTTTCCAATGAAAACAATCCTAATCTACTCAACCTTTCTTCATAGCTAGCACCCTCCATACCAGGCAACATCCTGGTGAACCTCCTCTGCACCCTCGCTAAAGCATCCACATCCTTCTGGTAATGTGGCGACCAGAACTGCACACAGTATTCCAAATGTGGCCTAACCAAAGTCCGATACAACTGCAACAAGACTTGCTGACTCTTGTACTCAATACCCCGTCCAATGAAGGCAAGCATGCTGTATGCCTTCTTGACCACTCTATCGACCTGCATTGCCACCTTCAGGGTACAATGGACCTGAACTCCCAGATCTTTCTGTACATCAATTTTCCCCAGGACTCTTCCATTGACCATATAGCCTGCTCTTGAGTTAGATCTTCCAAAATGCATCACCTCCCATTTGCCTGGATTGAACTCCATCTGCCATTTCTCTGCCCAAGTAGGATTACATTAACACTGCAATAATGTTACTGTGAAAAGCCCCTAATCGCCACACCAGAGCGCTTGTTTAGGTATACTGAGGGAGAATTAAGTATGTTCAATTCACCTAACAGCACGTCTTTCGGGACTTGTAGGAGGAAACAGGAACGCCCGGAGGAAACCCACGCAGACACAGGGAAAACTTGCAGACTGCACAGACAATGACCTAAGCTGGGAATCGAACCTGGATCTCTGGCACACCTGCTGGCTCAAACACAGAAAGCACCACCTGTCAAATCCAGGAAAGAGGAAACCAGTCAGCTGTGTTTAAACCCCCTTGTGATGATCTTTGTCAGGGGTTTTGTAGGATAAAAGGTCCAGTGATCACAAAGATACTCAAAGCTTTTTTGAAGAACTAAACTAATTTTATTAACACTATTAAATTTGAGTTTGACACTTATTCTGAATAGCAGACATATATATAATAACTAAACTAAACTCACTACACTATCTCTATCCACTAACTATAACAATTATATCTTAACTAACTCGGCAATGCACTATGAATCTTATCATTGTCAGCTCCAGATCTAGTCTGCTCCCTGAGCCGAAGAGCCAGTGCTATTTATAGTCCTGTTCCTTAGCTCCTTCTAGCGGCTAGGCTTAACGTAACAAGAACTCTTTGCATGCTGCACATTGTATAATGTCACAACCTCCTTTCTTTTACAAAAAAAGTTCCACTTTTTTTCATATCAGGTTGAATGGCTGTACATTTTCCTGTTTACAGTATTATACAGCATGTCACCAATGATAGAACCAATGTTAGATTTACAGATTTAATCTGTTTGGAGGTTTCCTACATCTTGTAGACCTTCTAAATGTTATGACATTGTTATTTGCATTGTCTGGTACATGTGACAATATAGCTTTTTGAAAGTCATTTATAGGAAATATGAGTTGTTGACTCGTTGTGGCTGATTCTGTGAAGGTAATAGGTTGTTTAAGTTTCAAGAGATCTCTTCTGTTTCTACAAAAAATCTTTCCAGATTCTGTTCTGATCATGTGTGATCTTGATGTGAGTTCATTGAGTACTTTCGCAATGTCCATCCATCCACCTTCATGATTGCAAATGTGTACAATATCACCTTCTCGGAGTGTAGATAGTGGTTTGGAGTTTTTTGTTGCAATACGTCTTTTGCTTATTCTTCAGTTGCCGCATTTTCTGATGCACGACTTGTTCAACTTTGTTTGGAATAATTACGATGGTAGGGTCGTATGTATTTTTCATCCCGTCAAGAGTAGTGCTGGAGAGAGCCCCGATGACAATGGTGTAGCCCTGTGTGCTAAACCAAAGTCATTTCTGTCCTCCATTGTTTTCTTGAGAAGCTGCTTCACAATTACCACCCCTTTTTCAGCTTTCCCGTTTGCCTGCGGGCAAAGTGGGCTGGAAGTTACATGTATAAAGTTGTAGTCATTGATAAATCGTAACCACTCCAGGCTGCTAAAACACGGTGCATTGTCTGTGACAACATTGTCTGTGACAACAGGGGGCAGCAGAGCAGAGCTTCTGATTGGCTGTTCCGGGGAGATTTGCATACGTGCGGTGTGGTCAGCGTAAGTTGAAGGTGTACCTGCATCAGTGACCCAAGGAGTTCGACGGAAGTCAAGCATCCAGCAGGGGGCAGCAGAGCAGAGCTTCTGATTGGCTGTTCCGGGGAGATTTGCATACGTGCGGTGTGGTCAGCGTAAGTTGAAGGTGTACCTGCATCAGTGACCCAAGGAGTTCGACGGAAGTCAAGCATCCAGCAGGGGGCAGCAGAGCAGAGCTTCTGATTGGCTGTTCCGGGGAGATTTGCATACGTGCGGTGTGGTCAGCGTAAGTTGAAGGTGTACCTGCATCAGTGACCCAAGGAGTTTGACGGAAGTCAAGCATCCAACAGGGGGCAGCAGAGCAGAGCTTCTGATTGGCTGTTCCGGGGAGATTTGCATACGTGCGGTGTGGTCAGCGTAAGTTGAAGGTGTACCTGCATCAGTGACCCAAGGAGTTCGACGGAAGTCAAGCATCCAGCAGGGGGCAGCAGAGCAGAGCTTCTGATTGGCTGTTCCGGGGAGATTTGCATACGTGCGGTGTGGTCAGCGTAAGTTGAAGGTGTACCTGCATCAGTGACCCAAGGAGTTCGACGGAAGTCAAGCATCCAACAGGGGGCAGCAGAGCAGAGCTTCTGATTGGCTGTTCCGGGGAGATTTGCATACGTGCGGTGTGGTCAGCGTAAGTTGAAGGTGTACCTGCATCAGTGACCCAAGGAGTTCGACGGAAGTCAAGCATCCAGCAGGGGGCAGCAGAGCAGAGCTTCTGATTGGCTGTTCCGGGGAGATTTGCATACGTGCGGTGTGGTCAGCGTAAGTTGAAGGTGTACCTGCATCAGTGACCCAAGGAGTTCGACGGAAGTCAAGCATCCAGCAGGGGGCAGCAGAGCAGAGCTTCTGATTGGCTGTTCCGGGGAGATTTGCATACGTGCAGTGTGGTCAGCGTAAGTTGAAGGTGTACCTGCATCAGTGACCCAAGGAGTTCGACGGAAGTCAAGCATCCAGCAGGGGGCAGCAGAGCAGAGCTTCTGATTGGCTGTTCCGGGGAGATTTGCATACGTGCAGTGTGGTCAGCGTAAGTTGAAGGTGGACCTGCATCAGTGACCCAAGGAGTTCGACGGAAGTCAAGCATCCAGCAGGGGGCAGCAGAGCAGAGCTTCTGATTGGCTGTTCCGGGGAGATTTGCATACGTGCAGTGTGGTCAGCGTAAGTTGAAGGTGGACCTGCATCAGTGACCCAAGGAGTTCGACGGAAGTCAAGCACCCGAGACACTACACGTGTAGTGTCTCCCACCCGCCCTTCTCCTCTAACCTAATATAAGACCCATTGGGGTGAGCAGGTGAGTGCCTTATTACATTATTATTTTTCTTTTTCTTATTTGTTAACTAGAACTAGGTTGAATAAGACTATAGCAGAGGTATCCAAGTTTGTTTTTTTTTTAAACTGAAATTTATACAAAGTAATAAATTAATTAACTAATCATAGATGGCTGGGCAGGTGATGTGCTGTAGCTGTATGATGTGGGAGCTGGCTGTTCCCCTTGTGAATGGCAATGACCACATCTGCAGCAAGTGTTGGTTGCTGGAAGAACTCCGGCTCAGAGTTGATGATCTGGAATCTGAGCTTCAAACACTGCGGCACATCCGGGAGGGGGAGAGGGAGAGTTACCTGGACACTTTGTTTCAGGAGGCAGTCACACCTGGGAGATTAAGTAATTCACATTCAGTAAGTGATCAGGGACTTCAGAGTGTGACTGTTAGTGAGGCAGGCAGGGGGAACCTGAGTTCAGGAGTGCAGGAGCCTCAGCCCTTGACCTTGTCCAACAGGTATGAGACTCTTGCTCCCTGTATGGATGAGGAAAAGGGCTCTGGACAGGATGAGCCAGCTGACCACGGTACCATGGTGCAGAAGGCCATTCAAGAGGGGGGAGTAAAAAGACAAGTAGTTGTTATAGGGGATTCTATAATTAGGGGGACAGATAGTATCCTATGCAAGCCGGATCGGGAGTCTCGCATGGTGTGTTGCCTGCCCGGTGCCAGGGTGCGGGACATCTCTGACCGGCTTGAAAGGATATTGGAGCGGGAGGGGGCGGATCCAGTTGTTGTGGTCCACGTTGGGACTAACAACATAGGTAAAGCTAGGGTGGAGGACCTGTTCGGGGACTATCAAGCACTAGGAAGAAAATTGAAATACAGGTCCTCAAGGGTCATAATCTCCGGATTACTGCCCGAGCCACGTGCCAATTGGCATAGGGACAAGAAAATTAGGGAAGTAAACACGTGGCTAAGGGATTGGTGTGGGAAAGAGGGATTCCACTTCATGGGACATTGGCATCAGTTTTGGAACCGGGGGGATCTGTACCGTTGGGACGGTCTCCACCTGAACCGATCTGGAACCAGTGTTCTAGCGAAGAGGATAAATAGGGTGGTCAGTAGGACTTTAAACTTCTGAGTTGGGGGGAAGGGAAAGTGAAAGCGACAGGGAGCATGGAGTTAAATGGCAAGATACGCAGGAGGATAACATGTAGGCAGGTGGATTTAAGCTTGAGGCAGACTAGGAATTCAACAAAAAGGAAGGATAACTTTGGACATCTTAGGACTTCCAATATCTGTAATGATAAGAAAGTTAGCATTAAGGCAGTTTACCTGAATGCTCGTAGCATTTGTAACAAAGTAGACGAACTAATGGCACAGATCATCGTGAATTATTATGATGTGGTAGGCATCACAGAGACATGGCTGCAGGGGGTTCAGGACTGGCAGTTAAACATCCAAGGATATACAACCTATCGAAAAGACAGAGAGGTGGGCCGAGGGGGTGGGATTGCCTTGTTAGTTAAGACCAAAATTAAATCTATGGCACTAAACGACATAGGGTCGGATGATGTGGAGTCTGTGTGGGTAGAATTGAGGAACCACAAAGGCAAAAAAACCATAATGGGAGTTATGTACAGACCTCCTAACAGTGGTCAGGACCAGGGGCGCAACATGTACCGGGAAATAGAAAAGGCATGTCAGAAAGGCAAGGTCACGGTGATCATGGGGGACTTCAATATGCAGGTGGATTGGGTAAATAACGTAGCCAGTGTATCCAAAGAAAAGGAATTCATGGAATGCTTACAAGATGGCTTTTTGGAACAGCTTGTCATGGAGCCCACAAGGGAGCAGGCTATTCTGGACCTAGTGCTATGTAATGAACCAGACTTTATAAAAGATCTTAAAGTAAGAGAACACTTAGGAAGCAGCGATCATAATATGGTTGAGTTCAGTCTGCAGTTTGAAAGAGAGAAGGCAAAATCGGATGTAATGGTGTTACAGTTAAATAAAGGTAATTACGAGGGCATGAGAGAGGAACTGGCGAAAATCGACTGGAAGCAGACCCTAGTGGGGAAGGCAGTAGAGCAAAAATGGCAGGAGTTTGTATGCATAATTGAGGACACTGTACAGAGGTTCATCCCCAAGAAAAGAAAGATTATCCGGGGAGGGATTAGACAGCCATGGCTGACAAAGGAGGTCAGGAAATGTATCAAAGAAAAAGAGAGATCCTATAAAGTGGCCAAAAGCACTGGGAAATCAGAAGATTGGGAAGGCTACAAAAACAAACAGAGGTTAACAAAGAGACAAATAAGGAAGGAGAGGATCAAATATGAAGGCAGGCTAGCCAGGAATATAAGAAATGATAGTAAAAGTTTCTTTCAATACATAAGAAACAAACGACAGGCCAAAGTAGACATTGGGCCAATTCAAACTGATTCCGGAAGGCTAGTGATGGGAGACGAGGAAATGGCTGGAGAACTTAATAAGTACTTTGCGTCTGTCTTCACAGTGGAAGACATGAGTAATATCCCAAAAATTATAGAGGGTCAGGGGGCTGAGTTGAGTATGGTTGCCATTACAAAAGAGATGGTGCTAAAAAAGCTAAAAAGTCTTAAAATTGACAAATCTCCTGGCCCCGATGGGCTACACCCTAGAGTTCTGAGAGAAGTGGCTGAAGAAATAGCGGAAGCGTTGGTTGAGATCTTTCAAAAATCACTGGAGTCAGGGAAAGTCCCGGATGATTGGAAGATCGCTGTTGTAACCCCCTTGTTCAAGAAAGGATCAAGACAAAAGATGGAAAATTATAGGCCAATTAGCCTAACCTCGGTTGTTGGTAAAATTCTAGAATCGATCGTTAAGGATGAGATTTCTAAATTCTTGGAAGAGCAGGGTCGGATTAGAACAAGTCAACATGGATTTAGTAAGGGGAGGTCGTGCCTGACAAACCTGTTAGAATTCTTTGAGGAGGTGACAAGTAGGTTAGACCAGGGAAACCCAGTGGATGTGGTCTATCTGGATTTCCAAAAGGCCTTTGATAAGGTGCCACACAGGAGGCTGCTGAGTAAGGTGAGGGCCCATGGTGTTCAAGGTAAGCTACTGGCATGGGTTGAGGATTGGCTGTCTGACAGAAGGCAGAGAGTTGGGATAAAAGGTTCTTTTTCGGAATGGCAGCCGGTGACCAGCGGTGTCCCACAGGGTTCAGTGTTGGGGCCGCAGCTGTTCACCATATATATTAATGATCTGGATGAAGGGACTGGGGGCATTCTAGCAAAGTTTGCCGATGATACGAAGTTAGGTGGTCAGGCAGGTAGTGCTGAGGAAGTGGGGAGGCTGCAGAAGGATCTAGACAGTTTGGGAGAGTGGTGCAGGAAATGGCTGATGCAATTCAATGTGAGAAAATGTGAGGTCTTGCACTTTGGAAAAAAGAATCCAAGCATAGACTACTTTCTAAACGGTGAGAAAATTCATAATGCCAAAGTACAAAGGGATCTGGGAGTGCTAGTCGAGGATTCCCTAAAGGTAAACATGCAGGTTGAATCTGTGATTAAGAAAGCGAATGCAATGTTGTCATTTATCTCAAGAGGGTTGGAATATAAAAGCAGCGATGTGCTACTGAGCCTTTATAAGGCTCTGGTTAGGCCCCATTTGGAGTACTGTGTCCAGTTTTGGGCCCCACATCTCAGGAAGGACATACTGGCACTGGAGCGTGTCCAGCGGAGATTCACACGGATGATCCCTGGAATGGCGGGTCTAACATATGATGAACGGCTGAGGATCCTGGGATTGTATTCATTGGAGTTTAGAAGGTTAAGGGGAGATCTAATAGAAACTTACAAGATAATACATGGCTTAGAAAGGGTGGACGCAAAGAAACTGTTTCCGTTAGGCGAGGAGACGAGGACCCGTGGGCACAGCCTTAGAATTAGAGGGGGTAAATTCAGAACAGAAATGCGGAGACATTTCTTCAGCCAGAGAGTGGTGGGCCTGTGGAATTCATTGCCGCGGAGTGCAGTGGAGGCCGGAACGCTAAATGGCTTCAAGGCAGAGATAGATAAATTCTTGATGTCGCGAGGAATTAAGGGCTATGGGGAGAATGCTGGTAGGTGGAGTTGAAATGCCCATCAGCCATGATTGAATGGCGGAGTGGACCCGATGGGCCGAATGGCCTTACTTCCACTCCTATGTCTTATGGTCTTATGGTATGCCATGTCTGGCAAATACATTTTTCGTTGCCTTGACAACTGAATGCGTTGCTGAGTCAGATACTTTGATAACCTCCAGAAAATTTGAATAATAGTCAATGATTATCAAATAATCAGAGCCTTGAAAGTAAAATATGTCCAAGGCGACGTTTGTCCATGGTTGACTAACTAGTTCACTTTCCACTAAGGTTTGCTTATATTGTGCCGGTTGGTGCATTTGGCATATCTGACACTGCTGAATGTAGTTATCTATATCCTTGTTGATTCCCAGCCAATACACCGATTACTGTGCTCTTCTACATTTCTCAATGCCTTGATGCCCTTTGTGGATTAGTGCGAGACATGATGGAATAACAATGCGGTCCCCTTTCAATAGAAAATAGTCAAATATTGTCAGGTCTTCTCTACTGTTGCAAAAGTTTGCACATTTCCCTTTAGGCCAGTCAGTACGTAGATCTTGCATCACTTGCTGAAGTGTCGCATCTTGTAGAATTTCTGCCTTGATTATTTGTAGTTTAGCATCTGTGACGGGTAGCATTGCTGTGATGAGCTTTTGTGCTTCAATACTGAGTACAAGTCAGCAATTTTGTTATCCTCGTGCATTGTGGCTCTGGATAACGTATCTGCAAGTACTAAATCTTTTCCTCATCTTCATGCTGAGGTTCTTTGACATGCTTAGTTAATTTCACCAGGTTTCACCAATGTTTCTATCCAATCTTTATCCAATTTCTATGAAGAAAGGTTGAGTAGATTAGGATTGTTTTCGTTGGAAAGACGGAGGTTGAGGGGGGACCTGATTGAGGTCTACAAGATTATGAGAGGTATGGACAGGGTGGATAGCAACAAGCTTTTTCCAAGACTGGGGATGTCATTTACAAGGGGTCACGATTTCAAGGTGAGAGGGGGAAGGTTTAAGGGAGATGTGCGTGGAAAGTTTTTTCGCAGAGGGTGGTGGGTGCCTGGAACGCTTTGCCAGCGGAGGTGGTAGAGGCTGGCACGATAGCATCATTTAAGATGCATCTGGACAGATATATGAAATGGCGGGGAACAGAGGGAAGTAGATCCTTGGGAAATAGGCAACAGGTTTAGATAAAGGATCTGGATCGGCGCAGGCTGGGAGGGCCGAAGGGCCTGTTCCTGTGCTGTAATTTTATTTGTTCATTGTTCTTTAATTTAAGGCATGCCTCTGCTCCAATAAGTGAGGATTTTGTGTCATCCACAATTTCAAAATCAAGTGGAATTTTAATGTCACCACTCTGAACTATGAGGTAGCATGAACCTTTTGTTGCTATTTCATTTCCATTGTAGTCTGTTAATCTACAATGTGTCTTTTTATATTTTGGACGGGTTTCTGTTCTGTTATCAGATTAGTGTGTGTGCCAGTGCCCAATTTAAATTGTACCTCTGAACCATTTATTATCAATGTTTCTATCCAATCTTTATTCCTATCAGATAGTTGCCTAATTAGTCTTTCAGCAGTATCGTCCTCACTAGTTTTAGTGATTACTTCTATTATGAAGTTGTCCAATGAAGTAAGCATAGTGAGATCAATGATTTTAAAATGTTTTCTTTTTCTTCCATGTTTTGTATAGTGTTGACTTTTTTATGTTGTGGAAATGCCTTTTTAAATTGATTATAGTTTGTTGTGTTAAGTCTGCATTGTGTAGATTAAAGTAGATGGGATACACCCCAGAATACTGAGGGAGGCAAGGGAGGAAATTGCTGGGGCCTTGACAGTAATCTTTGTATCCTCATTGGCTACAGGTGAAGTTCCAGAGGACTGGAGAGTTGCGAATGTTGTTCCATTGTTTAAGAAGGGCAGCAGGGATAATCCAAGAAATTATAGGCCGGTGAGCCTTACATCAGTGGTAGGGAAATTATTGGAGAAAGTTCTTAAAGATAGGATTTACTCACATTTGGAAACAAATGGACATATTAGTGATGGACAGCATGGTTTTGTGAAGGGGAGGAAAATGTAACTAGTCTGTTTGGTGGATTCGCAGATGACGCACAAATTGATGGAGTTGCGGATAGTGAAGAGGATTGTCAGAAGATACAGCATGATATAAACTGGTTGGCGTCTTGGGCAGATAAATGGCAGATGGAGTTTAATACATATAAGGTGGTCAAGAAGGTAGATGGCATGCCGGCCTTCATTAGCCTTCATTGAATATAAAAATTGGCAAGTCATGTTGCAGCTGTACAGGACCTTAGTTAGGCCTCATTTGGAATATTGTGTACAATTCTGGTGGCCACACTACCAGAAGGATGTAGATACTTTGGATAGGGCACAGAAGCGGTTTATTAGGATGTTGCATGGTATGGAGGGCATTAGCTATGAAGAGAGGTTAGATAAATGCTGTCTGTTCTCACTGGAAAGAGGTTGAGAGGCGACCTGATAGAGGTCTGCAAGATTATGAGTGGCATGGACAGAGTGGATTGTCAAATGCTCTTTCCTAGGGTAGGAAAGTCAAGGGTACACAGGGTTAAAATGCATGGGGAAAAGTTTAGAACAGATGTGCGAGGCAAGTTTTTTTACAGAGAGGGTGATAAATATATGGAACGTGCTACCTGGGTTGGTGGTGGGAGCAGGCACGATAGCAGCATTTAAGGGGCACCTAGACAAATATTTGAATAGGGTGGGAATGGAAGGATACGGACTCCGTAAGTGCAGACGGTTTTAGTTTAGGCAGATACCATGGTCGGCGCAGGCTTGGAGGGCTGAAGGGCCTGTTCCTGTACTGTATTGTTCTTTGTTCTTTGTAGCAAAATGATTAAGTTTGTTACATGTTGTACATCTTTTACCAAATGCAGGACTGTGTTGCTTTGAGTGGAAGTGCCCACAGCGCATACATTTCATCACGTTGGTGACGGCATGCGTAAATCCCTCGCGCGCAAGTCGGTCAACTTCCAGTTTGCATCCTTTTTCAAAGTGCGCATGTGCAAACAGATCTGGCAGATCTGCAGAAGATTGAATGTCCGTTTTGTGTTTTTTTCTTACCCACGCCTGCGCAAAACGGCTACCTGCTGCAGTGGGATTTGTTTTATGCAGCACGGTAGCATAGTGGTTAGCACAATTGCTTCACAGCTCCAGGGTCCCAGGTTCGATTCCTGGCTTGGGTCACTGTCTGTGCGGAGTCTGCACTTTCTCCCCATGTGTGCGTGGGTTTCCTCCGGGCGTCCGGTTTCCTCCCACAGTCCAAAGATTTGCAGGTTAGGAGGATTGGCCATGCTAAATTTCCCTTAGTGTCTGAAATTGCCCTTAGTGTTGGGTGGGATTACTGGATTATGGGGATAGGGTGGGGGTGTGAGCTTGGGTAGGGTGCTCTTTCCAAGAGCCGGTGCAGACTTGATGGGCTGAATGTCCTCCTTCTGCACTGTAAGTTCTATGATGAGCAGCGCCACAGAGACAATGACGCTGACCACGTTGCTGAAGTTTGCACCTTTTTCATGGGATCTGAATTCAGCATATTCATTGGTGGCTTTCTCACCTACTTTACAAAGGATAATTCCAGCCTTGGGTGACTGTGTGGATTTTGTACATTCTCCCAGCGCCTGCATGTGTTTCCTCCAGGTGCTCTGGTTTCCTCCCACAGTCCAAAAATGTGCATGCTAAAATTGCCCCTTAGTGTCCAAAATGTTAAGTTGGGTTACTGGGTTTCAGGGATAGGGTCGGGACATCGGCCTACATACAGTGCTCTTTCAGAGGATTGGTGCAGACTCGTTGGGCTGAATGGCCTCCTTCTGCATTGTAGGAGTTATATAAAATTCTCCTTGAAAACACTCTTATTTATCTCAAATAAACATTAATCTGTCAAAATAAACAAATAGCCATTCAAAATTATTTTGAAAACATTTAATTCTATTATGTTTGGAAAATGGCCAAACAAAGCCCAGAGACCCCTCACAGCTGTGTCAACAACCCATGCTGAGAGAAATCCATTAGTGGGGCTTGGAACTCAACCATATGTTCAAAATAAGATTACACAACTGAATAAATAGTCCCTAAAGAGATCAATGAATTATTTAAAATCACAGGTGTCCAGCCATCTGATCCATTTTTTGCAAAGTCTCAATGGAGTTTCAATCAGAGAGGTCTTGCAATGGCATCATTTTTTTCAAAGTCTGAAAAGCTCTCTGAACTTTACAAAGCCATGTATCTAGCTGACCCATTTATATCCAACATTTGAAGTTATGACATTTGAAGTTGGCAAGAGCTTTCTAAATTCCTGAACCCACAATTCCAAACATCACAGCAGGTTCACAAATTGACTTACCTGGCATAGTTCACACAACCTTCAGGGACTCACAAAGTTCACATTTGCAGCAGGAATTTAAATAATGATTGGTCCTGATGTCACTTTCCATTTGCATCAGGTTGCAAATCACAATGTTTCCCACCCTGAGGAAAATGATGCCCATTGGGAACCAGCAGGTAATTTTGAAATTGAAAATCCGCATGCTTCCATTTTGGACCTCCTGCCATGGGTTCACTCAATGGGTTCACTCAATGACATGTAACTAATGGGTTCACTCAATGACAGGAGGGAATAATTTGTGCTAATGTATCAAA
Organism: Scyliorhinus canicula; assembly: GCF_902713615.1. Lineage (NCBI taxonomy): Eukaryota > Metazoa > Chordata > Chondrichthyes > Carcharhiniformes > Scyliorhinidae > Scyliorhinus > Scyliorhinus canicula. Next base: position 144,530,253 of record NC_052155.1, read on the forward strand.
TTACTCAATCTCCAAGGCATTACAGAGTCTATTTTTTTTTAATTTGATGATTAATACATAAAATAATAATGGTGCAGCATGAATCGTAAACCAATTATACCAATGACCATTCACTTTTTGAATTGAATTCAACATTTATCCATTTACTTGAATCAGAATACATTTATGCATTAATATGTATTTAGTAGAGCAAGCAACAAAATACATACACAAGAGGAAATTAAAAGAGAACTAATGACTCGTCTCTGTTGTAAAACGATTAAGTAGTCAACTTGTTTCAGTCCTTTTCATCATCTTCTGCAAACACTGCCCGCTTCTCCTTTTTCATTATTTTTACACCTGGAATGGAACAACACAATGTAAAACAGTTTCAGTCATCCTGAAACAAAGAAAGTCAGATGAAGAAACGTGCATTAGACAAGCTGCAAGTGTGATCAATCCTTTGTTCTTTCATGGAAGATAGCAGAAGTCACGTATCTAATAATTAGTGCACTAATTGGCAACACCACTATCGTTTTATGGCTTTATGCCTCATGTTATGGTCTGTAACCACCTGGCTCTCCAGTGTTGGATTTTGGGGATCCCCCAATGATGTGCTGGAGATTCCCTCTTGGAGGTTCATAGTACAGGAGGTTCACAGTGGGATTGCCGAGAATAGCATTAAGATATTGAAAGGTTCTCTCATCTATCAAGGGGTAGTTACATCTATAAATTTAGAGGGCACAGGCTGAGACTTGGAGCTGGTAGAGTTTCTAGTGATAGTGTGAGGTGAGGGTTTTTACAAATTCTAGTGAGCTGATAAAGCCAATGATGCTCAAATATAGAGATTAAACATCCTTTTCACTTCCTGTTTTAATCTTCAACTTTTCTTTCAATTTTAAATGAGCCTTGATTTCTTTATATCATGGTACTTATGGGATTAAGATTCCTGGTTCACATTTGAGAAATTACTCTGTATACTTAGTTACAATTGTTTGCTTGATCCAAACCTGTCAGAATCTTGTACGCTTCGATTTAATCTGCCTCCAATCTCCTTTGGTCCAAGGAGAATAACTCCCAATTTGTCCAACCGTGTAGCTAAAATTCCTCATCACTGGAACCATTCTGGTAAATTTCTTTAACACTCCCTCATGGACCATCCCATTCTTCCGAAAGTGGGATGACTAGAACTGGCCGCAATAACCAAAGATTTATAAAGGGCAAGAATCTCCGGCCATGTTGGGCTCTCGCTTGAGCGCAACACGGCCGGAGAATGCCGGGAGAGGCTTACAGCGAGCTCCCGACATCCTCCGCGCCTTGTGAGATTCTATGAAGCCCTGTGAGACTGATTTGGAACCTCGCCCCAAATGGACGGCACCGAATGATGCTCGCGGAAGTAGGATCCAGGGGCCTCCCTCGATTCTTCGGCCTCCCCGGCGAGGCTGCAGCCGGGCGCCGATCAGTGCTGGTCCACACAAACGTGGACCAGACAAAACAGCACCCGGGGTATCTCCCGGGCCAGCAGAGACCCCAGAGTGGTAAGGGTAAGTCCAGGGTGGCCCCCGGTCCTCCCCTTGGAACGTGGGCACCCTAGCACTGCCCGCGTGCCCAGATGGCACTGCCAAGCCAGTAGGAACACTGCCAGGGTGAGAGTGCGTGGGTGCCCGAGAGCCAGGGTGGCACTGCCGAGGGGCAAGGGGGCCATGCCCATGAAATGAGGGTGGAGGGGAGCAGGGCAGCTAAGTAAGTGCCTCCGGGAGATTGGGTGGGTGTCCGAGAAGGAAGGGTTGCTGTAAGGAGGCTGAGGGGGATGGGGGGGCCTGAAGAGAGGGGACCGCCAGGGACCCCATAATGGGGTGTCTTCACTTGGAAGGTGTGGGGTAGTGTCAATGTGTGTGCGGGGGGGATGACATTGCCCATGGGTGGAGGGGTGATCCATGGGCATTTAAGTGGTCACTGGATAGACATATGGATGAAAATGGAATAGTGTAGGTCAGATAGGCTTCAGATGGTTTCACGGGTCGGTGCAACATTGAGGGCCGAAGGGCCCGTACTGCGCTGTAATGTTCTATGTTCTATGTTGTGTTAAGCACACTGAGATAACATGGGCTGCAACTGGATGCAGCTTTAACTCAAAGATACTCCAGACCTTGAAGTTAATTCAGTTTGATTTATTGAACCTGTCACACAGTTAGCACAGTTCTCTGTGAGTTCGACTCTCTGCTAACCTAAGTGTGATTACTCTGTCTGACTGAAGCAGACTAGCTCTTAGCCATGTGCTGTAGGTGTTATATGATATATACACCCTGACTCACTCAGTAGATGTCCCCAGTGGAAAGAGGCGGAGTGTGAGTGCCTTTTATAGTGGGAAACCACCCCCAAGTGTTCTGCCTACTGATTGGTTATGTCCTGTTCTCTGTGTTTATTAGCTGCCTTTCTGTATCTAATTATGTGCATGTCTGCTATCATGACATCTCCCCTTTTGAAATGTTTTTCTGTAGCATATGTGAAAGTATTTACATGTGTAGACCGATAAACTAACTTATTTACATACCATGGCAGATGGGAACATTTGTCCATGTGAAAAAAAGTGTCTAATGTGCCAAAACAGAACACAGCAAACCAAACAAATGTTCATAAGTCCAGTCTCTGGGGCTTGCGCCTCATACTGGTCGACCGCCGGAGAGGTGGTGATGGGGACGACGGCGCCTTGATAGGTGGGATTGAAGCCTGACTGGTGGCCTCGTGGTTCGAGGTATCAGGAGGTGGCACAATAACAGATGGAAACAACAAAGAATGTGGTTGCGGGCGGGCAACTGTATGCAGTGCCTGTCTGTTTCACCGCACAACAGAGCCATCAGCCATACGCACAACATACGATCGAGGAGCAGCCTGTCGAACAACAACAGCTGGAGCTGACCAGCCTCCATCAGGTAGCTTGATCCGAACAGCATCCACCGGGAATAGCACAGGCAAATCGGTGGCATGAGCGTCATAGCTCTGCATTTGCCGGCCCCCGAGTTTCTCCACCATCTGCAGCACCGGGAGGTGATCCAGATCAGTCAAGTGTACGGCTCGAAGAGTCGCCCGCAGGTCCCTGTTTATCAGGAGTTGAGCCGGTGACATGCCGGTAGACAGAGGGGTTGCCCTGTACGCAAGCAGTGCAAGGTTGACGTAAGAAGCAGAATCCACGGCCTTGCAGATGAGCTGCTTCACTATGTGCACCCCTTTCTCAACCTTCCCGTTGGACTGCGGGTAATGTTGGCTGGAAGTGACGTGATTAAACTGATATAACTGGGCAAATCTGGTTTAGCTCACTGGGCTAAATTGCTGGCTTTTAAAGCAGACCAAGCAGGCCAGCAGCACGGTTCGATTCCTGTACCAGCCTCCCCGGACAGGCGCCGGAATGTGGTGACTAGGGGCTTTTCACAGTAACTTCATTGAAGCCTATTCGTGACAATAAGCGATTTTCATTTTATTTCATTTCAAATGTTGACTACTCGTGGCTGCTGAAGCAAGGACCATTGTCACTCATGACAGTGAGTGGGATACCATGCCTGGAGAACGTCTCCTTACAGGCCTTGATGAGGTCCGAGAGCTTCACGACTTCTGGGTAGTTAATCAATGATTAACACATAATCACGACCATTGGCATGAAAGAGGTCGATGCCCACCTTGGACCACGGGGTGTCACGATTTTGTGCTGATGAAGCGTCTCCTTGCTCTGTGCTGGCTGGAAGCATTGACAGGTCGGACAGTTGAGGACCATATTTGAGATGTCCTGACTAATCCCAGGCCAGTAGGCAGCCTGCCTGGCTCTGGGCTTGCACTTCTCGACACACAGATGTCCCTCGTGGATTTACCGGAGCACCAAGCTCTGGAGACTGAGTGGAATGACAATGCGGTCCAGCTTGAGGAGGATGCCATCAACCACTGTCAGGTTGTCCTTCACATTGAAGAATTGAGGGCACTGCCCTTTTTGCCAGCCACTGGCGAGGTGGTGCACGACACGCTGCAGAAGAGGGTCTTTGGCTGTCTCGTCGCGAATGCGAATCACCTTTTCGTCCGACACTGGGAGATTGCTGGCCCACAGCTGCACCTGTGATTCAATCAGCTGGATGATTGCCGGCCGTTCAGCGGGCAAGGTTATGGAGCGGGACAAGGCATCCGCAATAATGAGCTCCTTGCCAGGCGTGTACACGAGTTCAAAGTCGTACCTTCTGAGTCTGAGGACGATGCGCTGCAGTTCAAGTCCTTGTGGATAATGTGGACCAGAGGCCTGTGGTCTGTCTCAACGGTGAACGTCGGCAGGCCGTAGACATAATTGTGGAACTTAGTAATTCCAGTGAGAAGGCGCAGGCATTCCTTTTCAATTTGGGCGTACCACTGCTCGGTGGGTGTCATCGCCCGTGATGCGCAGGCAACCGGTGCCCAGGATGAGGTGTCATTGCGCTGGAGCAACACCGTGCCGATGCAGGCCTGGCTCGCATCTGTCAAAATTTTCGTTTCCCTGTCAGGGTCAAAAAATGCCAATACAGGTGCAGTGGTGAGCTTGGCTTTCAGCTCCAACCACTCTGCTTGATGAGCTGCCTGACACTCAAAGGCAGTAGATGTTTTTACCAGGTGTCTGAGGGCCGTGGTGTGTGAGGCCAGGTTTGGGATAAACGTGCCCAAAACGTTTACCATGCCTAGGCAGCGCAGCACCACCTTCTTGTCTTCAGTGGTCTTCATGGCTTCGATGGCCTTGACCTTGTCTGTATCTGGGCGCACACACTGCTGAGATATCTGGTTACCGAAGAACTTAAGTGTCGCCATGCCAAAGCATGGCCCTGTTCAGCTTGAGGTCATTGGCATGGACACGGCAGAATACCTGCTGGAGACGAGAGATGTGCTCTTCGGGGGTCGTAGACCCATATGATACCGTCGTCCACATACACACGAATCCCTTAATGCCCTCCATCATCTGCTCCATGATTCTGTGGAAGATCTCCGAGGCCGAGACAATGCCAAATGGCATACGATTATAGCAGTACCTGCCAAACGGTGTGTTGAAGGTGCAGAACCTTCTGCTGGACTCATCCGGCTGGATTTGCCAGAATCCATGTGACGCATCTAACTTTGTGAAAAACCGAGCGTGTGCCATCTCACTTGTGAGTTCCTCCCGCTTCGGAATGGAGTAGTGTTCCCGCATTATATTCTGGTTGAGATCCTTGGGATCAATGCGGATGCGCAGCTCCCCCGAAGGCTTTTTTTATACATACCATCGAGCTAACCCAGTCAGTTGGTTCTGTAACTTTGGAAATGATGCCCTGGTCCTGAAGATCCTTTAGCTGCGCCTTCAGGCACTCCTTCAGTGGAGCCGGGACCCAGCATGGTGCATGGACCAAGGCGTGGCATCAGGCCGTAGCAGGATCTTGTACCGATATGGCAGAGTTCCCATCCCGTCAAACACATCCGGGTACTGAGCGAGGACGTCGTCAATGCCGGCTTGAAGATCCATCTTGGGGGAGGTCATTGCATAGACACGCTGCACAAGGTTTAGCTGCTTGCATGCATATGCGCCGAGCAGGGAGGCCCTGTCTGGCTTGATGATTTCAAACCTTAGCTTTGCGTGATTGCTCCTGTTGGGAGATGAGCAGATGGCAGGATCCCAGTGCTGTGATGGCATTGCCTTTATAGTCCAGGAGCTGGCAGGCTGCTGGAAGGAGCTTGGGTGGCTTCTTGATGCGGTTGGAATCCGCCTGTGAAAGGAGATTGGCAGAAGCACCTGTGTCCAGCTTGAACTTGATAGAGCATTGATTTACTTTCATCACCGCACACCATTTGTCCACAGTATCCACAGTAAGGTGGACAGGCTTCATGATGATCTCGGTGAGGCATGTCCGCGTGTGGTAATGATGCCCATACGGTAGGGGGACTCCAGGCAATCGTCCTCTGGATCCATTGTACTGCCAGGATCAGAATCCTGTAAACCTTGTTGGACACTCCGAACGTGCCTGCGTTGGAATTGGGAGCGCTGGCCCTTGACTGGTGGTGCAGACCTGCACAAGTCTGCATAGTGTCCAGGCTTTCCGCAATTTAAACATCGCCTGCCTCTTGCAGGGCAGTGTTTCTATAAGTGGGCGGTGCCGCAGTTCGGGCACGTCATGACGTCGTTACGCTCCATGCGACGTTACACATGCGCAATGCGGTCGGCAGATATTCGCACCGGCGCAGTGTGGTGATCGGCCGCTTTGTTATCCCATTCGTATCGTACATGCTTGGGGCTCCGCGAAAAGCGCGCAAAATGGCCTCTTTCATCAATGTTGAGGCGCTGCATCCGGGCGATGGCCTGCACACTCTCTGCCTTGTGGGAGGCAAGTTTCTCATTTTCAGCCTATTTGTATTGGGAATACCGACTTTTGGCATGCTCATGCACTGTACATGTTTCAATCTCGACTGATAGGGTCATCGCGACTGACAGGGTCATATGCTTGATTTTTAAAAGCTGCTCTCTCAGAGGATCAGAATGGACTCCAATAACAATTTGGTCTCTGATCATGGAGTCAGCAATATCACCAAAGTTGCAGGACAGCGCTAGTCGACGGGGATTGGTTAAGAAGGAGTTGAAAGATTCATATTTACCTTGTAGGTGTTGTTTCAATATATAGATATAGCGCTCAAAGATTTAATTGGTGTCCACTTCCCAATGACTATTAACTTGTCCAGGGTGGTCTGAAACTTTGTCTTGTCCTGGCCTTTGGTGAAGTTAAGCGAGTTGAAGAGTTGTATGGCTTGATCCCCCGCAGTTGAGAGGAGAAGCGCGATCTTTCTTGCATCAGGCGCACCCTCGACATCTGACGCTTCGATGTACAGCAGAAATCTTTGTATGAATGTCCGCCAGTTTGCACTGAGATTGCCAGAGATCCGCAGCTGTTGAGGAGTCTGGATCTTCTCCATGGTGCCGGGATACATTTGCTGGTCATCACGGAACAGATTGAGGTAAATCACCTAAGGATAGCAGTCTTCTGGTACCGTGTCGTGTTAAGCACACTGAGATAACACGGGCTGCAACTGGATGCAGCTTTAACTCAAAGGTACTCCAGACCTTGAAGTTAGTTCAATTTGATTTATTGAACCTGTCACACAGTTAGCACAGTTCTCTTTGAGTTTGACTCTCTGCTAACCCAACTGAACCAGACTAGCTCTTAGCCACGTGCTGGAGGGGTTATGTGATTACAGACACCCTAACTCACTCTGTAGATGTCCCCAGTGGAAAGAGGCAGAGTGTGAGTGCCTCTGCCTTTTATAGTGGGAAACTACCCCCAAGTGTTCTGCCTGCTGATTGGTTTTGTCCTGTTCTCTGTGTCCAGAGCTGCCTGTCTGTATCTCATTATGTGCATGTCTGCATATCCTGACAACCCAAGTACCCACTGAGAGATCGGGGCACCCTTTCAAAATGGTGGCCCGATCTCTGAGTTCAGCCCCCCAGTGCTAAACAAAATTCTAAGTGTGGGCTAAACCGGTGAGAAGCTCCCCTGAGCCCAAAAAAGTGACTAAAGAATAGCGGTGGGGAATTCACTGGCAGAGCACCACAAATTGTAGGGGGCACAAGGGGGCAGCACGGTAGCATGGTGGTTAGCACAATGCTTTACAGCTCCAGGGTCCCAGGTTCAATTCCCGGCTGGGTCACTGTCTGCACGTCCTCCCCGTGTATGCGTGGGTTTCCTCCGGGTGCTCCGGTTTCCTCCCACAGTCCAAAGATGTGCGGGTTAGGTGGATTGGCCATGCTAAATTGCCCGTAGTGTCCTAAAAAGTAAGGTTAAGGGGGGGGGGGGGGGTTGTTGGGTTACGGGTATAGGGTGGATACGTGGGTTTGGGTAGGGTGATCATTGCTCGGCACAACATCGAGGGCCGAAGGGCCTGTTCTGTGCTGTACTATTCTATGTTCTATGTTCTAAATTAACTTTGAAATTTTTGGGGAGAATTGAGTCCAAAGGTTCAGCATAATTTGTTGCTTTTGTTCTCAATGCACCTGTTTATGAAACATAGTCAATTTATTTATTTATCATGATGGTAGAAGGACTAGGGCACATAGATGCAGGGGGAGGCAGAAACAACCAATGATTTTTAAAGGATGGACAGTTGAAGGAAATGAATCTGCAGGGCTCTAGGAATCAAACAGGGTGAGTGGGACTGACTCAATTGTTGAATGGAGAGCTGGCAGATACTCGATGGACTAAATAACCACCTTCTGTGCCTTAACTGACTCCATGACTCTAAAATTGTCCCAGCAGATGAAGCTTTCACTTGTCAATTAGTTGAGGGAGAAATCAAGGAAACCATGGGCTGGATTCTCCGTTTTCGGGCCGAAATCCCCATGCCACTGTGAAAACGGTGGTCTATTACGCCAGGAAAACTGGCATCAAAAGGCCACAGATTACCCGTTTTGCTGGGAGCTAGCAGGGAGCCGCCGTAGAGCTCACAGCTCTTGCTGCTGATACAGCCCCCAGTACTTCCGGGTCAGAGGCCGCGCAAGCGCATGGCGGACTCAGCCCACGGACCTGGACCGGCAAAGTAGTACCCTGCATCGGCCGCTCACGCGCCCCGGACCACCCGCCCACATTGCCCCCAGCTCCGAATGAAGCCATCTTGCCCACCAATCGGCCCTCCCCCGACTTTGGCGGCCCCGGATTGAGTCCGCAGCTGCCATGCGCGGATCCCGGATCGTATCAGCACACGTAAGCCATGCAGTCAGGAATCCGGTCGGTCGGTAACGGAGCATCGTGGGGCGGGCCTCAGGCAATGGCCTGAGGCGGTGGATACTCGGCGTCGTGTGCTCCACGCGTACGCCGATTTTCAGGGAGCGGACCATGATCCCGAGCATTTGAATTAGTAGTCCAGTGACAATGCACTACACCACTGCCTCCTCATGATCCCTGACCACACAGCTTCTAGAGATGGGACAAGTGTCAGCACCTGATGTGGAAGGAGGTACTGCTGGTATATTTAAGGGGCCCCAGCACGAGAGTCCAGAACAAAGCTGTGACCAGCCAGAAGCCTGCAGCTTGAGCTCAGGCCCTTTTAGCCTCAGGTCAAGGAACTGTAGCCAATCCTGACAACAAAGTCTCAGCGGGAACCCACTTTTGGACTTTGCAGAGGCAAGATCCCAAGTGGCTCCACATTCATGGATGATTATTTGCATGTTCTCCACCAGACTGCTCTATTATTTACTCACATGGTCTTTTCTAAGGTCACTCATCCTGCCCTGATTGAAATTTGGCCTCAGCATCCAAACTAGAGCTGCCCCGTAATTCTGTAAGCTCGAGCGGCTCCTCCCCCATTGGAATTAGGATAGTGACAATCAGAATGCCATCACTGGTCCATGCCCTCTCCCTGCTAGCCTGGGACTTTCTCTCCTGCAGGAACACATGCGAAGAATGTTAATGGCCACACCAATGAACCTCCCTGTGCTTACCGGAGTATGTTCTCCCTCGATGAGGGGGCAGAGCCACCCCCTTAATCCAGTGGACATAAATACCTTGGCCCAAGTGAGACCCTTTGGAGGGTAGGAGGTGTGGTATAATATTGTTCTTATAGTCATCGCTTCCCTTTGGTCACTCACCTGGAACGTTACACTGGCGATGAGAGAAATGTGGAGCTGCAGGAGATGCCAATTCTTCCTGACCAGGCCCACTGTGACTAGGCCTCAGTAGGCCTCCATCCAGGCTGTGAGTATGCCACTAAATTGGAACGTTAGAGGCTTTCGACACCGAGAGGGGTGACTGGACTCAATATATCGAGTGAATGCACTACTTCTTTCGGCTCAACAACATTGTTGGTGAAAAAAGACAAACGGTGACTCTCCTCACAGTCGGTGGGAAGACACCTACAGTATCATCAAGACTTTAACTTGCCGGACTCACCCAAAACCCATCAGTTTGCGGAGGTAGTTTAGCAACCATTTTGCTCCTAAGCTGCCACTGATAGTCTGCCGTTTATGTTTTCACACGGTCACCCAAAACCAGGAAGGGCCTGTTTGATTCCTTCTTGGCCCGTTTATGAAAACTCAGAGTTCTGAGAGTTCAGTCCAATCATATCCCAGGCACTCAGAGGCCAGTTGGTCTGTGGGATCCATAAAGCGCCGACCCAAGAACGCTTTCTGGGGGAAACACATCTCAATTTGGAGAAGGCAACCAAAATGACCTTGTCCTGGGAAGGTGCAAAGCACGGCATCCAGGAGCTTCGTGGAATGGCTGCCTTCAGCCTAGGGCACCAGCTGGACACGGAACGCCCTCGCCCTGTGCTGTAGTTCAGGACTCCCGCCATTGGGGACATCCCTCAAGGCCAGGACCAGCATCTTCCCGGTTAGACCCCCCCGGCACCCCACCATTCTTTGAGATGGACCCACCAGTCACTGGAGGAGCTGGCAAAATGGACACCATGGGTGGCACCCATCCAGGTGATGGTCCAGATCAACGGGCTCCCTATCCAGATGGAGCTCGATCCCAGAGCAGCGGTCTCAGAAATCAGCCGCCACACTTATGACTGAGTCCGCTCGGGCATCGACGGCTTGGTATTGCGGGACACCAGCGCAAGGCTGGCAAAACTGACAGGGGAGCTCTTGGAGATCGCGGGCATCTTGGAAGTCCCTGTGGAATTTGGGACACAGTTAGAGAACCTACCATTGATGCTAGCGAAAGGTTCGGGCCCCAGCTTGGTTGGGCGGGATTAGGTGAAACGTCTCCGGCTGGATTTACAACAGCCGGTGGGCCAGACATGATGTTGGCAAGCTTTCCGGGCGTCTTTCAAGACAGACGAGGTACCATCCACAGGGCCTCTGCCAGGATTTTGCTGGACCTCAAGGCCTAGTCACGATATTTTTCAGGCCCATCCCATCCCCAACACAATGAAGCCTAAGATGGATGCAGAATTGGATTGCAGAATTGGGGATCATCGCCCGGTGCAATTCATGGATTGGCCTACAACAGAACATAGAACATAGAACATAGAACAGTACAGCACAGAACAGGCCCTTCGGCCCTCAATGTTGTGCCGAGCCATGATCACCCTACTCAAACCCACGTATCCACCCTATACCCGTAACCCAACAACCACCCCCTTAACCTTACTTTTATTAGGACACTACGGGCAATTTAGCATAGCCAATCCACCAAACCCGCACATCTTTGGACTGTGGGAGGAAACCGGAGCACCCGGAGGAAACCCACGCACACAGGGGGAGGGCGTGCAGACTCCACACAGACAGTGACCCAGCCGGGAATCGAACTTGGGACCCTGGAGCTGTGAAGCATTTATGCTAACCACCATGCTACCCTGCTACCCTACAGTTGTGTCAGTCATGATGCCTGATGGCTCTGTCCACCTCTGCGTGGATTATAAGATGACGATTAATCAGGTGTCCGGTTTGAACTTTTATCCAGTGCCCAGGAATGAAGACCTATATGCACGGCTCAGGGCAGGGCGTACCTTCACCAAGATCGACATGATTCACGCTCATCTAGAATTAGTTTTGGACCCAGCCTCACGGAATTAAGTGACCATCAATACACACAGGGGTCTGTATCAGTAAACCCGGTCGCTTTTCAAGTATCTCCACATGTGCCATTTTTCTGCGAGTAATGGAGAACATTCTCTGAGGACTGCTGCAGGTAGCAGTTTACCTGGATGATGTGTTGATCACCGGTTTGTCCGACCAGGAACACATGAAGAACCTAGAGGATGTACTCTGTCATTTCAAGGCAGTCGGGGTGCGCTTACAGCATGAAAAGTATGTTTTCACACAAAATAAGTTGTCTACTTAGGTTACAAGGTGGACCAGATTGGCTTGTGTCATTTGGGAGTACCTTTAAGAAATGGGTGTTTATCAAATAGCTGCAGTGATGTCGGAGTGTGGGTGGAGCTGGGCTGTCTCGTTTTACTTTCGCTTTGGGCTGTCAGATACAGGGTATGTTTGGTTTCATTTTGAAGATTGGGAGCTGCATCCAGAGAAACAAGGTGTAATTCTGGTCTCTCTCTGTATGAAAGAAATGACTTCAAATCACTTGCTAATTTAAATGTGATAACTGCTCTCAGTAGAGAATTTAAACCTTATGTCTGTGTTGAAGAGGGTATTTGTCTTATGGATGTTGCAAGGAAAGATTAAGGGTTACTTATAGAGTACTGGATTCTTTGGTGGGAGTATTTTAGTTGGTAGCTGCTGAGATGTTTATTGTGTGTGTTTAAAAATGTTAATTGGATTCACAGGACAAACATTGTTTTTTTCGTTTAAAAATACTTTTAGTTCTCTGTTGCATGACACCTGTAAAGTGGGCCCTTGTGCTCCCCATAACCAAAATCTATTCAAAGTTATGGGTAAGGTGAACTCCATGATACACTTTGGGGTTCTCTAAACCCTGGCCCTTCCACTCAGTGGAAGACAAGGTTTCAGCAATCTGGCGGAACTTCACTCTTTCTTGGGCCTAATCAACTATTATGGCAAGTTCATTCCAAATTTGGCAGTGTTGGTCCAAAGTATCTGTTAATAAAGAAGGGCTAACAATGGTTTTGGTACCCACTGCAACAGATAGCTTTTGACGCGGTGAAGCAGTGGCGATCATCTTCGCATCTGCTGATCATTTGACTTGTCCAAGCTCTTGTTGTTATGACATCGAGGCTATCAAATGGATAACGGAACTGAGCGGCCCATTGCATTTGCTTCACGCACCCTGGCAGCGGCAGAGCGGAACTATGCACATATCGAAAAAGAAGGTTTGCCGTTATTCTTCAGGGTGAAGTGACTCCACCAGTACATCTATGGGCATATAAGTATGGCTTACATGAACCACAAGCCCATGTCGGCGATGGTTTGAGGAGGACAGAGCAATTGCCCCCTTCCCCGTGGCCTCCACCTGCATTCGGCGCTGGGCGCTGTACCTGGGAACATATGAATACGCGTTGGAACATTGTCCAGCAACCAAGATGCTGCACCCAGACTCCCTCAGCCGACTCTTGTTGCCCACCAACCGCGAACGCCTGTTGCGTGAGATGAGGTAATTGCAGCCTTGCACTTTATGGGCTCCTTGCCAATTACGGCAGCCCAGGTAAAGGCATGGATGTAGACATAGTGTTGGACGGGGCCCGGCATCGTGCAGACAACCTTTGAGTGCCCACCCCTTCCCCACCAACATGACTGTCGAAATCCTTCCCATCGTGCGGAAGGAGAATCACATACATGCTTCACTCCGTCCAATCACTCTTCTTCCTCTCACTCTAATCCTTGATCTCATCATTATGATAGCTGATATCTCTGTCCTCCCCCATGAACCATTTGATGTTGATGTCCCGATTCCTTGTAGACCTGACCCCATCCCCATCTTGAGGCTATTGTATCATGACTCACAGAGACCACCCCCGCCGACTCCCCGATGAAAGCATTGAATGCTTGTCCTCACCGCCTCCCCGTCTGCCATCTCCCACTCACATTACTTTACCTGTTCTCCACTTTAAGGCTACAGATGCCTCCCCTGACTGTGACTGTGCCATTTGAGGCCCAGTGTCAAGCTATCAACCTCCAGGACCAATGTGTGTGAGGGACTGACCATGTCCTGTGCATCATACTGGGGACACCTGACAGGCCCTCTCCCCCCTGGAATGAGACCAGGACAGACAGACAGACAGCACGGTGGTGCAGTGGTAGCCCTGCAGTCTCACGGCGCCGAGGTCCAAGTTCGATCCTGGCTCTAGGTCACTGTCCGTGTGGAGTTTGCACATTCTCTCCGTGTTTGCGTGGGTTTCGCCCCCACAACCCAAAGATGTGCAGGGTAGGTGGATTGGCCACACTAAAATGCCCCTATATTATGGGCAGCATGGTAGCATTGTGGATAGCACAATCGCTTCACAGCTCCAGGGTCCCAGGTTCGATTTCGGCTTGGATCACTGTCTGTGCGGAGTCTGCACATCCTCCCCGTGTGTTCATGGGTTTCCTCTGGGTGCTCCGGTTTCCTCCCACAGTCCAAAGATGTGCAGGTTAGGTGGATTGGCCATGATAAATTGCCCTTAGTGTCCAAAATTGCCCTTAGTGTTGGGTGGGGTTACTGGGTTATGGGGATAGGGTGGAGGTGTTAACCTTGGATAGGGTGCTCTTTCCAGGAGCCGGTGCAGACTCGATGGGCCGAATGGCCTCCTTCTGCACTGTAAATTTTATGAAATGTCAAGCACAGCCATTTAAATTCTGGCACAAATACCCGGCAATCCCTACAAGGGGCTGGTTTAGCACACTGGGTTAAATCGTTGGCTTTTAAAGCAGATCAAGCAGGCCAGCAGCACGGTTCGATTCCTGTACCAGCCTCCCCGGACAGGCGCTGGAATGTGGCGACTAGGGGCTTTTCACAGTAACTTCATTGAAGCCTACTCGTGACAATAAGCGATTTTCATTTTTTTCATTTTTCAAGGCGGAAGGAGGTTATTTTGCCTATCAAGTCTGCACTGACCCTCTGAAAGAGCACCTCACGTTAGCCCACTCTCCGCCCGAGCCCGCTAACCCCGTAACCCCACCTAACCTACACATCTTTAGACACTAAGGGCAATTTATCATGGCCAATCCATCCAACCTGCACATCTTTCGACTGTGTGAGGTAATCGGAGTATCCGCAGGAGACAGATAGAACATGCAAACTCCACACAGACAGAACCCGGGTCCCTGGCTCTGTGAGACAGCAGTGCTAACCACTGTGCCACGTGCCGCCAACCCCCGCCATACCAAATATGTTTGTAAAATCCTTTGCTGAATAACAGCCTCAGGATAAGGGACCGATCATTTAGAACCGAGATGAGGAGAAATTTCTTCACGCAAAAGGGTTGTGAAGCTTTGGATTGCTCTGCCCAGAGAGATGAGGATGAACTGACATTGATTTTATTCAAAGCTCTTTTGTCTCTTTGGGACCAAGGAACATGGGAAGCAGACGGGAAGGTGGAGTTTAAACCCAAGACGATGCAAATGGCTCGCCAGGCGGTATGGTTCACTGCTGCTCCTATCTCATCTAATCTTATATTCTCCTTGGAAATTACCATTTGTGTTTTGAAATCTACCAATATTCTACCATGCCCCGTGGTCATTTAATAAATTATCTTTCCTGTAGATTTGAGTTTGATTAGTTTATTCAACGCAATCTTTTTCTTAACTTTAAATTCACTTTTTTCAGTTCCAATTCTCTTCCTACACCTAGTGGTGCATGAAGGCAGACTTTTATCTCTTTCCATGGCTAGTTGTTCCTGGAACAGGTCACTAGTCACCCCACAGCGAGCATGACTGACAAGGGGCGGGATTATCCGGTCACTGACGCTGAAATCGCGTTCGGCAATTGGTCAAAGAATCCCCGTTCACGACCAAATCTGAGGCGGCGCAGCTTTCGTGATGTCCCTCCAAAGCGGCGTATTGATGGCCTCAGGACATTGCCTGAGGCCCGCGCCCCCCGATGCTCCGTCTCCGACCAGCCAAGTTCCCGACGGCATTGGTCACATGTGGTCTTATCTGTCGGGAACTCGGTGTGGCGGCTGCGGACTCAGTCCAGCGCCGCCACAGTCAGGGGACACTGAGGGCATGGGGACTTTGCCAGGGGCTGGGGCACTGTTGGGGGGTGGTCCAGGGCGCACGAGCCGGCTAAAGGGGGGGGGCACTATTTTGCAGGTCTGGTCCATATACATGAGCAGCCACAGACCCAGCAATTCTCCGGGCTGTATCGGCAGCTAGAGCCGGGTGTTCGCCACTGCCTTGATGCTAGCCCCCAGCCAAATGGAGGATCGGTGGCCGTTTTACCCCATTTTTTTCTGTCGTAAAGCACCACCATTCCCACGCTGGTGTGGTGACATAGCCTCAAAATCGGAGACTCCAGCCCAAGGTGTCTCTCTTGCTCTTACTGACAGCTATTGTCGTGTTTGAAAGGATTTGCAGGTTGACCTCAACATTTTTGTCCGCGTTATGAATGCACCTTCCTTGGTCATCAGGTCTAGAGCTTCAGGCTGCGTGCTTCTGGCTCAGAGGCAGGGATCCTACCCACTGCAAGGCAAGGCCTCCTACTTTTCTCATTCAATGTCATGTCTACATGTTCTAACTTCTTGGTAAATACTGAACTGAAATAATTTCTCAATATTTCTGCCATCTCTTTGTTATCTATTGGTATTATCCTGTCTATCTCTTAATGGTCCGATTCCCTTAAAATGCACCTCTGGAGTTTTTAAATAGAGCGCCTTTCAGAAAATAAACAAAATGGAAGAAGAATATATGACTTTTGAGACATGGGGGGGGGGATTCTCCGGTGTCCGATGCCGAAATCGCATTCAGCGATCAGCCGGAGAATCCCCGCTGGCGCTGAAATTGGGGGGCGAGCCGCTTTTGCGATGCTCTGCCCCCTCCAAAAGGCATACTCTCAGAGTACGCGCACGTTGCATGGACAGTCTCATGACATCACCTGAGGCCCTCCCCTGATGCTCCCCATCGAGGGGATGGGCCGAGTTCCCGACACCGTCGGTCACTCATGCTATTTTTTTTCGGGAACTCGACAAGTTCAGTGCCACCAGTCAGGGCAGTGCCGATCCACGGAGCCTGGTCAAAGGGTCAAATTGTCACTATTTGGCAGGCCGGGTCCGGGTGCAGCCAGCGCCACGTTGCATGGTGCTGCCGCTGCAGACCGCCGCCATGTCCGAGTCACGGACTCGGCAATTCTTCGGCCGTATCCACAGCTAGAACCGGGTACTCTAGACTGTGTGCCTGCTAGTACTCACCAGATGGAGGATCGCTGGCCATTTTACGCCATCTTTTTGGTTGAAAAATGCCATCGTTCCCATGCCGGCATCAGCACTCAGAATCGGAGAATCCAGCCCGGGGCCTCTGCAATTGGAAACGTCGTGCTCAGGATTCTCTCCGCCCGGGGCTGGGCCGGAGAATCTCCGCGCCGTGACCTCGGAGAATCTGCGCCATTGGCGCCGGCCAGGGGCCGCTCTCCCCCCCCCCCCCCCAAGCGATTCTCCACCCCAGATGGACCGAGCAGCCGTACCTAAAAAACCCGAGTCCCGCCGGCGCCGTTCTAATCTGGTCTTACCCGGCGGGACCTCGGCGTGGAAGAGTCAGGGGGCTGCCGGTGGGAGGTGGGGGGTCCGACCCCTGGGGGCCTCCACACCAATCGACGGGCTGGCCTCTCGGGCTGGGGGCCTCCTTTCTGCCGCGCTGATCCTGTAGCTCCACGCCATGTTGAGTCTGGGCCGGCGCTGAAAAGGAGCCACTGCGCATGCATGGACCCCGCGGCGTCCAGTTTACACCGGGATCAATAGCTGGAGCGACGTGGGTTGCTCCAGTGCCGTGCTCCCCCTGTAGGGGCCAGAATTGCTGATCCTGAGGCTATGTTGATGCCATCAGGAAATGCAATGGTGTTTAGGACGGCTTCAACACTTAGCCTCAGGTTCAGAGAATCCCGCCCGCCCTCAGTATCTGCTATTGTACAGATATCTGCAGAGTAACTACTTACAGCAGCTGCTTAAGTAGTGTGTTTTACCTTGGGGAAATGAGATAGCACTGCCAAAGCATGCTCATGGCATAAACCATGATTATGCTCTTCAGAAAAGTGTGAAGTCAATAACAGTTTAATTGAATTGTATGCTGTCTCATTGAAACCGTGCAATTACTTTCCTCTCTTCAAGAGGGGTTACTTAGAGGCAACACAGCTCAGCTCTCACTTGGATGTCATATTTGAAGGCAGCAATGATTGGAAAGAGAGCTAAAATGTTGCAGCCCCAGTTCTCCAATTCATGTTCCCTGTGGGACTGTCCAATCACAGATTAACTCCAGCATTACCAATGATTCACTGAATTATTGGTAACTATGGGTGGGATTCTCCCACCCCCCTGCTGGGTCGGACGATTGCCAGGGGGCGGCGTGAATCCCGCCCCGACGCCAGCTGCTGAATTCTCCAGCGCCATTATTTTGGCGGGGGCGGTAATCGCGTTGCACCAGTCAGGGGTCGTTGGCAGTGGACCCCCCCCCCCCCCCGGCGATTGTCTGCTCTGCGATGGGCTGAGCGGCCGCCCGCATTCGGCCAGTCGTGCTGGCGTGGATTAGACCAGGTCCGTACCGGCGGGATGTGGCTCTGCGGGCAGCCTGCGGAGTCCTTGGGGGAATCTGGCCCGGGGGGGGGGGGGGGGGGGGGGGGGTGCCCACAGTGACCTGCCCCGCGACCCCTGTGCCATGGGGGCACTCTTTTCCTCCGTGCTGGCCACTGTAAAGCTCCACCATGGCCGAAAAGAAATGAATTGAAATGTAAATCACTTATTGTCACGTGTAGGCTTCAAATGAAGTTACTGTGAAAAACCCCTAGTCGCCACATTCCGGCGCCTGTTCGGGGAGGCTGTTACGGGAATCGAACCGTGCTGCTGGCTTGCCTTGGTCTGCTTTCAAAGCCAGCGATTAGCCCTGTGAGCTAAACAGCCCCTACTAATAATACATATTATTCTCCAGAGAGGTGAGCAAGATTAAGTTCAGGTCCAATCAAAACTAGAGCACTTCTTTCAGGAGATGAAGGAACGGTCAAGAAATCTTTCAACAGTCTTGGACCTCCCCCGCCGGGTTGGAGAATCGCGGGGGGGTGGGGGGCGGCGTGAATCCCACCCCCACTGGCTGCCAAATTCTCCGGTGTCGGGGTTTTGGCGGGGGCGGGAATCGCGGGGCGCCTGGCAGCGGCCCCTCCCCCCGGCAATTCTCCGGCCCGCGATAGGACGAGTGGCCGCCCGTTTTCGGCGGGTCCCACCAGCGTAAATCACAACATGTCCTTACCGGCAGGAGCTGGCTCCATGGGCGGCCTGTAGAGTCCTCGGGGGGGGGGGGGGGGGGGGGGGGGGGGGGGGGGGCACGGGGGGAATCTGGCCTCGGGGGGTCCCCCTATGCCATGGGGGCACTGTTTCCCTCCGCACCGGCTGCTGTCAATCTCTGCCATGGCCGATGCGGAGAACCCCCCTGCACATGCGCTGAGATGACACCAGCACATGCTGGCGCTCCCGCACATGTACCAACGCGCGCCGGCCGGCGGAGGCCCTTTGACTCCAGTTGGCGTGGCGCCAAACACTCCAGCTCCGGCCGAGCCCTTGAAGGTGCAGAGGATTCCGTACCTTTGGGGTGGCCCGACGCTGGAGTGGTTCACCCCATTCCACTTCGTGGAGAATTGCCATTTGGTGTCCAAAAGGTTGGATGGATTTGTGGGGATAGGGTGGGTTGGGCCTGGGTGGGCTCCACTTTTGGGGAGACAATGCCTCCTCGATGGGCCAAATGGCCTCTTTTTGCACTGTAGGGATTCTATGAAGGTTAGGTCTGAAAGATTTGGGGATATTTTAAGGTGTGAAAGATGGTTTCTGAAAATGCAAGTTTGAGGATGACTTGTTGCCGAATTTTTTATTGCAATTAAATCAGTAAATTCCTCCACACCAGCGAACAACTAGTCACGGATGCTCCTCAATTGTACATACTGAGAAGCAGGCTGTTATCCAATTAGTTGGATGTATGGATTATATCCATTTTACATATTATTTTCACGATTACCAAGATCAAAATTCCTGCCTTCCAATTTCACTCAGAACTGCTCTGGTGGGTGGCACGGTGATGCGGTGGTTAGCACTGCTGTTTCACAGCGCTGAGGACATGGGTTCGATCCCAGCTCTGGGCCACTGTCCGTGTAGAGTTTGCACATTCTCCCCGTGTCTGTGTGGGTCTCACCGCCACACACAAAGATGTGCAGGTATGTGGATTGGCCATGCTAAATTGCCCTTTAATTGGGGAAAAAAAAGAATTGGGTACTCTAAATGTATTTTATTTTTTTGAAGAAGATCTGCTGTGCTGAAGGAGATCACTATTTCAAGCAATGCCATTGGATCCAGCACTTTAGAAAGAACTGGGAGCCAATCAAGAATGTTCTGCAAATCTTCGGCTGGCTAATCAAGCAGCAACAGCTAATTGAGCATTGTTGATATTGGCCCTCAAGCCAAACGAATATGTCAGATCTTGTTAGTGACAGTGGGACTGCTTGAGGAGTACAACCCTTGTAAAATCATTACAGTGACTGTTAGGGGACACTGAGAGATACAACACATTATGTTTTAGATTGGGAAAGTATTTTTGTCAGAAATATTCCCTCAAAATTTCCATCAGCGATGAAAACAACAGATGCTCTAAGTAAGAGGAAGATTTGAGTTTGTGAAAAGATACATTGAAATTTGGGCTCTTATTGTTTTTCTCAAATAGTTGGGAATTGTGGGCAGCAATCGCAGGAAGGTTCCAACAAGAATGAGCTTCAAGCTTGGCATTTCTAAGTGGAAGTTGTTGCATTGGTAAATAAAACAGGATAGATGAGTTAATTAAATCATTGCAACTAATAGGAGCGCATTCTGCTGCCTGACTTAGAATGATAACTTCAGTGATTCACCAACCCTACAATCAGATCCTATTAGCTCTGACTGGCATGTGGGTTGCTTATATTTCACCATGGCTCATACTTGACTATATATCAGGAGGGAAATTACTGCAAACCTGGCCGGAATTCTCTGGTTGTTCACTGGCAGCAGGATTCTCTGGTTCCACCGGCAGAACAGCCCTACCCGCGAGTTTCCTGGCAGCATGGGTTGGCTTCAATGGGAATTTCCATTGACAGTGGCGGTAACAGAGAATCCTTCCACCAGCGAATGGCGCGCCAACTCCCGCTGCCAAGAAACACACAGTCAGGAGGCCGGAGAATCCCGCCCGATGCCCCTATATTGCCAGGGATCAGATGCAGTCCTTCAATTAATTGGCCCCTGTATGGATCAAACACAATACACCAGACTACCAGCAGAAGCAGATATGGCAGGAATGTGTATACTGAAGCATGGTTTCTTAATTGTGCCTGCTTTGATAGAAAGCAGTACAGGTTGAGTGTCCCTTATTCGAAATTCCAAAATTCGTAAAGCTTAGAAATCCGCACTTTTTCAATGTCGGCTGTGTTTTGTTACCTGTGTGGTAGGTAACATGTGCTACTCAATCCTTGGTTAGTGATGAGGTATTCTGAATCCCGATGAAGAAGATTCAAACTCTTCCAGTAGTAACAAAAGGTTTATTGAGTAATTACAACAATATTTACATGCGTTCTCTGCTTTAACTTTGATACCAGTGATAAGGTTAACAAGATCTAACTATGGTAACTATATGTAACTCCATTGGCATTCTAAACTAGTCTGCTGTTGCTTTGATCACAGTGCACCCAAGAGAGAGCGAGACACCCAATGTGGCTGCCTTTTATACCCCTGTTGGTCCGGCCCTCTAGTGATCACGTGGTGCTACTGATGACACATTAACCCCTTGTGTACATGCACACATAGCGATCACTACAGGCTGATCCTAGTGCTGTGCCCCATTCATGTGGCTGAATACACATGCATGTGTGTATCCTTCCAAATGACGGCACAAATTTGTTGCACTGAAGGAATTGAGCCCGGTACCTGATTCCCTGTCCCTGATTCCCTCATCAGACATAGCACCGACCGGTGACTCTGAGCAATGTCCCAGGGTCTTTGCAACATGGTATTCCAAAATTTTAAAAATTCCAGAATCCAAGACACTCTTGGCCCTTAGCATTTTGGATAAGGGAGACTCAACCTGTATTTAAATATTCTCAAATTACATTCTCATGATTAAATGACATGACGTTAAAGCTACTGTACCTGGAATAAGAGGAGGTACATATTGCACAGGGGTATCCTTTCTCCTTGGCTTTTTCTGCTCAGTCTCAGAATCCTTTGACACATCTGTGGCTTTTTCTTTCTCACTCTCTTCATTTATTTCACAGGTTTTTATTAGCTGCTCTGAGAGGTTTGAAAGATCATCTGACAGAAAGAAATGTGCAGAAATACATTTAATTGTACTTTCCAAGTCACGATCATTAAAAGCCAATTATTATACGAGCAAGAAAAATGCAGCAGATAGTGATCTTCTTCAAGTGGCAACACTTCATTCAGATTGTGAGAGGAATAACCTTTTCAAACAGCGAGCAGCTGCACAAAATGATTAATGTGTAATTCTGGGACTTTGTGTTCCAGAGACACTGCACTGAGAGAAATCGTATGGGTGGGGAAATATACCGAAAACTCTTTCTTATCAAACAATTGTTATAACATGAATGGGAATCTGTACACGTACAAGCCCCGTGATGGTGCTAAATGTTGACTAAGTTAGTGGTTAATCATGACAAAAGGTTAAAAAAGGAGTACATCATAGATGGAATGGTTACATCATAGATCAAGGTCATTTGGCATGTTATGCCTGTGTCCACTCTTTTTTAGAACACTCAATGAGTTTTTCTTCCGTGTGCAAGGTGGGTGCTACACTTCAAGCACTTGCCTAATTATGTGACCATAAAGAATGTCCCAAATGCATAACTGTCATTGGCAGTTAATCTGGTGTGTCAATTGTATACTTTCCTAACACCATTTAAAGTCACCCAGTGTTTCTTCAAGAAACTTTGACTGCAGGGAAATGTCAGTAAAGTTCCAGTATAAACTACCAATCAGCTATCCCCTTTTTCCTTCCTGGTTCCTGTGACAAAGAAAGTTTCTAAGAAAGTAACCCAGCATGAGTAGGCAAAGGGTCTTGAGTGTGCCACTGCCAGAAGCATAGAACCAGGACATGGATGAAATGCTCAAAGCTGTTTAATGACCTCACAAGGGCAGCTAAGGTAAGCCTCCTAATTATCATTACTCTTCAATTTGCTTTGCACTCCCATTTTGTTTCTCTTTATCCATTCATGGGATGTCTGTATTGATAACAAGGTCAGCATTCATTGCCCACCCTGAAAATTGCCTTTGCGAAGGTTAATATCTTGAATCACTGCAGTCCACGCAATATAGTGTATACCCAGAGCACTATTTGGAATGGAATTCCAAAATTTTTATCGAGCAATGGGAATGCTGATTATAGGGCAGAGTTTTGAGCCTACATTAGTCATCAGAAACTTACAGGATACTGGGCGGCCTGGATGGAGTGGACGTGGAGAGGATGTTTCCACTTGTAGGAAAAACTAGAACCAGAGGGGACAACCTCAGACTAAAGGGACGATCCTTTAAAACAGAGATGAGGAAGAATTTCTTCAGCTAGAGGGTGGTGAATCTGTGGAACTCTTTGCCGCAGAAGGCTGTGGAGGCCAAATCACTGAGTGTCTATAAGACAGAGATAGATAGGGGTGGGAGCTGGTAGTTTCAAGGGACAACACAGGTGTCCCAGGGTGGGTCCAGTGAGACACCAGGCTGCATGGGCAGTGTGGGGGACTGTAAGGCTCCTTCCTATTTATTCCCTTATTTCCCCTTTCTTTCATTGTCATGTTATCCATGGGTGGGAAATGTTTCTTTAAGTCACGCAGCAGAGAGAATGAAGAATTCAGAAGTCACAGGAGCTTCAAACTTGTCGGCACCAGTGAGAGAGATGGGCTGGGACTCAGTTTGATTGATTGGCTGGGAGATAATTAACTGGCTGGTAGCAGTTGGTGATTGGATCCTGTCCCAATGGATTGGTTTTCAGAGTCCCAAGGAGTTTCAGTTTGACTCCTGGATTCAGAAAGACAAGGACCTGATTTTTCTCCCTCTGCAGAAAGGCTGTGAGTGCTTTATTCGTGAGGCTGCAGAATATCTGAATGGATGAATTTACAGGAAAAATATTACAGGCTGCAGCCAAAGAAGGACTCTCTCTCTCTCTCTCACTGGAAAAGCTTTAAGTCCAGTATTCCTAAAACATCAGAGGCCTGAATGCATCCACAGTAAAAACTTGAACTGAAAGTAAGTTTCAAACAGAACCAGGGTGCTGGAAACACCCATTCCTCTCTTACTTACTGTTAGCGGAAGAAATTGCTATATGTGTCAGGATTGGTACAATAAAGATGTCTCAAACCAGGAGGCAAGGGCTTAAACATGTACCAAGGTAAAACCAGCAAGCAATGGGTTAAAGCCACTCACATTGGAAATGATTTAGTCATCTCACAGAGCATTTGAATATGAAAAGGGAAACACAGGAGGCCCCACTAAGTCTAAGGGGTCCATTGTCCAACGCATTTACACCTCTTCTAGAAGTTAAATATAAATAAGAACATAAGAACTAGGAGCAGGAGACGGAAATCTGGCCCCTCGGGCCTGCTCCGCCATTCATGGCTGATCTTTTGTGGACTCAGCTCCACTTTTCGGTCCGAACACCATAACCCTTAATCCCTTTATTCTTCAAAAAACCATCTATCTCTTTCTTAAAAACATTTAATGAAGGCGCATCAACTGCTTCACTGGGCAAGGAATTCCATAGATTCACAACCCTTTGGGTGAAGAAGTTCCGCCTAAACTCAGTCCTAAATCTACTTCCCCTTATTTTGAGGCTATATTTCCCGCCAGTGGAAACAACCTGTCCGCATCTATCCCATCTATTCCCTTCATAATTTTATATGTTTCTATAAGATCCCCCCTCATCCTTCTAATTTCCAACGAGTACAGTCCCAGTCTACTCAACCTCTCCTCCTAATCCAACCCCCTCAGCTCTGGGATTAACCTAGTGAATCTCCTCTGCACACCCTCCAGCACCAGAACGTCCTTTCTCAGGTAAGGAGACCAAAACTGAACACAATACTCCAGGTGTGGCCTCATTAACACCTTATACAATTGCAGCATAACCTCCCTCGTCTTAGAACATAGAACATAGAAGAGTACAGCACAGAACAGGCCCTTCGGCCCTCGATGTTGTGCCGAGCAATGATCACCCTACTTAAACCCACGTAACCCGTATACCCGTAACCCAACAATCCCCCCATTAACCTTACACTACGGGCAATTTAGCATGGCCAATCCACCTAACCCGCACATCTTTGGACTGTGGGAGGAAACCGGAGCACCCGGAGGAAACCCACGCACACACGGGGAGGACGTGCAGACTCCACACAGACAGTGACCCAGCCGGGAATCGAACCTGGGACCCTGGAGCTGTGAAGCATTGATGCTAACCACCATGCTACCGTGAGGCCCTGATCTTAAACTCCATCCCTCTAGCAATGAAGGACAAAATTCCTGTTGCACCTGTAAACCAACTTTTTGCGACTCATGCACTAGCACACCCAGGTCTCACTGCACAGCAGCATGTTTTAATATTTTATCATTTAAATAATAATCCCTTTTGCTGTTATTCCTATGTTATATGTTAAGCACAAACCCATGAGGTTGTAAGGAAACATTGTATTTTTTTATCGTTTTCCCATTACGGGACGAGAAAATACTGATTACTTTGTCTTGTTCCGAATGATTCAGTGACATCAATACCTGCTTGTGACTCCGAAGAACTTTAAATATATATGCATGTAATTCTGAGGACAGGCAGAGCTGACAATTGCGAGCTACAGGATAGTAGCAGAAGCTATCTCTCCTGTGTGCACACAGTTTTTCAAAATTAAATGAAGTTTTACCAGCACCACGCGGTTGTGAACAGACTTTGAGGTTTTTCTTCTCTCCAACAGTTGTCGTAGTCAGCAGGATATCAACACAGGACGACCGGCGACTATGTGGCTCCAAATCGGGGGAGTATCTTTTAATCTACCAACCATAGTTTGGGAGCAATTCCACATTAGTTGTTGGCCGGCCGTAAGTTGCGATCTTAAAGAACAAAATGGACAAAGTGTCTGACCGCGTGAGGTGAAGTAACCGGGATGTGGGATCGGGTAGTTAAGTTCAGTAAAACTTGCTAAGGAACTTGCTTTGGAGATTGAAGTGCCTGGTCAAAAGTAAAAACCCATAGGATGAAATACCAGGGGAGAACGAGTTAGAAGGATCTCACCCAGTGTGAGAAAGGAGTAGCCGCAGGAATAACCGCGAGAGGATAGAGCCGCGGAGGAGGAACCACGCAGGAATGGTGTGTGTGTGTGAGAGTGAATGGCAGAGATGGTCGGATCAGATAAAACAGGCAGCAAGAGCAAGGTAGAGAAGATAAATGGGGGCCGAGGGATCGATCGTGCAGATGATTGTAACCCACAATAGTAAATTAATTACAAAGATGAGGCAGAAAGGATACAACCCAGACACACACGCGGCTGAGCAGAAGGCCTGGTGGGCAGGCCAAACCAAGAATAAGTATGAGAAGGGGGTAATAATTGCAACTGCAATTTTAAGGAACATACAGTGCAAAGAATTGCAGGAGGCAAGAGTAGCAGCTGTAAGACGCGCGCAGGAAGGGGACAGGAGAAAACCGCAGGGCAGATTTGTGGGGACTGTGACCACGTGTTATGGAGGAGAGTGACTACGGGAATGACTGGGACAGTGCCGAGGAGGGAATGCACGGGGATTATGACGAAAAGGAGGAAACGTTGCCTATAGCCCCAGTGCATGTTGTGAGGAAAAAGGTGGAGGGACAAACCACAGAACAGCATATTCAAACGCCCTTCACAGTTGGGGAAAAACAAATGATCTTGGACGAACTGCCCTCTAAAACGACAGGATGTTAACGCCCTTTTTGGGATAAACTGTATGAATTACGGGAGGCTCATGGGTTAACCAATGTTGATTCCCGCGCCGGTATGGGCAAGCATGCCACAACCACATAGGGATCGCACGTGGGTCATGCAGAGGGGTGGGGGAAACAAAGACGCCCGCTTTGCAACCTTTAGCCCAAATTGGACATTGATCACCTTATTAAACAGCCACCAAAGAAAAGGATCGAGGATTATGCAGAGAAGAAATTTGAGGCGTTTAAGCATCATTCAGGGACAGTACCCCAAGTAGAGATGACAAAATCTTTTTAAAATGCTAACGGATAGAATGGGTCCGCACCTAACTCGGATCGTAGATATGGGACTTTCGGTAGGGAATAACTTTCACCAGGTCTTAGCATGGGCTATGAAGGCAGAGGTTAACATAGGAAAGGGGCTGCAGTGTTAGTTCTGTAGGAATATTAGAAGGAGGAAGGCAGTGCTACACCTGCGGGAAACAAGGGCATTTCGCAAGGGAGTGTAAAAGCAAGAAAGAACCCAAACAAGGACACATGAGGTGCCTGAATTGCAGGAGATCCGGGCACGAGCAGGAAAATTGTTGGGCAAAGGGAGGAGGCGAGGAAGGTCAGGATCCCACAACCCTAAATGGCAGTGGGGGGGGGGGGGGGGGGGGGGGGGGGGGGTCGAGTGCCCCAGGATGGGTAATACAGGTTTCAGCGAAGGATTTAGCAAAGATGTTCACACCCTAAAGCAATGACATGTTTCAGCCCTCATTGATAAAGAAAGGAACTCCCGGATATTTGTTGATGCGCTGTTAGGGGGCACAATGTTGATAGATACCGGGGCCGCAATATCCATCACCGATATAGATTTACCCTTAACCAGTCACACAACCCAGATCCGGGGGGATTGGGGGGGGGGGGGGGGGGGGGGGGGTCCGTGTAGCCACATTAAGCAAACCCACCCTTTTAGAAATCAAAGATTTCACGGTTAGAATCCAAATCTGGGTATGCAAGACTGCTGAGGGGAATAGGCTGGCTAGAGCAATTGGGAGCAGTAATAAACACGGAAACACAGGCCATTGAGTGGAAAGGGCCATACAATGTAGGCCGGTGGGGAAGGAAGGCCTGGCATCGCATCCACAGCATGGCTTCAGTCACCACTGACTGGGGGCAGCAGGGGATGTGGGGAATAATAGCACAGGCATATCCAGCAGTATGGGCCAGAAAGAAGGAAGATTGTGGGAGCCTGGAGGTGACTCCAGTCACCATCACCGGAGACCCACACCCACCACGTAAGCAGTATCCCATAAAACGGGAAGCGACCGAGGCAGTAAGGGAGATAGTGCAAGAATTTGAAGCTCAGGGGATAGTAAAAGAGACCCACTCATCCATTAACTCCCCAATTTGGCCGATGAGGCAGACAGACGGCTCGTACCGACTGACGGTAGATTACACCAGCTTAAACAAGCACATGGTAAGGGAATATGTGGCAAATCTGACCACTATTTGGAATAACCTTCGCCCAAAACAGAATGTGTTCTCAGTCTTAGATATAGCCAACTGGTTCTGCTCTCTTCCAGTGGGGGGAAAGCATCAGGACATATTAGCTTTTACCGTAGGGGAAAAACTAGATTACCCCAAGGCTTTAACAATAGTCCGGCCATTTTTCATAGGCACATGGCCGAGGTGGTCGCCCAAGTGAATCTTAGCGGGACACAGAGTACCATACTCCAGTATGTAGACGACATCCTAATAGCTTCAGTAAGGGGCATGACCACATCATCGCCCTCACCCGGACCGTAGCAACCATACAGCGAGTTGGCCTTAAGATCAACCCCAGGAAGGCGCAGTTAGGGCGGGAGAGGTGGTGCACTTGGGATACCACATTAAACAAGGGGAGAGAAAGATTCCAGGGTATCAGAAGAAAGCTATTTTAGAAATGCCATAACCCCAGACCATAAGAGGAGTTAGGCAGCCATTGGGGCTATTCAACTACTGTAGGAAATTTATCGAGAATTACTCCGAGCTTGCGGAGCCATTGCAAGGATTGACCAGGGAAGGGAGACAGTCCAGGAGCGAGTCGAGTGGGGCCCAGAGCAGGACACAGCCTTTAGCAAATTAAAGCCGACCCTCACTTTAGCCCCAGCCCCAGGGTTGCCAGTTTCGACTAAACCTTTTCGCCTCTACTGTGACAATCAGGGGGGATATTACACAGCGGAGGGAGGTCAGAAACACAGGGACACGATGCGGCCAGTAGCCGCATGAGAACTCATGAGAACGGGGGCCTGTGGTGGCAGGCTTACATCGATGTGCGCAGGTTCTGGATTGTGCCATGTGGGCGAT
Source organism: Scyliorhinus canicula (assembly GCF_902713615.1). NCBI lineage: Eukaryota > Metazoa > Chordata > Chondrichthyes > Carcharhiniformes > Scyliorhinidae > Scyliorhinus > Scyliorhinus canicula. The sequence continues at coordinate 144,559,066 of NC_052155.1, forward strand.
AGAGGCAGCAGAAGCAGTGACTCTCTTAGAATCCGTTATCCTTCACTCCCCTTATTCCATAGTACAGCTATTAGAAGCAGATAAATTAAGCGCAATTTCAGATAGTTGCCGAGCTAAATGGGAAAGCATTTTACTCCTGGCAGACAAAAGAATCCAGACAGTTAAAGATTCAACCCTTAACCCTTCAGCCATGATGGTTAAAGAAGGTACGGAGCGTAATTGTGTGGAGGAGGTCGATGAGAGCGAGAGTGGCGGGATAGCAGAGGAACCCCTGGGAGGGGAAGATGTATGGGAATTATTTGTGGAAGTGTCCCGGAAATATCATGAGGGGGAGCCCCGTACCGCATGGGCAGTAGTGACTAAAACAGGCACGGTACTAAGGGGAAGCCAGATTCCGGGGACTTGGTCAGCTCAGGTAGCAGAATTAATTGCCCTCACAGAAGCCTTAAGATGAGTAGCAGGGAAGAGGGTGAACATATATACAGACAGCCGGTATGCTTTCAGAGTGATTCATGACTATATGGTAGCTTGGGCTAGTCGAGGTTACATAACTTCATCGGGGGGCATGTGCAACATGAACAGCACGTACGAGACCTGGTAGAAGCAGCCAGAGCCCCAGCAGAAACCGCCGTAATCAAAGCAGCCGCTCATAAAAAGATATAAACCCTGCAACAGCAAGGCAATGATTATGCCAATAGGGCAGCAAAGCCCTTACCGAGCAGATCCCCAAGGGACCAGGGGAAGTAGTGTCAGCCATTTCAGCACCTGAACCAGACCCAGACAGCATGGGAAGGTTACAGGCAACAGCGGGGAAGGAAGAAAAAGAGGAGTGGAAGCGAAAGGGGGCAAAACGCAATCGAGATGAAATCTGGAGAAAGGAGGGGCATGTAGTTGGACCCAGGTTTATAAGGCAGACATTATTAGAGGTTTACCGTGCAATAGCTCACATTGGTGGGGACAAAATGATCGAACAAATGTATAGGTGCTGGTGGTGGAAAGGGATGGATAGAGAGATGGCAATACATTGCCAGCAGTGTATAGTCTGCTCCCAATGCAAACCAGGGAAATCCCCAAAAATAAGAATGAGGTTTCAGCCCAGACCGCAGGGGCCATGGGAGCAACTGGAGATAGATTTCACCGGAACAGTCACAAAATAAAAGATACTGCTTAGTTATTATAGACAGATTCACCCGGTGGGTGGAGGCATTCCCCTGCAGGGATTGTACAGCACGGACAGTGGCCAGGATATTGGCAGAAGTAATTCCGCGGTGGAGAATCCCACTGCAGCTATATTCAGATTGGGGCACTCATTTCACAGGCAAGGTAATGAAGCAGGCTTGTGCCCTGCGAGGAGTCAAACAGCGATTTCACGTCCTGTATCACCTCCAGAGTTCCGGCATGATTGAAAGGACAAACTGTACCCATAAGAACGGTCTGACAAAAGCTTTAGTAGACACAGGACAGTGTTATGGTAAAGATTTTACCCACCGTACTCATGAAAATGCGAGCCACAAGAACAAGGAGGACAGGACTGACACCATTCGACTTAATGACCGGGAAAGCTATGGCACTCCCAGAGGACATGGTACCAGGAGCCGCAGAGAGCTGTAATGCAAGGGAGAGTGTTTAAATTTATCAGGCTCCCAGCAAAGCAGCTGCACAGTTTAAAGGGAGAAGTGAAAGACAAACAGAGAATGAGAGATTGGGAGAAAGAAAGGGATTGCATCCGCAGCCAGACCCCAAAGACTGATTAAGTCATGATTAAGGTACTTCCAGAAAGGGCAGGCTTACAGCCCAGATGGGTGGGACTGCATGGAGTGATTGTTACAGGGGATACATGCGCCTAATTGAAATGAAAGGCATGCCAAAATGGAAGCATTATACTCAAATTAAAATGTACAGGGAACCAAAGGAGTTCTAACTTCTCCTGGTTATGAGGAGTTCATACCATCTTTTGCTTCAGATTCCTGCTTCCGTAGGTACGCCGAGGACAGACCTGAGAGGCACCCACGGTATTCATCAACGACCACATATGTTTGTACTCGGGGCAATATGTGCAACTCCCCAAAGAATAGGATTTGCCCAGGCTGAGTGAGTGGGCAGATGCATGGCAGATACAGTATAATGTGGATAAATTTAAGCTTATCCACTTTGGTCGCAAAATAAGAAGGCAAATTATTATTTGAATGGGTGTAAATTGAGAGAATTGGATACTCATCAAGACCTTGGAGTCCTCATGTATCAGTCACTGAGAGTAAGTGCACAGGTACAGCAGACAGCAAAGAAGACGAATAATATGTATGTTGGCCTTCATAGCGAGTTAATTTGAGTATAGATGTTTTATTGCAATTGTACAGGGGTAAGCCCACATCTGAAAAAAAATGAAAATCGCTTATTGTCACGAGTAGGCTTCAATGAAGTTACTATGAAAAGTCCCTAGTCGCCACATTCCGGCGCCTGTTCGGGGAGGCTGTTACGGGAATCGAACCGTGCTGCTGGCCTGCTTTCAAAGCCAGCGATTTAGCCCTGTGCTAAACAGCCCCCGTTTAGTAATGTGTGCAGTTTTGGTGTCCTTATCTGAGGAAGGATGTTCTTGCTATGGAGGGAGTGTGGCAAAGGTTTACCAGGCTGATTCCTGGGATGGCGGGACTGTCATATGAGGAGAGAGTAAGTTGCTTCGGAATATATTGGAGTGTAGATGAGTGAGAGGGGATCTCATAGAAACTGTTATATTTTAAATAATGACTTATCTAAAATATGTATGTTACTCTTGAATCCACCAGGATGATAAAATGACCAACAGTCTTCTTGTTGAAAGATTAACTATTTAATGACTAATAAAATAATAAATGTGAGTCCTTTTACTCAATACTAAACTAACAATAGAGAATTAAAGTACAATTCAGATAACTATATAACTATACACTATTATAACAAACTAGTTCTAACTTCTCTCACTCTAGATATTCCATGTCTTGTTTATTCACTGTTCTGAATCACATCATCATGTCATCCTCATCTGAATCATCTGACTTAGAAAAGGCGGGAAACCAATTCTTATAGTATCTGACTGTGAGCCATCTGGTGTTGAAATGACTGTACTACATTTACATACATTGATCATGTATATTGATATCTGAATATCACTACAGAAATGTATAAATGTAACAGGATTAGAACATGGTACATTCATAAAGAATGTTCCCGATGGTGGGGAGTCCAGAACTAGGGGTCATAGTGTGAGGACAAAGGGAAAAACTTTTAGAACTGAGGTGAGGAGAAAGTTCTTCACCCAGAGAGTGGTGAATTTGTGGAATTTGTTACCACAGAAAGTAGTTGAGGCCAAACTATTGTGTAATTTCAAGAAGGAATTAGATGTAGCCCTTGGGGCTAAAGGGATATGGGGAGAAGGCGGGATCACAGTATTGAACTTAATGATCAGCCATGATCATGAATGGCGGAGCAAGCTCGAAGTGCCGAATGGCCTCCTGATCATGAATGGCGGAGCAAGCTTGAAGTGCCGAATGGCCTCCTTCTGCTTCAATTTTCTTTGTTTGTTGATTTCCACGTTCCCCCTGTGTCCACATCCTATTGCCCTCATGGACCTAATTTCCCCAGCCAGGGCTAATATGCGGTCAATTCCAGCCCTCATGCCCTGTGTCACAACACAAGTGAATTAACCAATAATTCTTAGAAAAATACCCAAAGTCTTTGGCCCATGGCTGCCCAATAATTATAGTCATCAGGTTTGTAAGTTTAAACACAATTAATGTTTATTTATAACAAGAACTATAATGAAATCTTAAGCAAATACAACTGATTAACTATTATCTAATTTCTATTGCCCCACTTTAACTTGCCCCCACCCTCTACACACACAGAAGACAGACAAACACAGAGGGTAAGTAAGAGAGAAATGGGTGTTTCCAGCACCCTGGTTCTCTTCAAAACTACTTTCAGTTTGAGGTTTTTACTGGGATGCACCCCCATCTCGGACGAATGCCACTGGGATGTACTGAGGGGCAATTGGCCTTTCCCCTGCCTTTCTTTTCTTGCAGCACATAACTGTTGCCCATATCAGTACAGCACATGTCCCCAGGGTTATGCCTAACCTCATGTCTCCCATTCCCCTGCTGAACGACCCCCTCCGAATATGTCCCCCCAGTGGTGTGCCCCTGAGAGTCCTCCTGTCTGGAGCACTAAGTTCACCTGAATTCCCCCTTGCTGATTTGTTCTGCAGACTGTCTGGTATAATCCTGGGGTAATTCTGTGGCGCGTTTCATTGCCTCACAAATTATACTGCCCGGTGTCTTGTCAATGTACAGGGAATCGTCCCACCAGGCTCTGAATAAATACCCTGATGTGCTTGCTCCCTGGCAGGTGAAATTCTCCCACTGTCTGTGACTTGCAAACAGAAGCTATGGCTGCTACCAGAGAGTAAACACCCTGAGACTATCTCCGTCTCCGGCGTTGTGAAGCACCACTGTGTCGGCCCCACCTGTATAGCTTTGAAGGCTTCGCGTAAAAGCAGTATGTTGACTATCACTTTGCTGGTATTAGGCAGGGGCTCGAGGGTTTTACATGCACACAGAATATAATGTATTGATTCTGAACAGCACTCTGCAGTGCTTACGTATGCCAAATCTTCGCTGTGTGCAATGTACCCACTGGATCCAGTTCGATAGACCCAGCCCACCTGTACTGTCCCCAGGAATTCAAACCTGTAACTGTCCTCAAAAGTGCCTTTTGTTTGACTTTCCTGAGGGGACCACCATTATGAATCTCATCCCTCCCTCAATTGGTTCGTCGCCTGGCCTGGTGACCACAAGCTCATGTCTGTCCCTATGTAAATTTAAGAGATTTAGCCTGTGTAGGGAGGCGAACAGATGCTGCGGGATGGTTCCAAATCGTAAGTCTGTGATGTCAGCTTTGATACCGTCAATTGCATCCCTTGCCAATGTATCGCAAGCCCTGACTTTTGCTTGCTCTTCTGTGGTGTTAATTATTGCTGCTGATAACATATCTAAGGCTCACATTAGCCCTTCTCCTTGTAGGTTTATGGCAGTCAGTGCATATTCAGACCCATAAGCTCTGTACTGCAGCCCCTTTCCTACTTTGGCTGCTACCAGGAGGCATAACTGTTGGCCTCCGCTGACAAATTCATAACAGAATTTGTGCTGCCAAACAACCCGCCAACGTCCCCTAGGATACTGCATTTGCTGAGCCTGTATAACTTTGATTCTGGGGCGATCCTGTAGGTATAATCGTCTATGGCTTCCTGCAGTCTGGTCTTTGTCCAAATTATAGCACTGGGGTGATCATAGCATTTGGAGCGCAAAACGTCCAATAACCTTGTTACATTATATGTGACTTCTAGCGACACCATGGTGACATCATGTAGTAGTAATTTTGGCTGCCCAGTCCTAACTAACCCGTCCGGGGGAAGTTCAACCATATGGGGGTATTTCGTGGGCTTTTGATATCCACAAGTGTATTGTAGAATCTTACATCTTTACATTCTAATCTGTATATCACATGTGTGCAATATTCCTGACAGTACAACCCTCCAAGGCCAGGCTCCCACACAAAGGCTGTTATATTTAAATACGGACCAAATACTCAAGCTTCCCCTTGTGATCCTGTTACATTGCATGTATATCCCCACATTCCCAAACCTGTGTGTACATCATAAATCCCCTTTATGAGCAAATGTCCTTCAGTGTCCAGTTCAGTTTTCAGTCCCAAGTCGGAAGGGGTGGCAAACCACCCTCCTCCCGCACGTGCCTTCAGAAAGTGCCATCCTGTGGGTCACTTAATGCTATTTGTCCCCTAGTTGGCGTTGGCCCAGTCGCAGCCTGGATTCTTGAGTCTGATGGGTGTACCGGGTCTTCAAGGGGCACCGAAACTGTGGCCTCTGCCACCGTCCTTCCCCATACGGCCGTGATCACTTGGGTTCGATGGCTGTCCGGTGTGACCCTCTCTGGGATCCACGTGGTCGGTTTCTTTACCATTCCCCCATAGGCTCTGGGCAGGCTGACATTGGTGTGCTTCATCCCCATAGGCTCTGGGAAGGTCATGTGGCCTGCGAAGGATCTCCCCTTAAAGGGTCATGCTATCATCTTCCCTGTGGGTGCCCGGGGCCCTTGGGTCCCTCCATGGGATAAAGGAGAAGCTGGAGTGAGATATGGGAGCCCCTCCGCTCTCTGGCACTGACACTTCTGGATTCCCACAAACGCTTTCCCCATGCCCTTGAAACCTGCACCATGGAATTCATGCCCTCAGCCATGGGGATCATGACCTGAGCAATGGAGTGGGCACCTGCCATGGAATGGACATTTCGTACCAAGGTCGTACCCTTATTAATATTTTTGTAATATTCATCCTCACATTCTCTTCCTTATCAGAAAAGATGCCCTTAGAACAAAGAACACTACAGCACAGGAACAGGCCCATTGGCCCTCCAAGCCTACGCAGACCATGGTACCTGCCTAGACTAAAACCGTATGCACTTCGAGTCCGTATCCTTCCATTCCCACCCTATTGATATATCTAGATGCCCCTTAAATGCTTCTATCGTACCTGCTCCCTCAACTCCTCAGGCAGCACGTTCCATACATTTACCACCCTCTGTGTAAAAAACCTGCCTCGCACATCTGTTCTAACTTTTCCCCACGTACTTTAAACCTATGTCCCCTAGTACTTGACTCTCCTATCCGAGGAAAGAGCATCTGACTATCCACTCTATCCATGCCACTCATGATCTTGTCGACCTCTATCAGGTCGCCTCTCAACCTCTGTCGTTCCAGTGAGAACATACCGAGTATATCTAACCTCTCCTCATAGCTAATGCCCCTCATACCAGGCAACATCCTAGTAAACCGCTTCCGTACCCTCTCCAAAGCATCCACATTCTTCTGGTAGTGTGGCGACCAGAATTGTACACAATCTTCCAAATCAGGCCGAACTAAGGTCTTGGGCAGCTGCAACATGACTTGCCAATTTTTATGTTTCAATGCCCTGGCCGCATGAAGGCCAGCATGCCGTACGCCTTCTTGACCACCTTATCCACATGCATTGCCACTTTCAGTGATCGGTGGACATGAACACCCAGATCTCTCTGCCTGTCAGTACTCGCAAGAGTTCTACCATTTACTGTGTAGTTTCTACATGCATTGGACCTTCCAAAGTGCATTACCTCACAGTGTCCGGAATAAACTCCATCTCCCATTTCTCCGGCCAAGACTCCAACCAGTTGATATCTTCCTCTTCACTATCGGCAACTCCACCAATTTTTGTGTCGTCTGCGAACTTACTAATCAGACCAGCTACATTTTCTTCCAAATCATTTATAAACACAACAAACAACAAAGGTCCCAGAACTGATCCCTGTGGAACGCCGCTAGTCACAGCCTTCCATTCAGAAAAGCACCCGTCTACTGCCACTTTCTGTCTTCTGTGCCCAAGCCAGTTCAGTATCCAACTTTCCAGCTCTCCTCTGATCCCATGTGATTTCACCTTTTGTACCAGTCTACCATAATGTTGACAAATGTGAGGTCATCCATTTTGGTAGGAATAACAGCAAAAGGGATTATTACTTAAATGATAAAATATTAAAACATGCTGCTGTGCAGAGAAACCTGGGTGTGCTAGTGAATGAGTCGCAAAAAGTTGGTTTACAGGTGCAACAGGTGATTAATGTGGCATACAGGATGCTTGCCTTCATCGGCCGGGGCACTGAGTACAAGAGTTGGCAGGTCACGTTATAATTGTAAAAAAGTTTAGTTCGGCCACATATAGGGGCCTCACGGTAGCATGGTGGTTAGCATCAATGCTTCACAGCTCCAGGTCCCAGGTTACGATTCCCGGCTGGGTCACTGTCTGTGTGGAGTCTGCAACTCCTCTCCCGTGTGTGCGTGGGTTTCCTCCGGGTGCTCCGGTTTCCTCCTCACAGTTCCCAAAGATGTGCGGGTTAGGTGGATTGGCCATGCTAAATTGCCCGTAGTGTAAGGTTAATGGGGGGATTGTTGGGTTACGGGTATACGGGTTACGTGGGTTTAAGTAGGGTGATCATTGCTCGGCACAACATCGAGGGCCGAAGGGCCTGTTCTGTGCTGTAGTGTTCTATAATTTGGAATATTGCATGCAATTCTGGGCGCAACACTACCAGAAGGACGTGGATGCTTGGAGAGAATGCAAAGAAGTTTACCAGGATGTTGCCTGTTCTGGAGAGTTGTTCGCTATGGAGGAGAGGTTGAATAAACTCCAATTGATTTTGTTGGAAAGACGGAGGCTGAGGGGGAGACCTGATTGAGGGTCTATAAAATTATGAGAGGCATAGACAGGATGAATAGTCAGAAGCTTTTTCTCAGGGTGAAAAGATTCAATTACAAGGGGGCACAGGTTCAAGGTGAGAGGGGAAAAGTTTAGAGGAGATGTGCTGGGAAAGATTTTCACGCAGAGGGTGGCGGGTGCCTGGAATGCATTGCCAGTGGAGGTGATGGAGGCAGGCATGATAGCAACATTTAAGATATATCTTGATAGACACATGAATGGGCGTTAAATGGAGGGATACAGATCATTTGGGCAATAAGTAGTAGGTCTAAACAAGGAATCTGGATTGGCGCACGCTTCATGTGCCGAAGGGCCTGTTAATGTGCTGTAATGGTCTTTGTTCTTTGATTGGAGGAGCCTCAGAGGCTACGGGCACATGAGATGTTGCACCAATGCTTGGCACCAAGGCCAGCACTGCTAGGATGGTGACCGTAGTGGAGCGCCTGATGCACAACGTCAGCATCATTAGAGAAGGTGTCCAGGGCATCGCGCAGTCAGTGAGGCCTCAGCAGAAGTCTGACTCACTGGGGAATGTGACCCAGAACCAGACTGACCTTGATGAGGTGTTGTGAGACATGTTCCGGTAACAGATGGGAATGGCCGAGGCGCTGTGGAGCTTATCCCAGTCACAGGAGTATTGCTGAGGGCGCGACATCATGGTGCAGAAATTGGGGGAGTCACCAGGGCTGGCAGTGCCAGATGATGCAGGGGCAGCCAAGGCTCAATCCAGCTGACCCTCCATCTTGATGTGAATCTCAGGGCCCAAACCATGAGGAGGGGGCTTAGGTTGGCATCCCAGACCAATCCTATGGACAAGTGACGGTGGCCACCAGCTCCCCTGAGTTCCATCCCTCTGACGAAGCCCCGTATTACAGTCAGCACCCGGAACAGGGCAGCGCGGCCGTCAGTTGCCAACAGCCCTTCCACAAACCACCTTCAACTTAGGCTGACCGCACTGCACGTATGCAAATTTCCCCAGAACAGCTGATCAGTAGCTCTGCTCTGCTGCCCTCTGCTGGATGCCTGTCTTCACTCAAACTCCTTGGGTCTCCTTCGCCAGTTCACCTTCAACTTAGGCTGACCGCACTGCACGTATGCAAATTTCCCCAGAACAGCTGATCAGTAGCTCTGCTCTGCTGCCCTCTGCTGGATGCCTGTCTTCACTCAAACTCCTTGGGTCTCCTTCGCCAGTTCACCTTCAACTTAGGCTGACCGCACTGCACGTATGCAAATTTCCCCAGAACAGCTGATCAGTAGCTCTGCTCTGCTGCCCTCTGCTGGATCTCGTACCTGCTCCCTCAACTCCTCAGGCAGCACGTTCCATACATTTACCACCCTCTGTGTAAAAAACCTGCCTCGCACATCTGTTCTAACTTTTCCCCACGTACTTTAAACCTATGTCCCCTAGTACTTGACTCTCCTATCCGAGGAAAGAGCATCTGACTATCCACTCTATCCATGCCACTCATGATCTTGTCGACCTCTATCAGGTCGCCTCTCAACCTCTGTCGTTCCAGTGAGAACATACCGAGTATATCTAACCTCTCCTCATAGCTAATGCCCCTCATACCAGGCAACATCCTAGTAAACCGCTTCCGTACCCTCTCCAAAGCATCCACATTCTTCTGGTAGTGTGGCGACCAGAATTGTACACAATCTTCCAAATCAGGCCGAACTAAGGTCTTGGGCAGCTGCAACATGACTTGCCAATTTTTATGTTCAATGCCCTGGCCGATGAAGGCCAGCATGCCGTACGCCTTCTTGACCACCTTATCCACATGCATTGCCACTTTCAGTGATCGGTGGACATGAACACCCAGATCTCTCTGCCTGTCAGTACTCGCAAGAGTTCTACCATTTACTGTGTAGTTTCTACATGCATTGGACCTTCCAAAGTGCATTACCTCACAGTGTCCGGAATAAACTCCATCTCCCATTTCTCCGGCCAAGACTCCAACCAGTTGATATCTTCCTCTTCACTATCGGCAACTCCACCAATTTTTGTGTCGTCTGCGAACTTACTAATCAGACCAGCTACATTTTCTTCCAAATCATTTATAAACACAACAAACAACAAAGGTCCCAGAACTGATCCCTGTGGAACGCCGCTAGTCACAGCCTTCCATTCAGAAAAGCACCCGTCTACTGCCACTTTCTGTCTTCTGTGCCCAAGCCAGTTCAGTATCCAACTTTCCAGCTCTCCTCTGATCCCACGTGATTGCACCTTTTGTACCAGTCTACCATAATGTTGACAAATGTGAGGTCATCCATTTTGGTAGGAATAACAGCAAAAGGGATTATTACTTAAATGATAAAATATTAAAACATGCTGCTGTGCAGAGAAACCTGGGTGTGCTAGTGAATGAGTCGCAAAAAGTTGGTTTACAGGTGCAACAGGTGATTAAGGTGGCATACAGTATGCTTGCCTTCATCGGCCGGGGCACTGAGTACAAGAGTTGGCAGGTCACGTTATAATTGTAAAAAAGTTTAGTTCGGCCACATTTAGGGGCCTCACGGTAGCATGGTGGTTAGCATCAATGCTTCACAGCTCCAGGGTCCCAGGTTCGATTCCCGGCTGGGTCACTGTCTGTGTGGAGTCTGCACGTCCTCCCCCCTGTGTGCGTGGGTTTCCTCCGGGTGCTCCGGTTTCCTCCCACAGTCCAAGATGTGCGGGTTAGGTGGATTGGCCATGCTAAATTGCCCGTAGTGTAAGGTTAATGGGGGGATTGTTGGGTTACGGGTATACGGGTTACGTGGGTTTAAGTAGGGTGATCATTGCTCGGCACAACATCGAGGGCCGAAGGGCCTGTTCTGTGCTGTAGTGTTCTATAATTTGGAATATTGCATGCAATTCTGGGCGCAACACTACCAGGATGTGGATGCTTTGGAGAGAATGCAAAGAAGGTTTACCAGGATGTTGCCTGTTCTGGAGAGTGTTCGCTATGGAGGAGAGGTTGAATAAACTCCAATTGATTTTGTTGGAAAGACGGAGGCTGAGGGGAGACCTGATTGAGGTCTACAAAATTATGAGAGGCATAGACAGGATGAATAGTCAGAAGCTTTTTCTCAGGGTGAAAAGATTCAATTACAAGGGGGCACAGGTTCAAGGTGAGAGGGGAAAAGTTTAGAGGAGATGTGCTGGGAAAGATTTTCACGCAGAGGGTGGCGGGTGCCTAGAATGCATTGCCAGTGGAGGTGATGGAGGCAGGCATGATAGCAACATTTAAGATATATCTTGATAGACACATGAATGGGCGTTAAATGGAGGGATACAGATCATTTGGGCAATAAGTAGTAGGTCTAAACAAGGAATCTGGATTGGCGCACGCTTCATGTGCCGAAGGGCCTGTTAATGTGCTGTAATAGTCTTTGTTCTTTGATTGGAGGAGCCTCAGAGGCTACGGGCACAGGAGATGTTGCACCAATGCTTGGCACCAAGGCCAGCACTGCTAGGATGGTGACCGTAGTGGAGCGCCTGATGCACAACGTCAGCATCATTAGAGAAGGTGTCCAGGGCATCGCGCAGTCAGTGAGGCCTCAGCAGAAGTCTGACTCGCTGGGGAATGTGACCCAGAACCAGACTGACCTTGATGAGGTGTTGTGAGACATGTTCCGGTAACAGATGGGAATGGCCGAGGCGCTGTGGAGCTTATCCCAGTCACAGGAGTATTGCTGAGGGCGCGACATCATGGTGCAGAAATTGGGGGAGTCACCAGGGCTGGCAGTGCCAGATGATGCAGGGGCAGCCAAGGCTCAATCCAGCTGACCCTCCATCTTGATGTGAATATCAGGGCCCAAACCATGAGGAGGGGGCTTAGGTTGGCATCCCAGACCAATCCTATGGACAAGTGACGGTGGCCACCAGCTCCCCTGAGTTCCATCCCTCTGACGAAGCCCCGTATTACAGTCAGCACCCGGAACAGGGTAGCGCGGCTGTGGATGTATCACTCTCAAGTGCACCAGGACCCTCCAGCCACAGAGCCCCCAGAGGATGTTTGTCAGGGACAACAAAGGCCAGTGGACATGGTAAGCAGTTGGCTGCCTCCACCTCTGATGTGCGCCCTGGGGATACATCTAGACATAGCAGTATGGCAAGGAAGGCCAAGCATGTCGAGAATCACTGAGAGGCACTGGGGTGGATGGTAGAGGGTAATGAGAGAAGTGTGCATGGGGGTGGGAGGGGGGGGGGGGGGGGGGGATAGTGGGGTGGCACATCGGGAGAGTGAGGCAGTGATGAACATTTGTAAAAGGAACATTAAAATACCCCCACCACAACCAGTATGACGCCTCTGGCCCTTCGTTCCTTGATGCGGGCCGACCACCAATCCCATGCCCCCCCCCGACATGTGGTCCTGCCCCCCTCCCCCCCACACCCAACATGCCCTGCCATGGCTGTGGACATGTGCCCGGGACTGTGGTTCATCCTCTGGGTGCTGTGTGTGGTGCTGCCTCCCGCAGTGTTCAAACACAGTGTCTATGCATCAAGGTGTCATTGGGATGCTAGGCAATGAGCCCCATATGCCCACATAGCACGCCCACCCAAAGGGATCCACTGGGGATGCGTGAAGTGCTCACTGAACCACGATTGTCAATTACCCATTAGCAATAGCGTTCAGCCGCACCGCCAGAGGCCTCCACAATCAATGGAAGTTATGGGTGGCCGGTGGGCAGACCAGCAGGGACTAGGGTTACCCCCAGAATAGGAACACACGGTCCAGGGATTGGCATAGAGGACCCCCCCCCCCCACTTCCTCCGAGCACAGGGGCAGCTAGCCCAGCGCCCCCGGGCTCATTGCCTGTGAGTGAAGACGGCCACTCACCTCCTCGGGTCCAAACGGCAGCCCATCTGCCAGATTCACGTTTTTCAAAAGGAATTCTAATCGGCACCAGCGTGACCACTTGCTGGGGAGGCTGCTGAATCACGGGAGGATATGGGGTCACTCCCGTTAATTGTATGGAAACAGGGATTAAGTGGTGATTATAATTTCTCCCAACGCTGTGGCAGGATCCCGATTTCACCTATTGGAACGGGCCGGTTACATCGTGAACAGTTTTGCACCCGGCGCGGTTCTCGCTTTTGGCCTCTCCAACTCTTCACTCGCCTCGTTAACCTCTCACTCGAGCAAAACAAGACCACTGAATCGCTCCCAATGTATTTGAATGCTCCAGAGGCCAGACTTCCAATCTCCATCTCTGTTCTAAGCCCGTTAATAACAGTATTTTCAAATCTGCTGCTACCACCCCACAAAAGAGCATCCACATGCATCATGAAGATGCCCGAAAGTTTCCCTCCATGTTACCAATAAAACATCGCAGAGTCTGCTTTCAACTGAAGACAGTCCAACTTTAACAAAGCCGGTCTCACTGTGAAATACCAAATTCTGGAGGAGTCATTCAGCCCGTATACACGTTAATTATAACTTCCAGAGCACATTTATTGTGTTTGGCACCTCTTTCAGAGAATGAAGAAAAATTTATCTTTGAAGCTGATGTCCCTATAAGAAAGCATTGTTACCATGTATCGACTTGCATTCCCAAGCACTTGCAGCTAACAGAGCCAAAAGATTTTCAAAATAACCTTTCTTGCCCTAGGTGAATCTACCTTAGACCTTGGTCGCCCAATTCTTCTTCAAGCCTTGTGCCACCAGCCTGGCTTTGGCCCAATGAATTCCATCAGGAAGCACATTTTCCTTGCACATCTATCTGTCAGATAGAACTCATTTTCCCCTATCTGGGACCTCCCTGTACACCCCAAATTCTTTGCAAATTTTCAGTTCTCATTGTTTTGGATCTATTATTAATTTATCGTCTAATTTGCTGGAACCCACTCAGTCCTCTCGAACATATGGGCTTCTGCTCCTTGTAGAATTCCTAGTTTGTGCCATTTTTCCTTGTTAAGCTGCACCCACTAGAACATAGAACATAAAGCATACAGTGCAGAAGGAGGCCATTCGGCCCATCGAGTCTGCACCGACCCACTTAAGCCCTCACTTCCACCCTATCCCCATAACCCAATAACCCCTCCTAACCTTTTTGGTCACTAAGGGCAATTTATCATCGCCAATCCACCTAATCTGCATGCCATTCGACTGTGGGAGGAAACCGGAGCACCCGGAGGAAACCACGCAGACACGGGGACTCCGTGCAGACTCTGCACAGATAATGACCCAGCGGGGAATCGTACCTGGGACCCTGGCGCTGTGAAGCCACAGTGCTATCCACTTGTGCTACTGTGCTGCCCTGTCCTGCCTTACAGCTTGTTCTTGACTGCTACAGCACGATCTCCCCTTCCTATTATGAAGTGTTCTTTCAACACTTGATCTTTGTCTATGAACATGTTCACTACCAGAACTACAGTCCGAACATGTTTCTGTGCTCTCCATTTTTGTTCTTCATATTCACAATCAATGGGCCTCACCTCTTTCCCTTTATCTTGTACATTCAACCAGTTTTTCTATTTATACAAAAAACAACTGATATAGGCTCCAGCCCCCTACCATCTGCAATAAATTCTTTACATGGACAGCCCATGCCAAAGCCGAAGGCTACCAAAATTTTACAAAGCATTTAATCTATCACAGCATGATTATCTCACACAAACCGTTACTAAATGGGCTTCCACAGCTTTATTCATAACTATTATGTTCATGTTCTGACATATACCTCAAAATTTATTGTTTGCAGATGCCTCCCTGTTGTCAGTGAGGAACTTTGCCAGTGGCCCCAGTCCAGTCCCTATCCATTTTTCGATCATCTGTTCCACAAAGTCAACAAAGTATAAAATGAAAATGTTCTTTTCTTTATCCCATGCCTTAAGGACCCATACCTTAAGCCGCAACTTTATTAAAATCTGTCGTCAAGGGCATACTCACTATGGGCTGCAATGGTGATCTTCTATATTTCTTACATATACCCCATCTATTGCTCATCAAAGAACCAGAGAGTACAGAAGAGGCCTTCGGCCCATCAAACCTGCACGGACAAAGAAAAACTATTCTAATCTACTTCCCAGCACTTGGCCCGGAGCCTTGAATGTTGTGACATTTCAAATGCTCATCCTTTTGAAAGACTGTGAGGTTTCCAACTATTTTCCCAGGCAGTGCATTCCAGATCCCAACACTTTCTGGATGAAAAGCTATTTCCTCAACTCCCGTTTAAACATCCTACTTTTCATTTTAAAATTGTGCCCCCTTGTTATTGATCCTTCAACTAAGAGGAACAGCTGCTTTCTATCCACCCTGTCCATGCCCCTCACAATTTTATACACCTCATCAGATCCCCTCTCAGCCTTCTCTGCTCCGAGGATAACAACCCGAGCTTGTCCAGTCTCCTTTGATAGCTAAAATGCTCCATCCCAGGAAGCATCCTGGTCAATCTTCTCTATACCCTCTCTAGTGCAATCATAGCCTCCCTACAGTGTGGTGACCAGAACTGACCACAGTACTCCAGATGTGGCCTAACCAAACTCCTCTACTCCTTCAACATAAACTCCCTGATCTTATAATTTATGTCACGTCTGATGAAGGCAAGTGTCCCGTATGCCTTCTTAATACTGTATTCACCTGTCGGCACCTTTACAAGGACCTGAACAAGGACTCCAAGATCCTTCTGTTCCTCAAAACTTCCTGGTGTCCTGCCACTGACTGAATACTCCCTTGTTGTGTTACTGCTGCCAAAGTGCATCATCTCATAGTCTTCAGGGTTGAATTTCATTGGTCACTGATTTGCCCATCTAACCAATCCATCTATATCCTCCTGCAACCTAAGACCTTCATCTTCACTATCAACCACCTGGCCAACCTTCATATCATTTCCACCAAACCCCCCCCCCCAAGCACTTTCTTCTACATCATTTATATATATATCACAAACAATAAGGGACGCAGCACTGGTTCCTGTGGTACACCACTGGACACCAGCTTCCAGTCACACAAATAGCCTTCTATCACCAGCCTCTCTCCCCTATCACTAAGCCAATTTTGGATCCAACTTGCAACGTTACCCTGAATCCCACATGCTTTTACCTTCTTTGTCAGTCTCCCATGTGGAACCTTGTCACAGGCTTTGCTGAAATCCGTATAAATTACATCAGCTGGACTGCTCTTACCTACACACTGTTGACCTCCTCAGAAAATGTCTCAGGCATGGCCTCCCTCTGACAAAAACATGCTGACTGTCTCTGATCAAACCTGGCCTCTCCAAGTGGAGATTGATTCTGTCCTTCAGAATTTCTCCACTAGTTTCCCCAACGCTGATGTGAGACTCACTGGTCTGTAATTCCCTGGTTTATCTCCATCAGCCTTCTTGATAGGTGGAACCAAATTCGCCATCCTCCTGTCCTTTGGTACGTCCACCGTGGCCAGAGAGGAATAAAAAATTTGGATCAGAGCCTCTGTAATTTCTTCCCTTGCCTCCCAACGCAGCCTGGGATACAACTCAACTGGACCTGGGAATTCGTCCCCTTTTAAGCCTGCGAAAACCTCTAGTACCTTCTCGCTCCCTGTGTCAAACTGCGCAAGAATCTCACAGCCCCTGTCTGAATTCTGCAACCACATCCTCTTTCTCCAAAGTGAAGACAGATATAAAGTACTCATTTAACACCCTACCAATGTCATCCGGTACATTGCACAGATTACCATCTTGGTTCCTAATAGGCTGGCCATGCTGTTCCCTTGATAACCTCATGGGAGTATATTGGGATTTTCCCTAATCTTACCCGGCAGTGCTCCTTGATGTCACCTCTTTGCTCTCCTAATTGCTTTTTTGAGTTCCCCCCTGCACTTTCTATACTCCATAAGAGCCTCTATAGATTTGCTCCCTTTGTACCTGTTAAAAGCCTGTTTTTCTTCCTATCCAGGCCTGAATATTCCTAGTTCTCTGTAATTTTTGCTTCTACATTTCACCTGAAAGGGACCATGTTGGACATGTACTCTCACCGGTTCCATTTTGAACGTCTCCCCCCCCCCCCCCCCCCCCCCGGCCACTAATGTTCTGCTGTAGATTTACCCACAAGTAACTGTTTCCACTCTACTTTGGCGAAATCCTGCCTTATTTTAATAAAAACAGCCTTTCCCCAATCCAAAACCTGTTTTTGCAGACCATCATTTTCCTTTTCCATGATAAATTTAAAACGTACAGTCTTGCGATCACTATCACTTAAATGCTCCCCCACTGCTACCTCAACAACCTCTCTGGCTTCATTCCCCAGAACTAGGTCCAGCCCTGCACCATCCCTTCAACGTGATTATATAAAAAGCTCCTTTGAATACATTTCAAGAAATATGCTCCCTCTAAGGTGCCCTTCTAAGACATCATCCCTCCTTACTGCGATAGCAGACTCTTTAATTAATAATGCAACACCACCTCCTCTTTTACATTTTCCCCTGTCCTGCCTGAAGAATACTATATCCTGTACTACCTCCCTTAACCACGTCTCTGTGATGGCAACAAATTCACAAATCTATGCTCTTAACTCTTACCGATCATACTCCAAGCATTAAAGCAGAGACCATCCAACCTCACCTTACTCCCTTTGATCTTAACATGCTGTGGGACTATTGTATTGACACTCTGTGTCCCCTTCCCTTGCAGAATTAGTTTAAATCCCTCCCAACAGCACCAACAAACCCACCTGCAAGGATGTCAGTCCCATAAGGTTCTGGTGCAGGTATCCCACTTGCACACGTCCCACCTTCCCCAGAAACACCTCCAGTGATCCAAGAATCTAAACACCTCCCCCCTGCACCAACTCTTTTTTTTTCTTAAATAATTTTTATTGGAATTTTTGAAAAATATATATCAACAAAACAATAATAACAATAATAATAATAAACACCCCCCCGGCACCCGTATCAACGCATATAACAACCCCCCCCCCCACCCCCAATAAACAACAAAATAAATTAACAATAAGCAATTAACTTAAACACTATCCCCCTAAACCCCCCTTCCCTTCCCCCCTCCTTCCCCCTCCCCCCTCCTTTCCCCTCCCTCCTTCCCCCTCCTTCCCCCTCCCCCCCTCCTTTCCCCTCCCTCCTTCCCCCCTCCCTCCTTCCCCCTTCCCCCTCTCCCTTTACCCCATCCCCCTTTCCCCTCCCCCCTTTCCCCCCCTCCCCCTTTCCCCCTCCCCTTTCCCCCCTCCCCCTCCCCTCCCCTTCTCCCCTTCCCCCCTGCCCCTTTCCCCCCTTCCCCCCTCCCCCTCCCTCCCCTTTCCCCCCTCCCCTCCCTCCCCTTTCCCTCCCTCCCCCCCCTTTCCCCCCTCCCCCCCCTCCCTCCCCCCTTCCCCCCCTCCTTCCCTCCTTCCCCCCCTTTCCCCCCTCCCCCCTCTCCCCTCCCTCCCCCCCTTTCCCCCCTCCCTCCCCCCCTTTCCCCCCCTCCCTCCCCCTTTCCCCCCCTCCTTCCCCCCCCCTTGTCCCCCCTCCCCCCCTCCCCCTCTCCCCCCCCCCTCCCCCCCCCTTTCTCCCCCCCTGCGACTGGAAGGGAACATTCCTGCCTGGCGATTGTCGCACGATGCCCGTTCATTCGTTGTCGCAGTGTCTGCATGGTCTCGCCAATGTACCACGCTTCGGGACATCCTTTCCTCAGCGTAAGACCTGGCGAGGCCATGCAGACACTGCGACAATGAATGAACGGGCATCATGCGACAATCACCAGGCAGGAATGTTCCCTTCCAGTCGGGGAACACTTCAGCAGCCAAGGGCATTCAGCCTCTGATCTCCGGGTAAGCGTTCTCCAAGGCGGTCTTCAGGACACGCGACAACGCAGAATTGCCGAGCAAAAACTTATAGCTAAGTTCCGCACGCATGAGTGCGGCCTCAACCAGGATCTTGGATTCATGTCGCATTACATCCACCCCCCACCATCTGGCCTGGACTTGCAAAATCCTAACAACTGTTCTGGCTTGAGACAATTCACACCTCTTTAACCTGTGATTATCCCTCTCCCTGGATCTGTAATGATTTGATTACCTGCAAATGCTCGCATTCCAAGCATTGTCCAGCATCTCTGACTTTGTCTATATAAATGTTTCTGGAACATACCTCTCCATTCACCTGAGGAAGGAGCTGCGCTCCGAAAGCTCGCATTTGAAACAAACCTGTTAGACTTTAACCTGGTGTTGTAAGACTTCTTACTGAACTCTCTGGAGGAAGCAGTGCCCTCATCAGCTTCTGTAATGGAAAATCGATTTGCGAGCGGGACCCCAGAGGACCCCTGCACTACCTGCCTGTTTCTTTTCACTGTTTGGTGGTCACATATTTCTTTTTTTAACTCATTTCCCTTGAGCTGTGGCATGACCATCTCTCTAAGCGGGCTATCCACTTAACTCTCAGTCTCATGCACGTGCCACATTGTCTCCTGCCACTGCCACACAAGCTCCGAAACGAGTGTTCAATTTCTGAATTCAGGAGCACTTTCTGCACCCGTGTTTGGTTTCAAACACCCGATTATATCACTTACGTGATTTGTGTTTATTGCATAATGGAACTTTGAATGACACTTAAAACACTGGCTGACCATACCCTGGGGTTTGTTTTTCTGTTGAAATTTCCCAATTCATTCCTCCTGTCATAATTGTTAAAGGTGTTTTTGTCCTTGTTATTTTTAGTTACAAATCATCTTTCATATTGAACCTGGTGGCTTGTTCCTAGACTACCCCCCATCCCGTTAATATTGTGTTTTCCATAGTCTGTCTTATTGCTGAGCGGTCCATTTGTGTCATGAAGGCTGCCAGCATGGAATGTTTGCCCAGAAGCTTTTACAGAACCCCTGACGTTTGTTCTCGCAAGGTGTGCCTTTCTGCAAATATAACTCCTGTCAAAACAAGCAGTCTATCCACATTTGTAAGTTTAAAGCAGTCCAATAATTTGAATGCCAGCACCAATTGAGGAATTTCTAGATGGATTTTTAAAAAAACTTCTTCAACTCTAATTTTATTGTGTTCCACAACCACTTCTCCTCCAACTCCACAATGCCACCTACATCCTCTTTATACATATTTTAGCCTCAAAGCAATAAGTGTGGTCTATTGAACAATTAAAGCTCAAACCTAACTTAAGCACTGGGAAACATTAACTCCTGCTAACAACCCACAGGTCTTCCCTTTCAGTTGCATAAGAGAGCACAGGACACTAGCGGGAGCGATAGAACCAAGGTGGTCCGCCCCATATTTATCAGCAAACAACTACAGAGAAAAAAAACAATGCAGACTGATTTCACTTCATCAAACCTGGCAATTGGAGATGGAGTAATGAGGCTGCCCAGCTATTGGGTTACAGTGGCCTATATGGCGTGCAGCACAGTTTTGCTGTAACCATTCCATGATTCAATAATTCTATACTGACTTGATTTCCTGTAAAATATTATCATCTTATTATGTTATCGTAGCAGCTGGTGTAAGCTGAACCAAACTGTGCCCAACTTTGGTGAATTATTTGACCCCAAAACGACCTTCCAGTCACACAACTGCACACCAGTTAGACAGACTATTTGTACTCCTAATGACCCATTCGGACCTGCCTCAATTCATCTGCTGTTGAAAAGCTGAGCCATGTGTTATAACCCCCATGAGAATGAACCCATTAATATCCCCGTGAGCCTCGTCGCGTACGACCCCCTCTCCTCCGGCTGAGGGAGTGTCCCTGACGAACTCAGTGACCACCGAGATGGACTTGGAACATAAAAGCCGGCGCAGGTAGAATTTCAAATCTGAATTATAAGGAATATTTTGTGACAAACTATTTGTGAATTCACGGACTGAAAGAGAGGCAAAAGATCATTGTGATACATTTAGGGGATTAGGACTCAATCCGATTCATAAAGTATCCTGAATGAGACAAATTCAAGAATATGAATGTAATCAAAATATCTCCTTCCCCATTTGTGGGCAGGTCAATAAATACAGAGGAAGGGAGGGAGTGTGGCAGGGGAGTGTCGGGTACAAGGAAGATGTATTATAATTCTTCTATAGTGAGCAGAAAATAGTCTGGATTCAAACAGCAGGGGGTGCTTGGAACCTGTCAGGTAATGTTGGTTGTGAAATGGGGTTAAGACTATATAACAAATCTTGGGCTATTTTACTCGTGATTCTTCCTTACAATTTAGTTCATACATACATCCCCAGTGGAGGTTAGCAGGATGCACTCCTCAACTTTTTCTCACTGTTTAAAATAGCTAGGAATTTGAAATTTACAACTGTTGCCCAAATTCTCAAATTTTCTGACTGAAGGAAACATGAGATAGAAGGATGACACAGGGGTATTGGGCAGTTTAGGTGCCTATAGTTCCTCTTGAAGACTCCAGATTCAATTTGCCATGTATTTGAGTCTTTGCTCCTGAGACATTAAACACAAAAACATTAAAAATCATTTCAACTTTCATATGAAGTACACATGGGATATTTACTCATCTACACAAGGTGCCTCATGGCAGACTGGTACAAACGGTGAAGTCACACGGGATCAGAGGTGAGATGCCAAGATGGATACAGAACTGGCTAGGTCACAGAAGGCAGAGGGTAGCAGGAGATGGGTGTTTTTCCTGAATGAAATGTTGTGACTAGTTGTGTTCCACAGGGATCTGTGCTGGGACCTCTGTTGTTTGTAGGATACATTAACGATTTGGAGGAAAATGTAGCTGGTCTGATTAGTAAGTTCGCAGATGACACCAAGGTTGGTGGAGTGGCAGATAATGTTGAGGATTCTCAGAGGATACAGCAGGACATAGATAGTGTTGGAGACTTGGGCAGAGAAATGGCAAACTGAGTTTAATCCAGACAAATGTGAGGTTATGCATTTTGGTAGGTCTAACATAAAAGGGAAATTTACAGTAAAGGGCAAAACTCTTAGGAATATAGGAAGTCAGAGAGATCTGGGCGTGCAGGTCCACAGATCTTTGAAAGTGGCAACACAAGAGAACAAGGTAGTCAAGAAAGCATATGGAATGCTTAACTCCATTGGATGGGGTGTCGAGTATAAAAAGTGGCAAGTCATGCTACAGTTGTATAGAAACTTGGTACGGCCGCACTTGGAATGTTGCACATAATTCTGGTTGCCACAGTACCAGGGATGTGGAGGCTTTGCCGTGGCTGCAGAGGAGATTTACCAGGATGTTGCCTGGTCTGCAGGGTGATAGCTATGCAGAGAGGCTGAAAAGACTCTGACTGTTTTCATTAAAACGACAGAGATTGAGGGGTGACCTGATAGATGTCTACAAAATTATAAGAGGCATGGATAGAGTGGATGGGCAGGCACTCTTTCCCAGGGTGGAGGGGTCAGTCACTAGGGGGCATAGGTTTAAGGCCCATGGGGCAATGTTTAGAGGAGATATGCAAGGCTGTTTACTTTACTCAGAGGGTGGTGAGTGCTTGGAACACGCTGCCAGGGTAGATTGTGGAAGCAGATACATTAATGGCGTTCAAAAGGCATCTCGACAAATACATGGATAGGATAGCCGTGTAGGGAACACTACGAATCGCTGAGCGTTTTGGCCAACGGTGGTACCATGATGGGACAGGCTTGGAGATCTGAAATGCCTATTTCTGTGCTGTATTGTTCTTTGATCCAGCTGAATGGGAACAGAGTCTTGTAACCAGTGCGTTTAGCCGAATGTTTCCCAACTCTGGCCTCACGGTAGCATGGTGGTTAGCATCAATGCTTCACAGCTCCAGGGTCCCAGGTTCGATTCCCGGCTGGGTCACTGTCTGTGTGGAGTCTGCACGTCCTCCCCGTGTGTGCGTGGGTTTCCTCCGGGTGCTCCGGTTTCCTCCCACAGTCCAAAGATGTGCGGGTTAGGTGGATTGGCCATGCTAAATTGCCCGTAGTGTAAGGTTAATGGGGGTATTGTTGGGTTACGGGTATACGGGTTACGTGGGGTGATCATTGTTCGGCACAACATCGAGGGCCGAAGGGCCTGTTCTGTGCTGTACTGTTCTATGTTCTATGTTCTGGCAGTGCCAAGAAACACCATGCTATCTACCGGGACTCAGTTTGGGGGCTTAGTCCCAATTCCTGCACTGAAGTGTTTTGCTTGCTGGAATTAGTGCAGTGGAGATTGGGACACGATTTTAAATGGTGCCCCGATCTCTCGACCCCATGACGCGACTCTCAGATCCCCGTAAAGCCCCAACTCATCTATAATAGGGTCCTCTAGTCCCACTGCAGCTGTACAGGGCACCCCTTGGCCCAATCCCCATCATGGGAAAAATGCTGGCATGGCACCTTCGCACTACCAGCCGAGCAGTACCCCTGACAGCTGGCACTGCCATGTGGGCACCTTGGCAGTGCCAGGCAGTCATCTGGGTGGCATTTCCAGGGTACCTTCTGGCAGGGGAGGCACTAGTGCCAGGGTGCTGCCCTGCACAGACAGCAAGCATCTGGGGGCCTCCAATCCCTGGGAGACCCCGGGCGCGATTCTCCGATGCCGCGTGGCATCGGGAAGGCCGTCGTGAACTCGGCCGAGTTCCACGACGGCGCGAAACGGCCCCGTTCCCGATCGATTCTGGCCCCAGAAATGGGCTAGGAGCGGGGCCGCGGGAAAGATGTGGGGGATGACGGCTAAAGCCTGCGACGCCCGAATGACGCCGCTCCACGTCGTAAAAGGGACGACAACAAGGGAGGGGGTGAAAATGTCGGAGCCACGGAGGGCCGCCCCGAGGTTCGGTGAGACTGACCTTGAGACCCTCCTCGATGAGGTGGAGCAGTGCAGGGGCATCCTCTGCCCAAGACGAGGGCATCGCCACCCTTCCAGCACCGTGCGACGGGCCTGGCATGAGGTGGGCACGGCAGTCAGTGCTGTGGGGCAGACCCCTTGGTCCGGGGAGCAGTATCGAAAAAAGCTCCACGACCTCACCAGGGCTGCCAGGGTAAGTGCCAAGAGGATGCCCCTGGGTCACAACCATCCCCCCCCCCCCCCCCCCCCCATGTCCCTCATCACACACCTCCCCCCCCGGGCACGAGGGGGGGGGGGCGGCGAGAGTGAGTGGAGGGTGGTTAACAAAGTTGTCACAGACCCACATGAGCGCTGCGACCCCCTGGAGAGATGCCATGGTGTATCTGCAACTTTCCCCCCAACCTGTGCCAATATCTGAACGCCCTGATGATCCCTGCCGAATTGTGATGATCTATCTATGGCCCCCCACAACAGGACAGGACTGCTCACAACAACCGGGAGCGCAGTAAGACCGGAGGGGGTTCTCCCATAATGCACCCCCTGACAGTCTTTGAACAGAGGGCACTGGACCTTGCTGGGGGATCTGCCATCCGGGAGATCGCGCAATGCGAGGTTGGAGGTGCAGAACCAAGTGAGACAACCCTGCATGACAACCCCCCACCCCACCCTCCCCCCAGCCCATCCTCTGTCCGCTCACACTCTACCCACTGGACCCCCCATCCTCTCTCCCCTCACACTCTGCCCACTGGACCCCCCATCCTCTCTCCCCTCACACTCTGCCCACTGGACCCCCCATCCTCTGTCCCCTCACACTCTACCCACTGGACCCCCATCCTCTCTCCCCTCACACTCTGCCCACTGGACCCCCCATCCTCTGTCCCCTCACACTCTACCCACTGGACCCCCCATCCTCTGTCACTTTACACTCTGCCCACTGGACCCCCCATCCTCTTTCCCCTCACACTCTACCCACTGGACCCCCCATCCTCTGTCACTTTACACTCTGCCCACTGGACCCCCCATCCTCTGTCCCCTCACTCTCTACCCACTGGACCATCCTACGCCCGGCCGAGCGTGTTTAACTAACCCCGTATTATTCTGTTCCCTAGGGCCAGCTGACGAACGTCCAGGGCCGTCTGCTGCCACACACAGGCATCCATCTGCCATGACCACCGCACCCAGGCCCTTACGCCAGAGGGTGGCAGGAGGCCAGCCAGGAGTGCCATCCTCCCAACCCGGGACCATCGAGCAGGACGCACAGAGGACGTCGACGCAGTCAACAGACTCACCTGACGCACAACCAGACATGGGCCACCTGCAGCCTGTGCTCTGATATGACTGGGACGATGACACTGCTGGTTTTATGACAGACGAGGACCTAGAGCTTGCGGCACTTCTGTTTCCCCTCATTATCCACCATCCCAAAGACACTCACCTCGGTTGGCCAATTAAGTGATGAGGCTCCTGGGTCACGGTCTGGTGTGCACCACACAGCTGAGCCGGTACAGCAGGTGGAGGTCGGAGCAGCCGAGGGGCTGGACGGTCGGAGGGCAGCCCAGGCCCAGCATTCAGCTGGCTCCCAGACGTTTCTCGGGTTCCTGGATTTACTTGACCCACGTGGACAGCCGATGCATTTTGAAACCCAGGGACACAATGACGGGATGAGGGACGTCTTCCAGCAGATGCAGACGGAGTTAGAGGAGTCAAACCGCGTCCAGGATCAGGGAGGGTGCCGCTCATGGCAGCCACCCAGGCCGACACCATACGGGTGGCGTCCGCGGTCGAGGCAATGGGTGAAACGGTTTCGGCCATGGGTCAGGTTCTGCAAGGCGTTGGGCTTAATGTGCACGTGTCATCCTCGACCCTGGATAGGGCTGTCCTCTCACAGGCAGCAATGCGCCAGAGCCAACATGACATTGCCGGCGCGCTGCGGGCCCTGGCCGAGTCTCACCAGGCCATGGCCCAGTCCCAGCACGCCATGGCCCAGTCCCAGCAGGCCATGGCCCAGTCCCAGCACGCCATGGCCCAGCCCCAGCACGCCATGGCCCAGTCCCAGCACGCCATGGCCCAGTCCCAGCAGGCCATGGCCCAGTCCCAGCACGCCATGGCCCAGTCCCAGCACGCCATGGCCCAGTCCCAGCACGCCATGGCACAGTCCCAGCAGGCCATGGCACAGTCTCAGCAGTCAGTCGCGGAGAGTATCGACCGCCTGACACGTGCTGGATGGCGTCGCGCACTCACAGGTTGAAGTCGCACAGTCCCTGGCGGGAATGCCTCACTCCCTGGACTCCGTCTCAGCGAACCTTCGCACCCTGGTCGATACGGTTGCAGGCCTCCAGGATTGGCAGCGCCAGGTGTCGATGGGGCGACGGGGCACCTCCCCGCTCGCACCTCCGTCCCACAGTGAGGCCCGGGGGCCACCGGGCTCCCTGGGGGAGGAGGAGATTCTGAGGCCTGTCCCATTAACTCCGTCACGGGACGTCCCTGAACGCTCGGCCTTCCCCCGTCCCATCCCTGGTGCATCGGGTAGGCAGCGGGCAGAGCAGGATGGCATCACGTCATCCGAAACACCCACAGAGAAGCCTGGCCCATCAAGGCCGGGTCGCCCCAGGAAACGAGTGCCGACGGGGAGACATGTCGCAGGGCGTGATTCGCAGCAGTCCGCCTCCACTCCTGCTGTATCATCTGGGGATTCACTTAGATGTAGTGGTAGGGTCCGTAGGGCAATGAAGAGGGACACAGAGTAAGTTGGCATGGGTGCAGGGCACAGTTTAGTTGTACGGGCTAGGGCGTCTGTACATAATATTCACCATTAAACTCACTGTTCCACCTAACCTGTAAGACTGTCTGATTTTTCCGTTGCCACGGGGATTGTGATGGTGACCGAGTGTCGCTGGGCTGGGGTTGACGAGCGGTGAAACCTCGGTGCCGGGTGTGCAGTCCCTTCCCCCCACCCCCTCCCACAGCTACCCCACACAGGCACGTGATGGAGTGTCCCTGACGAACTCAGTGACCACCGAGATGGATGGTTCAGCTATTGCCATGAGTCAGACTTTGTCTAACGATTCTGAGCTCACAGCTCATCGCAGAGCGGGCTGTCATCATTCAACATGGCATTGATCACACCCGCTGACACAGACATTAATGTTGTGCCATACCGTTGTGCCGCAGTGGTAAGGGTGATCTCGAAGTGGAGGAGTGTATGCAGAGCGGGGGTGCGGGGGATGGTGGTGGTGGCAGTTGTGTGCTGACCGTCTGCACGCCTGGCGATGCAGGTGGTAGTGGTAGTGTTCCGCGATGCCGTCGCACGCAGCGCGTGAATCTTGCTGCCACCAAGGCGTCGCGTGCCCGCTGTCCTCGTCGGTGCCGTCGTGCAGCCTCCTGGACATTACCAGCACCCGGGCCGTGTCTGCGTGCTGCACCCGACACACCACCAACCTCCTCCACCTCCTCCTCCTCCATCTCTTCCTCCTCCCCTCCTCCGTCTCCTCCGTCTCCGTGTTGGCACCACTGCCAGTGGCTTCTCCCTCCAACTCCTCTACCAGGGCATCTCCCCTCTGCATCGCGATGTTGTGCAGCGCACAGCAGACCACGACAATGCGAGCGACCCTGTCGGGCTGGTACTGCAGGGCCCCTCCGGAGCGGTCCAGGCACCTGAATCGCATTTTCAGCAGACCAAAGCAGCGCTCCACCACACCCCTGGTTGCTGCATCAGCCTCATTGTAAAGGGTCTCCGTGTTGGGCATCACCAGCCAAGACCTCAGAGGATAACCCCTGTCGCCCAGCAACCAGCCCCTCAGCCGGGGGGGCCATCCCTCAAACATAGCAGGGATGAATGACTGCGCAAGAATGTCTGCATCATGCACACTTCCAGGGAACCTTGCGCACATGTGCATGATCTTCATGTTCATGGAGTATGCCCCCTCCTGTTTGTGAACACTTCCCTGTTGCCTGCAGGCGGGCACATGGGGATGTGAACACAATCAATGACCCCCTGGACCATCAGTATCCTGGCCACGTTGGCAGATCCACGGGCTCGTGCTTCTTGATTTGCTCCGTCCTCGGGAAAGGTGATGTAGCGGTCGGCGATGGCATACAGGGCGTCGGTCACATCCAGGATGCACCTGTGCACCGATGACTGCGAGCTCCCGGATTGGTCCCCGCTCGGAGACTGGAATGAGCCAGTAGCATTAAAGTTAAGTGCCACCGTGATTCAGACCACAATGGGCGGGATTCAGATCGTGACGGCTCACCTGATTGGGTTAGATCTCACGAGATGTAATGAGTCGGGTAGTTCCCGGAAGGACCTCCCGACATCTGCAGGCCACACCGCCTTTTGGGTACAATGTGTCGGTAGATTGCAGTGACTGGAGGCTTTTCATAGTAACTTCATTGCAGTGTTAATGTAAGCCTACTTGTGGCAATAAAGATTATTATTATTATTGTCTTTTAAAGTTCTTTTTTTATTGGAGGCAGTTCAGAGAAGGTTTGCCAGACTAATACCCGGAATGGGTGGGTTGTCATATGAAGAATGGCTCGGCTTGTATCCACTGGAATTTAGAAAAATAAGAGCCGACTTGATTGAAACATTTAGGGTGGGATTCTCCTTCCCGCCACACCATTTTCTGGGGTTTCCAATTGTGGGCATGCCCAAGCCGTCGGGACATCTGCTGGCGTGAGTGTACTGCCGGTGAAACGGAGGATCCCTGCTGGCAGAGAATCCAGCCCATAAGATCTTGAGCGTATTGACAGGGTGAATGTGGAGAAAATGTTTCCTCTTGTAGGAGAATCTAGAACGAAAGATCACCGTTTAAAAATAAGGGGACATCAATTTATAACAGAGGTGAGGTGACCTTTTTCACTGAGAGGGCTGTTTGAACTCTCTTCCTGAAAAGGTGGTGGATACAATCAGATCAGCTATGATCTTATTAAATGGTGGAGCAGGCTCGAGGGGCCAAATGATCTACTGCAGCTCGTTGTCCGTATGTTCATACGATCTTAAATCTACACTCGTTAACACATTGTTGTAATCAATTCTGTTTTGTGCTCCGTATTGTTACTCCTCCAATTATTTTCTTTCTCTGTTCTTGCACTTTTCAGTCCCACTTTTCCTGGGCTCAACAAATCATCTTGCAAGTTGCTCTGTTGCAGGATTATTAAATCATTCTACTTTACAACACAGGACGAGACCATTTGGCACATAGAGCCTGTGACAGCTCTCTGCAGTGGCTTTCCCTTTAGTCCCAGGTCCTTAAATGTTTCTTTTCCATGTATTTTCAGAAAATTGTTACTGATCCTGTTTCCACCCATTGTGGCATTCGATACCCTAAAACCCTAAAAGACTTTTTTGGAACCTCTCTGTCTTCTCTAAACCTCGGCTTCATTAGTTCACTGATGATCAGCTGCAGTTTGATTTGAGAAGCTCAATTCCTATCAACTCTTTTTGCTAGTTCGTGTAGCAAAGTGAATATACAGTTCATGTGCAGTTGAGCATACCGTTAGACAATCATCAACTAATTTCCCAATTTTAAAAATGACAAATTTGACCATAAATGATGCAGGACTGCTCTGCACTCAATCCCCTTACTATACTTGGTAATTTTACCTTAAAAGGATATAACACAGCTCTCTTAAAATTAAGCAAGCATAACGTTCTGTCAGAACTAAACCCTAACACTAAATCAAAGTTTTCAGTGACAGTAAAGTGTAGCCGAAAAAAGAAAATAATTATTTTATATCTCTATATGGTATCAAAGAATCTTACAGCAAATAAGGAGGGCATTTGCTCCATTGTGCTTGTGCTATCCAGTTAGTCCCCCTCTTCTGTTCTTGCGGTCTTCCAATTTTTTCTCTTTCGACTATCTATCGCCAATGCCCTTTTGAACAGTACCATTTGAAGTTATTCTCTGTGTTAATATTTCTCACTTTAAACTCATAGTTATATTATCAAGTCAGTTCTGCATCACTTTATCAGGTACTAGTTGAAAAGCTATATAGACAACTACAACTGTGCAACCTCGTCACTCCTCTCCATGACTTCATGGTATCATAGTTTTGCACACTGTTGATTTATGTTCAATTTTATTTTTCCCTTTAAATCCTCCACTTTTGCTCACATTAGTTTTACTTTGATCTTTGGCCCTCAATCTCCGTGGACTTGTTCAACTTCACTCCACAATTCACAACTGAAGCTGACTTTCTGCAGCTTTCAACAGTTTCTGCCAAATTCATAACTCCTCGGGTTGATTCAGCTACAATTATGAACCAGTCCAACTTGCCAAATTGCAGTCTTGTCAGCAAGATAATCTCAAGCTCCCTGTTTGAGTGCAATGATGCTCAAACTACTAAGATTGCTGGGGTTTCTGTCTGAAACTTATTCCCCTTTCATGTTTAAAATTATTTCCTCTCTTTCCAAAATCTCCCTGGATATTCGCTAATCGTTGCCTTCCCCCAGTGCTCTTTCTGACACAAGGTAATCCTGTGTGCACCTTCCCAATAACGCTTCCCTTTTTTGTGTAGCTTTTGTTCCTGGTATCTGTATTTATGAAAATCAGTGGTATAAACCAATGAGCTCTTGTAGCATGCACATTCCACAAATGCCTTCTATAAATTTATGCTATTTGACAGGCTTGTAAAGAAAAACTACCGTATAGTGAAGTGGTAGCTTCTTCAAAAATCTTTGGCACTAATAGAAAGTAAAACTTCCACTGCAGACCATGAATCGAAATGTTCTCGTGGTTATTTGGGAAGTAATCAATTATCAGATAAAACTGGAACAAAAGCAGAATTCTGGCAACTGACACCAGGTCACTTCAAACATGTGGTAAAAACTGACAAGTCTATATTTTGGGTGTGCGTTAGTAGGTTGGGAGAGAAACAAACAGAGGTGCTTCCAGCAGAATAAATTCTGCAAATTGTCAATGCTTCCTCAAACATCAGCTTCTCTGCTGGGAATAGAACATTACATAGAACATTGAACATTACAGCGCAGTACGGGCCCTTCGGCCCTCGATGTTGCGCCGACCCGTGAAACCATCTGAAGCCTATCTGACCTACACTATTCCATTTTCATCCATATGTCTATCCAGTGACCACTTAAATTTGGCGAGTCTACTACTGTCGCAGGCAGGGCGTTCCACACCCCTACTACTCTCTGAGTAAAGAAACTGCCTCTGACATCTGTCCTATATCTATCACCCCTCAATTTAAAGCTATGTCCCCTCGTGTTGGTCATCACCATCCGAGGAAAAAGACTCTCACTGTCCACCCTATCTAACCTTCTGACTATCTTATATGTCTCTATTAAGTCACCTCTCAGCCTTCTCCTGTCTAACGAAAACAACCTCAAGTTGTTACGAGCCTTTCCTTGTAAGATCTTCCCTCCATACCAGGCAACATCCTAGTAAATCTCCTCTGAACCCTTTCCAAAGCTTCCACATCCTTCCTATAATGTGGTGACCAGAACTGCACGCAGTACTCCAGGTGCGGCCGCACCAGAGTTTTGTACAGCTGCAGCATGACCTCGTGGCTCCGAAACTCAATCCCCCTACTGATAAAGGCTAGCACACCATATGCCTTCTTAACAGCCCTATTAACCTGGGTGGCAACTTTCAGGGATTTATGTATCTGGATGCCGAGATCTCCCTGTTCATCTACACTACCAAGAATCCTGCCATTAGCCCATTGCTGTTACTCCTTCCAAAGTGAACCACCTCACACTTTTCCGCATTAAACTCCATCTGCCACCTCTCAGCCCAGCTCTGCAGCTTATCTATGTCCCTCTGTAACCTATAACATCCTTCAGCACTATCCACAACTCCACCGACCTTCGTGTCATCTGCAAATTTACTAATCCATCCTTCTACACCCTCTTCCAGGTCATTTATAAAAATGACAAACAGCAGTGGCCCCAAAACAGATCCTTGCGGTACACCACTAGTAACTGAACTCCAGGATGAACATTTTCCTTCAACCACCACCCTCTGTCTTCTTTCAGCTAGCCAATTACTGATCCAAAACGCTAAATCACCTTCAATCCCATACTTCCGTATTTTCTGCAATAGCCTACCGTGGGGAACCTTATCAAACGCCTTACTGAAATCCATATACACCACATCAACCGCTTTACCCTGATCCACCTGTTTGGTCACCTTCTCAAAAAACTCAATAAGGTTTGTGAGGCATGACCTACCCTTCACAAAACCGTGTTGAGTATAGCTAATCAACTTGTTCTTTTCTTGTTATAAACCCTATCTCTTATAACCTTTTCCAACATTTTACCCACAACCGAAGTAAGGCTCACAGGTCTATAATTACCAGGGTTGTCTCTACTCCCCTTCTTGAACAAGGGGACATTTGCTATCCTCCAGTCTTCCGGCACTATTCCTGTCGACAAAGACGACATAAAGATCAAGGACAAAGGCTCTGCAATCTCCTCCCTGGCTTCCCAGAGAATGTTTTGTGCACATTTAGCAGTTTCCAGTTTTAATGTTTAAGATGAAGGCTTGGGCCATGTTACATTGCTCTTCTATGTACTGCCTGGGAGGGTGGGAAAGGTGGGTTGCCTCACATCCTTTAAAAAGTACCTGGATGAGTACAGGGCACGTCATAACGTTGAAGGCTGAGGGCCAAGTGCTGGTAAATTGGATCAAGTTGGCAGGTCAGGGCCTTTCATGCGTTGGTGCAGACTCAATGGGCCGAAGGGCCTCTTCTGCACGTAGAAGAGGTGATTCTATCCACTTCAAATCCAAATTAAGTTCCTTTAGAGGCCAGTTCTGTGATTGAGGACTAAGAATAATGGAATGTGTTTTTTTATATTTCATAGAATCATAGAATTTACAGTGCAGAAGGAGGCCATTCGGCCCATCGAGTCTGCACCGGCTCTTGGAAAGAGAACCCTACCCAAGCCCACACCTCCACCCTCTCCCCATAACCCAGCAGCGCCGGCCCTCGGGTTGCTGCCGCCCCGGGCAAGCTGAACTTCGGCGCCCTTCGAGGGGGGGGGGGGAGGGCCGAGGGGGGGGGGGGGCGAGGGGGGGGGGCTGAGGGGGGGCGGGGCCGAGGGGGGCAGGGGCGGGGCCGGGGGGGGGGCGACAGGCGGAGGGGGGGGCGACGGGGGGGGGGGGGCGGAAGGGGCCGCCCTGGGGGAGGGCGGCCACCGCGCTTGCGCTGGTTGGCACCGGCCCAACTGCGCGGGACCTGAGTCTTTGGCGCCCCCCCTAGCACATGGCGCCCCGGGCGACTGCCCGGGTTGCCGGTACGTTGGACCGGCCCTGTAACCCAGTAACCCCACCCAATACTTAGGGCAATTTTGGACACTAAGGGCAATTTAGCATGGCCAATCCACCTAACCTGCACATCTTTGGGCTGTGGGAGGAAACTGGAACACCTGGAGGACACAAATGCACACACGAGGAGAACGTGCAGACTCCGCCCAGACAGTGAACCAAGCTGGGAATCGAACTTGGGACCCTGAGCTGTGAAGCAATTGTGCTAACCACCATGACCACCATGACCATAAGACCATAAGACATAGGAGCGGAAGTAAGGCCATTCGGCCCATCGAGTCCACTCCACCATTCAATCATGGTTGATTTCAACTCCATTTACCCGCTCTCTCCCCATAGCCCTTAATTCCTCGAGAAATCAAGAATTTATAAGACCATAAGAAAGACCATGCTGCCCTTTAATTTAATTCTGCAGAAACTAATGAGACCCTGGGTTTCCCATATAATTGTACCTATACTTTATACTGGAGCGATTAAGAAGTCTTACAACACCAGGTTAAAGTCCAACAGGTTTGTTTGGAGTCACTAACTTTCGGTGTTGTAAGACTTCTTACTGTGCCCACCCCAGTCCAACGCCTGCAGAGCATAGAATAGAACAGTACAGCACAGAACAGGCCCTTCGGCCCTCGATGTTGTGCCGAGCAATGATCACCCTACTCAAACCCACGTATCCACCCTATACCCGTAACCCAACAACCCCCCCTTAACCTTACTTTTGAGGACACTATGGGCAATTTAGCATGGCCAATCCACCTAACCCACACATCTTTGGACTGTGGGAGGAAACCGGAGCACCTGGAGGAAACCCACGCACACACGGGGAGGACGTGCAGACTCCGCACAGACAGTGACCCAGCCAGGAATCGAACCTGGGACCCTGGAGCTGTGAAGCATTTATGCTAACCACCATGCTACCGTGCTGCCCCATCGCCTGCATCTCCACATCATTGCTGCCATTATACTGGAGTGATACACCGATGGTGAGGATACTTTTCATCTGGCTGTGATTGTACTCTGTTAATGTAGAAATATCTACTGGAATGTACACATGCACGGAGCAATGGCAGAAGCAAATACATCAGCAACTTTTCCTGATTAACCTTTTGTGCGCTGTACATTTAACACAAGATGTCTGATGGAAACTAAATAATCTTGATTTTTTTTGCCAAATCAAATGACTCTTGTAGTACACAACTCTTTTAAGGGCTGCGCTTCCCATTTATATTTCGAGCAGTTTGAGGAGATGCACTTTCCATCTGTGCCTCCAGCTGGCTGGGTTGGCCAATCTTGTGCCCTGAAGCAAACTCCACTCATGTTTCAAAGAAACATCCTGCACTCTTTCAGCCTGGATGATGAAATATTTTTCCATTGGTGTAATGAACTGTCTCTGTGGATATCACACCAGATTAATTACCTAAGTGCTTGCAGAGCTGATCACTGTTGTCCAGTCTGTCATCTGCTTCTTCTGGTGACCATGCACACTCTGTTGTCATGGTGATGTAGTACTTCTTTTTATATAAATCTGCAACAAAGCAGAATAATAAGCAGATAGCAGAAATGAAACTTTTTTAGTCAACCCTATTTTTCGAAAGTTCATGTATTTGCTTCTTAAAATACAGTTCCTGTCCGAATGTTTTAAATATAAGATGCAAAAGGGTGGTGGCATTAATGAAAATTACATTAACTACATCATAACCATGTCTGGACTGTGGAATAGCTGCTATCCTTACATACTCTGGCCGACATGTAACTGCAAGACAGCACGGTAGCATTGTGGTTAGCACAATTACTTCACAGCTCCAGGGTCCGAGGTTCGATTCCCGGCTTGGGTCACTGTCTGTGCGGAGTCTCATTCTCCCCGTGTCTGTGTGGGTTTCCTCTGGGTGCTCCGGTTTCCTCCCACAGTCCAAAGAAGTGCAGGTTAGGTGGATTGGCCATGATAAATTGCCCTTAGTGTCCAAAATTGCCCTTAGTGTTGGGTGGGGTTACTGGGTTATGGGGATAGGGTGGAGGTATGGGCTTGGGTAGGGTGCTCTCTCCAAGAGCCGGTGCAGACTCGATGGGCCGAATGGCCTCCTTCTGCACTGTAAATTCTATGATTCTATGACAGCAATGTGATTGACTCTTAACTGCCTCTGAAATGGTCTCAGTTGAAGAACAATTATGGATGAAAGCAAATGCTGGGCTTGCCAGCAATGCTCACAACCCATGAAAGAGTAGATCATTAAAAAATGCATATTTAAACAAAACATTGTCTTCTTGCATGTGGCTCCTATTGATTCATTTAGTTACTTGTCTTTGCTTACAAATGAACAAAGCACGGAGTCAGCAAGTAACCTGGTCCTATAGAACATAGAACATTGAAAAATACAGCACAGAACTGGCCCTTCGGCCCACGATGCTGTGCCGAACTTTTGTCCTAGATTAAGATTAATCTACACCTCATCATTCTACCGTAATCCATGTACCTATCCAATAGCCGCTTGAAGGTCCCTAATGTTTCCGACTCAACTACTTCCACAGGCAGTGAAAGATATTTAAACCTCTGAAGTAGATTTGACTATTTGATTACTTGAGAATAAAAATCTGACCATCATGGTAACCAATCCAAGTCTCCAGCTGCTTTGACTCACACTACATCACGATAAGAAATAGCTACATCACGATAAGAAAAGGCTAGTATGGGCTCCAACTGCATTGTAAAGACTTGTGCTCCATTACTAACTATGCCTCAAGCCAAGCTATTCCAACCCAGCTACAAAATTAGCATCTAGCCAACAATACAGGAAATAGCCTGGGTATGTTCTGCCTACAAAACAAAATAACATTCAATCTGGTCAATTAATGCCGAATCCTCAACCAAACCGATGGAAAGAGTCAGCAACTGTGCTTTCAAACAGCACTTGCTCAGTTCACTACTGCTCAGTTTGTGCTCCGTAAAGGCCACTTGGCTCCAGATCTTATTACAGCTACATCCAAATATGGAGGGAAGAGTTCAACTCCAGAGGTGATGTGCTAAGACTTTTCATTGACATCAAGACAGTGCACGACCAAGACTGACCCTCAGCAGCCCTTTTAAAGCTGAACTCAATGAGAATCAGGGGTAAAGCTCTTTGGTGGCTCCTCCAGCTGCAGTAGTTTCTCAGAGCAACATCGCAGCCCCAGATATTTGCAACTGTTCTGTTCATAAATGGCCACCCGACCATCACAGTGTGAGAAGTGAGACTATTTGCTGTTCAGCTCCATTCACAATTACTCAGCTAATGAAGAAGTCCATGTTTGCAAAACAAAACTTGGGGCTGAACGTTCAGGATGGTGAGCGCTCAGCACCTGCCACACTGGGAGTCGGAGGGGAACACATCTTCTGACAGGCTCGCCGCCTTTCAGGCTCAATTGAGCATTGATTGTCAGCAGGCGGGACTTCCGTCCGCCCTTTGGTAGATGTCCTGCCTTGGAGAGCTGTTGGCAAATCAGATTGGCCGACAGCACCTCAGGCACAGTGCTAAAGTGGCCAGAAGAAGTATTGCGGCACTGTGCTTGAGCCTAAGTCCCAGAACCGCACCTGGTACTTACCAGGGATCCCATGGGTGGGATTGTAGGGGATGCCCTCAGGGGTCGGGAGGGAGAGGGGGCGATCTCACTGGTAGGCAGTAAGCCTGGGGGTGTGGGGAGTGTCAGGTCCCTGAGGAGAGGGTTATACAAATCTGAAGGGGCCTTCAGATTGTGGTGCACACTTGAACGATAGCATCTCCAATTGTGCAACACTTCAACTCCATCATGTCCTCCCTGCGTTTGTCATCTATGCCCCAATTGATAAAAGTGAGTTCCCCATATGCCTTTTTCACCACCCTGTTAACTTGCCCTTCCGCTGTCAGAGCTCTATGGACAAGCATGCCAAGGTCCCTTTGTTCTTCGGAAATGTCAGCCTAGAGTTGTGTGGTAAAGAGCCTGTGATGGAACACAAACCTACATCCATCTGATTCAGAGGTGAGAGTTCTACCAATTGGGCCATGGCTGAGAGCAGGGTGATGGCATCAAGGGCCATAAAGCATGCCCAAAGTATCCAGTGCTCAATGTCGGAGCTGGCAAACAGAGTCCACTCGTGATTGGGATAATTTCAGTGCATATGGAGTAATGCATAATGAAATTCCCTACCACCTGCCATCATAACACCACCCCACCTCCTACCCACCCTCCCCTTTTGTCCACATAACATACGCACCCAAGCATACCCCCACCCTGATACTCACCTACTTTATTGGTGTAGCTTCAAAAGAAGCTTTGGGAGATTTAAACTCTTAATTTACAAAAATACAGCAACAAATGCTTTAAAAATGGGTGTGGCTTGTCTTCCCCTGATAATACATAGAACATAGAACAGTACAGCACAAACAGGCCATTCGGCCCTCGATGTTGTGCCGAGCAATGATCACCCTACTCAAACCCACGTATCCACCCTATACCCGTAACCCAACAACCCCCCCTTAACCTTACTTTTTAGGACACTACGGACAATTTAGCATGGCCAATCCACCTAACCCGCACATCTTTGGACTGTGGGAGGAAACCGGAGCACCCGGAGGAAACCCACACACACACGGGGAGGACGTGCAGACTCCACACAGACAGTGACCCAGCCGGGAATCAAACCTGGGACCCTGGAGCTGTGAAGCATTTATGCTAACCACCGTGCTACCGTGCTACAGTGCAACAGGCCATGGAGACAGATGACAAAACTCTGTCCCTGGAAGAATTCAACATTGATAAGGTGGAAATGCTGAATCGACTGTCAGTATTGAAAGTTGACAAGGCACCAGGACCGGAGGAGATGCATCCAAGGATATTGAAGGAAGTGAGAATGGGAAGCGCAGCGGCTCAGAAGTGCCAGAGGACTGGAGAGGCAAATGTTGTGCTCTTGTTAAAAAGGATCGTGACGATAGCCCTAGCAATTACAGGTCAGTCCGTCTAACATCAGTAGTGAGCAAGCTTCTAGAAACAATTATTTTATAGAATCATCGAATCCCTACAGTGCAAAAGGAGGCCATTCAGGCCATCAAGTCTGCACCAACTTTCCAAAAGAGCAGCCTACCTAGGCCCACTTCCCCACCCTATCCCCATAACTTAGTAACCCCATCTAACTTTTGGCACTAAGGGGCAATTTAGCATAGCCAATTTACCTAACTCACATCTTTGAACTGTGGGAAGAATCCGGAGCACCCGGAGGAAATCCATGCAGACAAGGGGAGAATATGCTAACTCCACTCAGACAGTGACCCAAGGCCGGAATTGAACCTGGGTCTCTGGCTCTGCGAGGCAGATAGAATTGATAGTCACATAGAAACATTTTGGTTGATTAGGAAGAGCCAGCATGGATTTCTGAAGGGGAAATCGTGTTTAACTAACATGGAGTTTTTGAGAAGGTAACATGGACTTTCAGAAGGCATTTGATACAATGCCACACAACAGGATTGTGAGAAAAATTATAACTCATGCAAAAAAAGGGGTAGTAGAAACATGGATATTAAATACTAGGAAATAGAGAGTAATTCTTAATTGCTATTTTTAAGGTTGGAGGAAGGTTTGTAGTGGGGTTGGTATTGCTTTTCCTGATATATGTTAATGATCAAGATCGTGGTGTGTTTCAAAGTTTGCGGTTGACACAAAACGTGGACAAATTGTAAACTGTGAAGAGGACAGTGCAGAAGCATTATATCTGCTTCATGGGTGAAATCTACCAGCTCTGAAAGGCAGCCCAGCGTGGCCAGTCGATGCTGGGAGAGCCTTCTTCTGGGATCTACCCGACTTGCCACGCCTCACGAAACCTAACACAATCATGCGAGACGTTGCAATGTGAATCCTGCCCATTGTGAGCTGGATCACTTTTTAGCAAATCTGCCTGCGTGAATGAGACAGCCAGTCTCACTCTAATATCTACCCAAAGTGTGCTATCTAACACCCTCACGTGATCTCGGGCGAGCGCTGTTCAGTGCTGCTCTCCACAAATAGGGACCAGATGGAGCA
Organism: Scyliorhinus canicula; assembly: GCF_902713615.1. NCBI lineage: Eukaryota > Metazoa > Chordata > Chondrichthyes > Carcharhiniformes > Scyliorhinidae > Scyliorhinus > Scyliorhinus canicula. The sequence continues at coordinate 144,598,371 of NC_052155.1, forward strand.
GCACTCGTGGTGTTCTTCCAGGGGATTGGAGGTCCTCAGCTGCTTGACCTCTGGGCAGGGTGGCACCTTGGCACTTCTGGTGCCACCCAGGCACCTTGGCCGTGTCATCCTGGCACCGTGGCACAGCCACTTGGATGCCAGCCTGGCACTGTCAAGATACCCAGTTGTAACTGACAGGGGAACTGGCAAGGTGGTGGATTGGCCACTCTAAATTGCTCCTTGATTGGAAAAAATAGAATTGGGTGCTCCAAATTTTAAAAAAAATAGCAGGGATATTCTGCCGACCCTTTTTCTCCGCATTAAAAACAGGTACTCTGGCCATTTATCCCATTGTTGCTCTGGATGTTCGGAATTTGTTGTGAGACAACCAAGCCGTGCACGGCACCATCTGGGGCCGCACACAGCAGTGACATAGATACATAGAAGATAGGAGCAGGAGCAGGCCTATTGGCCCTTCAAGCCTGCTCCGCCATTCATCACGACCATGGCTGATCCTCCAACTCAATAACCTAATCCTGCTTTCTCCCCATAGCCTTTGATCCCATTCTCCTCAAGTGCTATATCCGGCCGCCTCTTGAATATATTTAATGTTTTAGCATCAGCTACTTCCTGTGGTAATGAATTCCACAGGCTCAGCCCTCTTTGGGTGAAGAAATGTCTCCTCGTCTCGGTCCTAAATGGTTTACCCTGAATCCTCAGACTGTGACCCCTGATTATGGACACACCCATCATTGGTACCATCCTCTCTGCATCTACCCTGTCTAGTCCTTTATAAGTTAGAATGTTATAAGTCTCTATGAAACCCCCCTCATTCTCCTGAACTCCAGAGAGAACAATCCCAACCTAGTCAATCTCTCCTCATATGACAGTCCCGCCATCCCTGGAATCAGTCTGGTAAACCTTCGCTGCACTCCCTCGAGAGCAAGAACATCCTTCCTCAGAGAAAGAGACCAAAACTGCACACAATACTCCAAGTGTGGCCTCACCAAGGCCCTGTTTAATTGCAACAAAAGATCCCTGCTCTTGTACTCGAAACCTCTTGCAATGAAGACCAACATAACATCAGCCTTCTTTACCGCCTGCTGCACCCTCGTGCTTACCTTCAGTGACTGGAGCATAAGGACACCCAAATCCCACCGGGCCGCACGCCGCAGTGACCGGGCCGCACGCCGCAGTGACCGGGCTGCACGCCGCAGTGACCGGGCCGCAAGCCACAGTGACCGGGCCGCACGCCGCAGTGACCGGGCCGCACGCCGCAGTGACCGGACCGCACGCCGCAGTGACCGGGCTGCACGCCGCAGTGACCGGGCCACAAGCCACAGTGACCGGGCCGCACGCCGCAGTGACCGGGCCACAAGCCACAGTGACCGGGCCGCACGCCGCAGTGACCGGGCCGCACGCCGCAGTGACCGGACCGCAAGCCGCAGTGACCGGGCCGCACGCCGCAGTGACCGGGCCGCAAGCCGCAGTGACCGGGCCGCACGCCGCAGTGACCGGACCGCACGCCGCAGTGACCGGGCCGCACGCCGCAGTGACCGGGCTGCACGCCGCAGTGACCGGGCCACAAGCCACAGTGACCGGGCCGCACGCCGCAGTGACCGGGCCGCACGCCGCAGTGACCGGGCCGCACGCCGCAGTGACCGGGCCGCACGCCGCAGTGACCGGGCCGCACGCTGCAGTGACCGGGCCGCACGCCGCAGTGACCTGGCCGCACGCCGCAGTGACCGGGCCTCACGCCGCAGTGACCGAGCCGCACGCCGCAGTGACCGGGCCGCACGCCGCAGTGACCGGGCCGCACGCCGCAGTGACCGGGCCTCACGCCGCAGTGACCGGGCCTCACGCCGCAGTGACCGGGCCGCACGCCGCAGTGACCGGGCCGCACGCCGCAGTGACCTGGCCGCACGCCGCAGTGACCGGGCCTCACGCCGCAGTGACCGAGCCGCACGCCGCAGTGACCGAGCCGCACGCCGCAGTGACCTGGCCGCACGCCGCAGTGACCGGGCCTCACGCCGCAGTGACCGAGCCGCACGCCGCAGTGACTGGGCCGCACGCCGCAGTGACCGGGCCGCACGCCGCAGTGACCGAGCCGCACGCCGCAGTGACCGGGCTGCACGCCGCAGTGACCGGGCCACAAGCCACAGTGACCGGGCCGCACGCCGCAGTGACCGGGCCACAAGCCTCAGTGACCGGGCCGCACGCCGCAGTGACCGGGCCGCACGCCGCAGTGACCGGGCCGCACGCCGCAGTGACCGGGCCGCACGCCGCAGTGACCGGGCCGCACGCTGCAGTGACCTGGCCGCACGCCGCAGTGACCGGGCCGCACGCTGCAGTGACCGGGCCGCACGCCGCAGTGACCTGGCCGCACGCCGCAGTGACCGGGCCTCACGCCGCAGTGACCGAGCCGCACGCCGCAGTGACCGGGCCGCACGCCGCAGTGACCGGGCCGCACGCCGCAGTGACCGGGCCTCACGCCGCAGTGACCGGGCCTCACGCCGCAGTGACCTGGCCGCACGCCGCAGTGACCGGGCCTCACGCCGCAGTGACCGAGCCGCACGCCGCAGTGACCGGGCCGCACGCCGCAGTGACCGGGCCGCACGCCGCAGTGACCGAGCCGCACGCCGCAGTGACCGGGCCGCACGCTGCAGTGACCGGGCCGCACGCCGCAGTGACCGGGCCACAAGCCACAGTGACCGGGCCGCACGCCGCAGTGACCGGGCCGCACGCCACAGTGACCGGGCCGCACGCCGCAGTGACCGGGCCGCACGCCGCAGTGACCGGGCCGCACGCCGCAGTGACCGGGCCGCACGCCGCAGTGACCGGGCCTCACGCCGCAGTGACCGGGCCTCACGCCGCAGTGACCGGGCCTCACGCCGCAGTGACCGGGCCTCACGCCGCAGTGACTGGGCCGCACGCCGCAGTGACCGGGCCACAAGCCGCAGTGACCGGGCCTCACGCCGCAGTGACCGAGCCGCACGCCGCAGTGACCGGGCCGCACGCCGCAGTGACCTGGCCGCACGCCGCAGTGACCGGGCCTCACGCCGCAGTGACCGGGCCTCACGCCGCAGTGACTGGGCCGCACGCCGCAGTGACCGGGCCTCACGCCGCAGTGACCGGGCCGCACGCCGCAGTGACCGGGCCTCACGCCGCAGTGACCGAGCCGCACGCCGCAGTGACCGGGCCGCACGCCGCAGTGACCTGGCCGCACGCTGCAGTGACCGGGCCTCACGCCGCAGTGACCGGGCCTCACGCCGCAGTGACTGGGCCGCACGCCGCAGTGACCGGGCCTCACGCCGCAGTGACCGGGCCACAAGCCACAGTGACCGGGCCTCACGCCGCAGTGACCGGGCCGCACGCCGCAGTGACCGGGCCGCACGCCGCAGTGACCGGGCCGCACGCCACAGTGACCGGGCCGCAAGCCACAGTGACCGGGCCGCACGCCACAGTGACCGGGCCGCACGCCGCAGTGACCGGGCCGCACGCCGCAGTGACCTGGCCGCACGCCGCAGTGACCTGGCCGCACGCCGCAGTGACCGGGCCTCACGCCGCAGTGACTGGGCCGCACGCCGCAGTGACCGGGCCGCACGCCACAGTGACCGGGCCGCACGCTGCAGTGACCGGGCCACAATCCGCAGTAACCGGGCCGCACGCCGCAGTGACCGGGCCGCACGCCGCAGTGACCGGGCCGCACGCCGCAGTGACCGGGCCGCACGCCGCAGTGACCGGGCCGCACGCCGCAGTGAACTGGGCCGCACGCCGCAGTGACCGGGCCGCACGCCGCAGTGACCGGGCCTCACGCCGCAGTGACCTGGCCGCACGCCGCAGTGACCGGGCCGCACGCCGCAGTGAACCGGCCGCACGTGGCAGTGACCAGGCCGCAAGCCGCAGTGACCGGGCCGCACGCCGCAGTGACCGGGCCGCACGCCGCAGTGACCGGGCCGCACGCCGCAGTGACTGGGCCGCACGCTGCAGTGACCGGGCCGCACGTCGCAGTGACCTGGCCGCACGCCGCAGTGACCGGGCCGCACGCCGCAGTGACCGGGCCGCACGCCGCAGTGACCGGGCCGCACGCCGCAGTGACCGGGCCGCAAGCCGCAGTGACCGGGCCGCACGCCGCAGTGAACCGGCCGCACGTGGCAGTGACCGGGACGCATGCTGCAGTGACCGGGCCGCACGCCGCAGTGACCGGGCCGCACGCCGCAGTGACCGGGCCGCACGCCGCAGTGACCGGGCCGCAAGCCGCAGTGACCGGGCCACAAGCCGCAGTGACCGGGCCACACGCCACAGTGACCGGGCCGCACGCCGCAGTGAACCGGCCGCACGTGGCAGTGACCGGGCCGCACGCCGCAGTGACCGGGCCGCACGCCGCAGTGACCGGGCCGCACGTGGCAGTGACCAGGCCGCACGCCGCAGTGACCGGGCCACACGCCGCAGTGACCGGGCCGCACGCCGCAGTGACCGGGCCGCACGCCGCAGTGACCGGGCCGCAAGCCGCAGTGACCGGGCCGCAAGCCACAGTGACCGGGCCACACGCCACAGTGACCGGGCCGCACGCCGCAGTGACCGGGCCGCACGCCGCAGTGACCTGGCCGCACGCTGCAGTGACCGGGCCGCAGGCCGCAGTGACCGGGCCGCACGCCGCAGTGAACCGGCCGCACGTGGCAGTGACCGGGCCGCACGCCGCAGTGACCGGGCCGCACGCCGCAGTGACCGGGCCGCACGTGGCAGTGACCAGGCCGCACGCCGCAGTGACCGGGCCGCACGCCGCAGTGACCGGGCCACACGCCGCAGTGACCGGGCCGCACGCCGCAGTGACCGGGCCGCACGCCGCAGTGACCGGGCCGCACGCCGCAGTGACCGGGCCGCACGCCGCAGTGACCGGGCCGCACGCCGCAGTGAACCGGCCGCACGCCGCAGTGACCTGGCCGCACGCCGCAGTGACCGGGCCGCACGCCGTAGTGACTGGGCCGCACGCCGCAGTGACCGGGCCGCACGCTGCAGTGACCGGGCCGCACGCCGCAGTGACCGGGCCGCACGCCGCAGTGACCGGGCCGCACGCCGCAGTGACCGGGCCGCACGCCGCAGTGACCGGGCCGCACGCCGCAGTGACCGGGCCGCACGCCGCAGTGACCGGGCCGCACGCCGCAGTGACCGGGCCGCACGCCGCAGTGACCGGGCCGCACGCCGCAGTGACCGGGCCTCACGCCGCAGTGACCGAGCCGCACGCCGCAGTGACCGGGCCGCATGCCGCAGTGACCGGGCCGCAAGCCGCAGTGACCGGGCCGCATGCCGCAGTGACCGGGCCACACGCTGCAGTGACCGGGCCGCATGCCGCAGTGACCGGGCCGCAGGCCGCAGTGACCGGGCCGCAGGCGGCAGTGACCGGACCGCAGGCCGCAGTTACTGGGCTGCACGCCGCAGTGACCGGGCCGCAGGCCGCAGTGACCGGGCCGCAGGCCGCAGTTACTGGGCCGCAGGTGGCAGTGACCGGGCCGCACGCTGCAGTGAACCGGCCGCACGCCGCAGTGACCGGGCCTCACGCCGCAGTGACCGGGCCACACGCGTCAGTGAAGCGGCTGCACGTGGCAGTGACCGGGCCGCACGCCGCAGTGAAGCGGCCGCATGTGGCAGTGACTGGGCCGTACGCCGCAGTGACCGGGCCGCACGCCGCAGTGACTGGGCCGCAAGCCGCAGTGACCGGGCCGCACGCCGCAGTGACCGGGCCGCACGCCGCAGTGACCGGGCCGCACGCCGCAGTGACCTGGCCGCACGCCGCAGTGACCGGGCCGCACGCCGCAGTGACCGGACCGCACGCCGCAGTGACCGGGCCGCACGCCACAGTGACCGGGCCGCACGCCGCAGTGACCGGGCCTCACGCCGCAGTGACCGGGCCGCACGCCGCAGTGACCGGGCCGCACGCCGCAGTGACCGGGCCGCACGCCGCAGTGACCTGGCCGCACGCCGCAGTGACTGGGCCGCACGCCGCAGTGACCGGGCCGCACGCGGCAGTGACTGGGCCGCACGCCGCAGTGACCGGGCCGCACGCGGCAGTGACTGGGCCGCACGCCGCAGTGACCGGGCCGCACGCCGCAGTGACCGGGCCGCACGCCGCAGTGACCGGGCCGCACGCCGCAGTGACCGGACCACAAGCCGCAGTGACCGGGCCGCACGCCGCAGTGACCGGGCCGCACGCCGCAGTGACCGGGCCGCACGCCGCAGTGACCTGGCCGCACGCTGCAGTGACCGGGCCGCAGGCCGCAGTGACCGGGCCGCACGCCGCAGTGAACCGGCCGCACGTGGCAGTGACCGGGCCGCACGCCGCAGTGACCGGGCCGCACGCCGCAGTGACCGGGCCGCACGTGGCAGTGACCAGGCCGCACGCCGCAGTGACCGGGCCGCACGCCGCAGTGACCGGGCCGCACGCCGCAGTGACCGGGCCGCACGCCGCAGTGACCGGGCCGCACGCCGCAGTGACCGGGCCGCACGCCGCAGTGACCGGGCCGCACGCCGCAGTGACCGGGCCGCACGCCGCAGTGAACCGGCCGCACGCCACAGTGACCTGGCCGCACGCCGCAGTGACCGGGCCGCACGCCGTAGTGACTGGGCCGCACGCCGCAGTGACCGGGCCGCACGCTGCAGTGACCGGGCCGCACGCCACAGTGACCGGGCCGCACGCCGCAGTGACCGGGCCGCACGCCGCAGTGACCGGGCCGCACGCCGCAGTGACCGGACCACAAGCCGCAGTGACCGGGCCGCACGCCGCAGTGACCGGACCACAAGCCGCAGTGACCGGGCCGCACGCCGCAGTGACCGGGCCGCACGCCGCAGTGACCGGGCCGCACGCCGCAGTGACCGGGCCGCACGCCGCAGTGAAGCGGCCGCATGTGGCAGTGACTGGGCCGCATGCCGCAGTGTCAACGGTTTCAATTGCTTATAAATCACTTTGAGATGCTCTTCATTCATTAAAAAATCATGACTAAACTAACTATTCTTTCTTAAGTGTTGGTAAATCATTCTAATTTCAAAATGGCACACAGGAAAACAGTACTAACTCCTCCCCGCAACCCTGCCCCTCCCCTTCCCCAATCATCATCCTCCACCCCCTCCACACTTGTTCCTCGGGAAAGTCAGTATAGTGACATCAGAGGAGTGGGACAGGAGTATGCCGGGTAGGCAGACTGTGATATCAGCGCTGCCACTTCTAATGTGACCAGTTCAACTAACACACGCTCTTAAAACATACCACTATGTTTAGCAACATCAAGAACCATCCCCCCCCCCCCCCCCCCTCCCACCATGCCCCCCCCCCCCCCCCCCCCCTGGTCATACCGTTCCACATCTGTACTGTTATATTACTTTCTGGCAATATATTGTTACTCTTTGTTTTGTAGGAACATACCGTTATCCTCTAGGTTTCAATGTCAGCGCTAACCATGGATGCAGTCATTCCAATGATTCCCAGCACCATCCGTTCCAAGAGGCTGAGAGCATGCCTGCCCCTCCTGGTTAGGGTTTTGCTGCCTGGGGTTGAACAGCACCATGTCAAGCTAGAGATAGAAATGGTGTTGTTGGTGTGGTGCAGTGTGTTTGGGTGATATGCCTTGAATAGCTGGAAGTAAGCTGTACAGTAGTGTTACGTGTGTGAGGGGAGTGAAGCGAGATGGAGGAAATGTGAGGCCCATGCTTCATTTGCAAGAATGCAGCATTTGAAGATGTATTGAATGATCATTGGTGTGAGGTAATTAAACTGCTTCATGTGTTCCCTTGAGGTCCTTGAGGCTATGCTGCTGCCATTGACAGTGATGGTTTATGCTGTCTTTTCAGCGTCGATCTGGAAGGCTCCTTGGCCCCCGTGTGAAGAAAGCCTCTCTCCTCCTGTCCATCCTCTACACCATCTGAGTGCTGCATCTGAGAAGTTTGGAGCCATCTCTGCCCTTTGCTAAGTTTTCATTCTCCTCACTGCTCTGAAACTTCCACAAATAGTTCCATCACTTGCTGCAACCAGAGTGCACCTCCTGTTTAAGAGTTGCAGGGTTACTTCAAATAGTTAGGGCTGGCTTTTAGTGGTGCTAGCATTACATGAACTTGAGTCCCGTGCTGAGGCATACAGCCACTTAACCCTCAGCTACATGCTCCTTTCACTCAGTTTAACATCAGCATAAAGTTTATGTGCTGCCTGCATCATAATAAATAGATACTGATCACACATGACGATTTCCGGTGCCGTTTTCAGACTTTATCCACTTTATTCCCGCTTTCAATCTTCGAGTTCATGTTTCAAGACAGTTAGGCACGATTGTCCAGAAATATTTCTAAGTGCGGTAGCGAGCGGGTACTGCTGCGAGCTTTCCAGTGAGGCTGGCAATGCTATTCGACATTAATTGGTTTCTTTAACAAGGCCCCACAGCTTCACACCTTAATGAAGGCTCGCCAGCCAATTCGGCAGGACCACGCTCGCCAGCCCCCCCAATAACAGCTCTTGCTCAGCCAACCGCAGTCAGCTTGCAACAATGGTGCCGAGACGACCGGCCCAACGATTCGGGGATGCAGACTGAGGGATGCTCTTAGATTCAGTGCAGGCAAGGAGGGATGTCCTGTTTCCCTGAGTGTCCCAGAGGGTGAGACACAGGGCAGCTACTGCCACCTGGGACGAAGTGGGAGCATCCATAAGCTCGGGCAGCATGACCATCTCCAGTGCCATAAGAACGATTAAACCGGGCAGCACGGATGCATTGATACGAACCCAAACCCACCCCGCCTCCGTAAACTTCTCATCCCCCAACTTGATCTTCCCCCCGCCCACCTTCCAAACCTCCATCTGGCCCCCCAACTCACCCTTCACGCCCCATTCCCTTCACACCACACACCTCCAGCACTGTGACCCATGCGTGTGGCTACTGATGTCCTCCCCTGTGCAGGAGATGTGCATGGCACAAAGGTCAACACTGCTCGGGTGGCCATCACAGTGGAGAGCCTGGTGCACGACGTCGGCACCATTCGTGAAGGTGCCCAAGGTGTGGCGCATTTGGTGACAACCATGGCTGAGGGTCTCGGCAGAATATCCGACTCACTGGGGAATGTCACCCAGGACCCGACTGACCTTGATGAAGAGCTGTGGGATATGTCCTGCTCTCAGATGGGAATGGCTGCTGGAGCTTGTCCCAGTTGCAGGTTGGCAATGTCGAGCCATTGCAGAGTATGGCCCCATCACGGAGGAGAATCGCCGAGGATGCCGACATAATTGGAGTCAGTTGCAGTGCAGGCTTTGTTTGCACTGAGTGCTGAATTTGGGTGCATTTGAGTGCTGTAGTGAAAGTTTGGTGACTGAGGGAGTGCTGAATTTGGGGGCATTTGAGTGCTGTAGTGAAAGTTTGGTGACTGAGGGAGTGCTGAATTTGGGGGCATTTGAGTGCTGTAGTGAGAATTTGGTGACTGAGGGAGTGCTGAATTTGGGGGCATTTGAGTGCTATAGTGAGAGTTTGGAGACTGAGGGAGTGCTGAATTTTGGTGCATTTGAGTGCTATAGTGAGAGTTTGGAGACAGGGCTATTAAGGGTTCATTTTGATCTAAAGCCTAGCCTTTCTTTTATTTAGTTAATTAACTTAAAAGTTGTTGTTTGGTTCAGACCTTTTATATGATCTCACTACTCTAATTTATGTGTTTTGTCTTTTTTATTATTTCTGTCTTTTTTGTGAATTGATGACTTGTACGTTTATCTACACGTACAGGAGTTAAGCCAGCATCCCCCACTGACACTGGCGTGATGCTGGGTGTGACAACCAAGAAAAAGAACATAAAGTAACTGATGGATAAAACAAAAGAGGGGAGTGCCCCAAAACAACGAGTTGAGCACAGCCCAAAAAGAACGAGAAAGGAAACATGAACTTTTAAAAAAAAAAAAATTTAGATTACCCAATTATTTTTTCCAATTAAGGGGCAATTTAGCGTGGCCAATCCAACTACTCTGCACATTTTTGGGTTGTGGGGGTGAAACCCAGACAACCCATTGGAGACAGGGATACCTGTCTGGGTGTCAGTCTACCTGACACACAGACACGGGGAGAATATGCAAACTCCACACGGACAGTGACCCAGAGCTGGGATCGAACCTGGGACCTCAGCGCCGTGAGGCGGTTATGCTAACCACTAGGCCACCGTGCTGCCTGGGAAACATAAACTTATCAAAAACCCCTCAAATGAAAGTGTGAAAATCGGGGTGGATAAGGCAATCCAACCCATGCGGTGCCCACCGAGCACGGAAGGCCTCGAGTGTGCCCATGGACACTGCATGCTCCCTTTCCAGGGACACCCGGCCGTGAACGAGGCTGCGGAAGATGAGCAGAGAGTCAGGCTGGACGACCCCCTCGGTCGCCTGCTGCCTGGACCTATAAATGGCAAATTTGGCCAGGCCCAGGAGCAGGTTCACGAGGAGGTCCTACCCCTTCCACGCTCCCCTCCGCACCGGATGTCTGTAGATCAGGAGCTTGTGGCTGAAGTGCAGAGAAAACCTCAACAACAAAGCTGTCAAGAAACCAAAAAGGGAGTGCAGCCTAGGACAGACAACATAAACATGTTCCACAGTCTCCACAAGGCCGCAAAAGTGTAGGTCTCTGGAAAAGCCGTGATGTGGTTCAAACGATAGTTGCACAGCACTGCCATGCGCAGCACGCTCCACCCTAGGTCCCCTAGGTTTATGGGGAGGACACCTCCATAGAGGGACCTCCAGTGGGGACCTCCTCCGTCAGACGGCAATTAGGCACACCAAGGCGTATCCGGGCGGCAGGCGAGAGACAAGGAGGTGGAAGGTGTCCAACAGCAGGCCGTACAGGAATCCTCTCCGTGCAGTGTGAAAGGGCACGAAGGGTATTTCCGCGAGGTGGCTGGGGCTGTAGGGCACCAGCACCAAGGGGGGGGCGGGGGGGGTCCTGGGCTTTGTTACCAATGTGGAATTCCGTCCGAGCAGGGGTCCACTCAGACGGGATGCCACCGCACAACCGCACCATTTTGAGTCCAAGTATGTCCACGGGGCCGAGCACAACCATTTTGAGGCCTTGGATAGCATTGGCCGTGCACTGGACAGACACCGTTCCGCACCTTGCAAGCTCTAGGGTGTCAACCAGCCCGCCCCTCCGCCACCCAGCACGTCCCCGATCCTGATCACCCGGCATCCACAGCACTCCGCTCCGCCAGCCACCTGAATGGATATTGTTGGAGGTGCGGATTCCTGAGCAGCGGCTCCCTTACGACAGCCACTACTCCTGGCGGGGGAGAGCTGCAGCGCGTGGCAACCATGTTCCAGACTTTGAGAAGGTCCTGATACAAGACAGGCAGCGCCAACAAAGAGTTCCGAAGACCATTCCGGTCAATGACCACGAGCTGCACGTTGTAGTTCAGGCCGTGCACCTGGCGGAAGAAATAGGTCGCCAGAGCACACCATCGTCGAGGAGGCTCAACGTACAGGTATCGCTGCACTCCTCTGGGAGGGGGTCCATCCGCCACGGACCGACCAGGAGTGCGGAACATTTAGACCAGTTGATCCTAGCAGAGGACGCGGCGGAGTACACAGCCTGGCACTCCCGCATCCTCCGCAGGTCACCGGGATCAGTGAACATGAGGAGCACGTCATCAGTGTAAGCCGAGAGGACCACCGCCATGTCCGGCTTGCGCAGAACCAGCCCCTACAACCTCCTCCGCAGGAGCCGCAGGAAAGGCTCCATGCACAGAGAATAAAGTTGGCCGGACAAGGGGCAGCCCTGACACACTCCTCTCCCAAAGCGAAGGATCGCCGTCAGGGACCCGTTAACCTTAATCAAACACTCTGAGGTGGCGTACAGTAATCGAATTTTGGAAGTGTGTCCCGAACCCAAACGCTCGCAGAGTCCCGAGCAAATACTCGTGCCCCACCCTTCGAACACCTTCTCCTGGTCAAGACACAGGAAGGTGCTCGACACACCAGTCCTCTGGGTAAAATGAATTATGTCCTGGACCAGATGGATGTTGTCGTAAATGGTTCGGTCCGGGACTGTGTAGGATTGGTCAGGGTGAACCATGTGGTCCAACACGGGGCCAAGGCATAAAGACATAGCCTCGGCAAAAATTTTGTAGTCCGTGCTGAGGAGGGAGACCGGTTGCCAGTTTTTAAGCAGGCAGAGATCCCCCTTCTTGGGCAGCAGGGCAATGACGGCCCTGTGCCACGAAAGGGGCATCTCCCCGGTACGCGATACATTCCCCCAGGACCCCCGCATAGTCGTCCCCAGGAAATCCCAGAATGCCCTGAAGAACTCCACGGTCAGCACGTCCAGCCCTGGGGATTTGCCCCGTGACAAGCTGCCCAGGGCGCCAATCAGCTCTTGGAGGTTGGTTTGATCGAGCTTCCCGGCGCCCTCCGGGCTGACCTGCGGCAGATCCTCCCACAGAACTCTGCAAACGTCCTCGCTGGACGGATCCGGAGAGAAGAGGTCGGAATCAAAATCCCTAATCAGGGTCCTGACCCCCTCCGGATCCGAGACGAGGGACCCACCGTCGGCCAGCAGCGTAGAAATCTGACTACACCTGCGGGAAATGCATCCAACTCCAGCTCCTCAGAGACCGTGTTAGGGAACTGGAGCTGGATGAAATTCGGGCCATCCGAAAGGCAGAGGGGGTGATAGAGAAGTGTTACAGGGAGGTAGCCACACCCAAGGTATAGGCCAAGAGTAGCTGGGTTACAGTCAGGGGAAGGAAAACGAATGGGCAGATTGTTCAGGGATCCCTCGTGGGCGTTCACCTTCAAAACAAGTATATAGTTTTGGAGGCTGTTGGGGGGCGATGACCTACTGTGGGAAGGCCCTCGCAGCCTGGTCTCTGGCACTGAGTCTGACTCTGTGGCTCAGAAGGGAAGGGGGGAGAATAGAAAAGCAATAGTGATATTGGGCCTCATGGTAGCATGGTGGTTAGCATCAATGCTTCACAGCTCCAGGGTCCCAGGTTCGATTCCCGGCTGGGTCACTGTCTGTGTGGAGTCTGCACGTCCTCCCCGTGTGTGCGTGGGTTTCCTCCGGGTGCTCCGGTTTCCTCCCACAGTCCAAAGATGTGCGGGTTAGGTGGATTGGCCATGCTAAATTGCCCGTAGTGTAAGGTTAATGGGGGGATTGTTGGGTTACGGGTATACGGGTTACGTGGGTTTAAGTAGGGTGATCATTGCTCGGCACAACATCGAGGGCTGAAGGGCCTGTTCTGTGCTGTACTGTTCTATGTTCTATGTTCTATGATAGGAGACTCAATGGTTAGGGGAATGGATAGGAGATTCTGTGGTCGCGAGCGAGACTCCCGAAAGGTATGTTGCCTCCCGGTTGCCAGGGCCAGGGATGTCTCGGATCAAGTCTACAGGATTCTGAAGGGGGAGGGGAGCAACCAGAAGTCATGGTGCACATAGGCACCAACGACATAGCTAAGAAAAGGGATGAGGATCTAAAAAGTGATTTTAGGGAGTTAGGTTGGAAGCTAAAGAGCAGGACAAGCAGAGTAGTGATCTCAGGATTGCTACTGGTGCCACGTGCAAGTGAGGCAAGAAACAGAGAGCGAGTGCAGCTGAACACGTGGCTACAGGGCTGGTGCAGGAGGGAAGGCTTCAGATATGAGGATCATTGGTATATCTTCTGGGGAAGGTGGGACCTGTACATTAAGGACGGATTGCACCTAAACTGGAGGGGCACCAATATCCTGGGTGGGAGGTTTTCTGGAGCTCTTTGGGAGGGTGTAAACTAGTTTGACAGGGGCATGGAAGCCAGAGCTAAGGATCAGAGGATAGGGTAGCTGTTGAACAGGCAGAAATCGTCTGCAGCAAGTCTGTGAGGAAGGATAGATAGTTGATAGGGCAAAGTTGCACTCAGTGGAATGGGTTAAAGTGTGTCTGTTTCAATGCAAGGAGTGTCAGGAATAAGGGAGATGAACTTAGAGCATGGATCAGTATTTGGAACTGTGATGTTATGGCCATTACGGAGACAGGGATTTCACAGGGGCAGGAATGGTTGTTAGATGCTCCAGGGTTTAGATATTTTCCGAATATGGAGGGAGGTAAAAGAGGAGGGGGAGTGGCACTGTTAATTAGGGAGTGCACCACAGCTGCAGAAAAGGGGGTAGTTGAGGAGGGTTTGTCTACTGAGTCAGTATGAGTGGAAGTCAGAAAGAAGAAAGGAGCAGTAACTTTATTGGGAGTTTTCTACAGACCCCCCCCCCCCAATAGCAGCAGAGAGATAGAGGAACAGATTGGGCGGCAGATCTTGGAAAAGTCCAGAAGTAACAGTTATTGCCATGGGTGACTTCAACTTCCCTAATATTGACTGGAACCTCCTTAGTGTAAATGATTTGGATGGAACAGATTTTGTCAGGTGTGTACAGGAAGGACTCCTGACTCAATATGTAGATCGGCCGACTAGGGTTGGCCACATTGGACTTGGTGCTCAGCAACGAACCAGGCCAGGTGTCAGATGTCTCGGTGGAAAAGTATTTCAGTGACAGTGACTACAACTCCTTGACCTTTACCATAGTCATAGAGAGGGATATGAACACAGTATGGGAAAGGTATTTAACTGGGGGAGGGGATATTATACTGCTATGAGACAGGAGCTGAGGAGCATAAAGTGGGAACAATTGTTCTTGGGGAAGTGTACAACAGTAGAACATAGAACGTAGAAAAATACAGCACAGAACAGGCCCTTCGGCACACGATGTTATGCCAAACCTTTGTCCTAGATTAATCATAGATTATCATAGAATTTACAGTGCAGAAAGAGGCCATTCAGCCCATCGAGTCTGCACCAGCTCTTGGAAAGAGCACCCTACCCAAGGTCAACACCTCCACCCTATCCCCATAACCCAGTAACCCCACCCAACACTAAGAGCAATTTTGGACACAAAGGGCAATTTATCATGGCCAATCCACCTAACCTGCACATCTTTGGACTGTGGGAGGAAACTGGAGCACCCGGAGGAAACCCACGCACATATGGGGAGGATGTGCAGACTCCGTACAGACAGTGACCCAAGCTGGAATCGAACCTGGGACCCTGGAGCTGTGATGCAATTGTTCTATCCACAATGCTACCGTGCTGCCCTTAAGAACAAATTAATCCACACTCCATCATTCTACCGTAATCTATGTACCTATCCAATAGCCGCTTGAAGGTCCCTAATGTTTCCGACTCAACTACTTCCACAGGCAGTACATTCCATGCCCCCACTACTCTCTGGGTAAAGTAATGTGGGGATTGTTTAAGGAGCACTTGCTGCAAGTGCGGAATAGTTTTGTCCCACTGAGACAAGGAAGGAATGGTAAGGTGAAGGAACCTTGGATGACAAGAGAAGTGGAGCTTCTAGACAAGAAGAAGAAGGAAGCTTACATAAGGTTGAGGAAGCAAGGATCTGACTCGGCTCTAGAGGGTTACAAGGTAGCCAGGAAGGAACTGAAAAATGGACTGAGGGAGCTAGAAGGGGGCTTGATAAAGCCTTGGCAGGAAGGATTAGGGAAAACCCAAGGTGTTCTACTAGCATGATCAGAGTGAGAGTAGGGCCGATCAGGGATAGTGGAGGGAACTTGTGCCTGGAGTCTGAGGAGATCGGGAAGGCCCTAAATGAATACTTTGCTTCAGTATTCACTAGGGAGACCTTGTTGCCCATGAAAACAGTGTGAACCAGGTTAATAGACTCGAACAGATTGATATTAAGGAGGAGGATGTGCTGGAAATTTTGAAAAGCATCAGGATAGATAAGTCCCCTGGGCCTGATGGGATATATCCAAGGTTACTACGGGAAGCGAGGGAGGAGATTGCTGCACCGTTCGCGATGATCTTAGCATCCTCACTCTCCATTGGAGTAGTGCCGGATTATTGGAGGGAGGCGAATGTTGTTCCCCTGTTCAAGAAAGTGGATAAGGAAATCCCTGGGAATTACAGACCCATCATTCTTACGTTTGTGGTGAGCAAAATATTGGAAAGGATTCTGAGAGATAGGATTCATGATTATTTAGAAAAACATAGTTTGATTAAAGATAGTCAGCATGACTTTGTGAGGGGCAGGTCATGCCTCACAAGCCTCATTGAATTCTTTAAAGATGTGACGAGACACATTGATAAAGGTCGGGCAGTGGATGTGGTGTAAATGGATTTCAGTGAGGCATTTGATAAGGTTCCCCAAGGTAGGCTCATTCAGAAAGTTAGGGGGCATGGGATACAGGTAAATTTTGCTGTCTGGATACAGAATTGGCTGGCTGAAAGAAGACAGCGAGTGGTAGTGGATGGAAAGTATTCCGCCTGGAGGTCGGTGATCAGTGGTGTCCCGCAAGGATCTGTTCTGGGACCTCTGGTCTTTGTGGTTTTTATAAATGATTTGGATGAGGAAGTGGAAGGGTGGGTTAGTAAGTCAGGTTGGGGGAGCTGTAGATAGTGTTCAGGGTTACAGCAGGACATTGACAGGATGCAGAGCTGGGCTGAGAAGTGGCAGATGGAGTTCAACCTTGATAAATGTGAAGTGGTTCATTGTGGAAGGTCGAATTTGAATGCTGAATACAGGGTTAAAGGCAGGATTCTTGGAAGTGTGGAGGAACAGAGGGATCTTGGGGTCCACGGACATAGATCCCTCAAAGTTGCCACACAGGTGTGAGGCATGACCTGGTGTGTTGGTTTTCAATAACAGGAGGATTGAGTTTAAGAGTCGCGAGGTTTTGCTGCAGCTTTATAAAACTCTAGTTTGACCACTCTTGAAATATTGTGTCCAGTTCTGGTCGCCTCATTATAGGCAGGACGTGGATGCTTTGGAGCGGGTACAGAGGAGATTTACCAGGATGCTGCCTGTACTGGAGGGCATGTCTTATGAAGAAAGGTTGAGGGAGCAAGGGCTTTTCTCACTGGAGTGAAGAAGGCAGAGAGGTGACTTTTTAGAGGTGTACAAAGTGATGAGAGGCATGGATAGGGTGGATAGCCAGAGATTTATCCCCAGGGTGGAAATGGCTGTCACGAGGGGGACATCATTTTTAAGGTGATTGGAGGAAGGTGTAGGGGAGATGTCAGAGGTAGGTTCTTTACACAGAGAGTGGTGGGTGTGTGGAATGCACTGCCAGCAGAGGTGGTGGAGTCAGAGTTATTAAGGACATTTAAGTGACTCTTAGACAGGCACATAGACAGCAATAAATTGAAGAGATGTAGGTTAGGTTGATCTTAGATTAGGATAAATGGTCGGCACATCGTGGGCTGAAGGGCCTGTCCTGGGCTGTACTGTTCTATTGGTGCAGGCATTGGGGAGCTACCAGTGCTGGCATAATCAGATGATGTAGGGGCAGCCAGTGCTCAAACCAGCTGCCCCTCCATCTGGAGGTGAACCCCTGGGCCCTATGGGCATTGACCGGGAGGAGGGGGCGCAGGGTGGCAATCGGACCCATCCTATGCAATGGTGGCCACCAGCTCCCCCGAGTTTCACATCTCTGATGAGGTTGCTTCTCGCAGCCAGCATCCGGAACAGCTGTGCATGTGCTGTCAACAAGTGAACTGGGGCCCTCCGGCCTCAGCACCTGCAGAGGATCCCCTCCGGGGCATTGAAGGCCATGGGACAAGGTAAGCAACTGGCTCCCTCCACCTCTGATAAGCAACCTAGGGACATACCTAGACGTAACGGTAGAACAAGGAGGGCCAAGCACATCGAGGATCATTAAGGGCACTGACGGGGTATGGGGAGGTGGGAGGGGTGTAAGGAGTGAAGTGTGCGTTGGGGGCGGAGGGAAGGGGAGAAGGAGGGTGGAGATAGTGAGGCAGCACCATCGTGATAGCGGGGCACTTTTGAGAGGAACATTAAAATACCCTCAGAACAATCAGTATGACCCCTCTGGTTCTATGTTCCACCAATCCCATGCCCATCCCTCCCTGCCTCCCCCCACCCACCCGACATGCCCTGCCCATGGACCCGCAGACATGTGTCCGGGGCTGGGACCCATCACTTGGGTGTTCGGAGGCCGTGCCTGTGGTGTTGCCTCCCGCAGTGTTCAAGCACAGTGTCCAGGCATCAAGGTGTGATTGGGATGCTAGGCAATGAGCCCCATATGCTACATGGCGTGGCCACCCACGATGGTCCACTTGGGATGTGTGAAGTGCTTGCTTAACCATGATTGCCAATTCCCTATTAGCAATAGCCTTCAGCTGCACCGTCAGAGACCTCCGTGGTCACTGGGAGTTATAGGTGGTCAGTGGGGCAGACAGGCTGGGGTTTCCCCTGGTTTCAGGAACACACAGTACACGGGTTGGCATGGCTGACCTGTAAACATCCCCCAACCACCCCGCAGGAGTACCCCAGCCCGAGACACCCAGCCCCCATGGCGGCCAACCCCCAACTGGGACCGCACCCCGCAGTTGACCCCCCACAACTGAACAACTCCCCCAATCCCCGAGTACAGGGGCAGCATGCTTGGGCTCATGTGGGCAAAGATGATGCTGACGCCCTCGGCTACCCTCAACAGCCCATCCACCAAGTTAATGTTTTTCCAAAAGGAGTACTAATCGGCGCCAGCGTGACTACTCACTTGCTGGGGAGGCCGCTGCATAGAGTCTTCACCGGCCCATGGAAAGATCACCCTATCTAAGCCCATATCCTCGTAACCCAATCTAACCTTTTTGGACTAAGGGCAATATAACATGGGCAATCCACCTAACCTGCATATCTTCGGACTGTGCGAGGAAACCAGAGCACCCGGACGAAACCCACACAGACACGGGGAAAACGTGCAGACTCCGCATAGTGACCCAAGCCAGAAATCGGACCTGGGACCCTGGAGCTGTGAAACAACTGTGCTAACCACTGTGCTATCATGCTGCTTAAGTGGTGATAATTGGTTTCTCACCACACTATAGTGAGATCCCAATTTCTCCTATGGGAGCGGGCCGGTTGCATCGCAGTTTGGCGCCCGGCGCAGTTCTCATTTTCCGCCTCTCCCGCTATTTACCTGCCTCGTCTCGCTCGAGCGAGAGCACAGTGAGGTCAGAAAATAGTGCCCTAATTAGAATTCATTGTATTGTAAAATAAACACTCTCTCCAGGCAACCAGCGATGGGAAATAAATACCAGCGTTGTCAGTGACACCCACATCTCGAGACTATTCTTTTAAAATTGTTAAGCCTGGGCTTCCAGATTCAACTTCATGTTATCAAATTGTACAAGATAATAAATTGACAAACCTAAGAGTTACATATATTTCATTAGTACCCCAAAGTAAAAAGGCTCAACCAGACATTCAGAATCATATGAACAACTAATTTGTTCAAATTCCCCACAGTCTGGCAAAAGACATCTCAGGTCCCATTCACCTCTATCCAAAACCATAATACAGAAATTATAAAGTATCAATGAAAAGAGGAATCTGTTTAACTATGGTACAACCTTTGTTGCCGACACCTATTTCTCCACACATTGAACTAACTGCTCAATTATTGCTGAAATAAAACTCACATTTGTTGGGCGTTAAAGAAAAATTGTAACGGGCATGACCTGAAGAAACTTTGTTCATCTGTGAAAGAAAATAAACTAACAGGCTAACTTAAATCATTCTTCCTTAATTACAATTAAATCCTGATTTGCATTACTGCACTGTACACGGCAAAACAGCACTTTGAAAACACAAGTCTTTGTAGTCTTGTAGGAAGTTGCGTTGCTTCACTATACATGGCTTGTTCACAGTCCATTCCTGAATGAACCGTGCACTTGATAATTCTTAGCAAAGTGCACAGTTTAATTTTCTTCTAAGATTGACTTGCATAGAACTTGAAAAATTATGTGCAAACTTCTTTAACTTTTGAACAGAGCTCGGGCACTAACTGGAATCCTCATCGTTATTTGTTTGAAAGCTTTTAACAATATCTAGGTTTTACTGCTCTGTGCTGACTGTATCACTGTCATTGTTTTAAAGTTTTAGTTAGGAACATAAGTAGAGCTAGCAACACACATACTCGGCAATATAGATCTACTACTCACGAATACAAAGCTGACAGCTGTTTTCATGAAGGAGAATCTCTCTGCTCTACTGCTCTGAGTCTCACCTCAGGCTTATCTAGCCAGCATCGGTTGTTGTCATGGCAATGCTGTGTTTCCATGGCTTTTCCTCACTTCCAATTAATCTCTTTCAAAGCACTAATTATGGCCTGAAGACTTTTTTTTTACATCTCCAGAAAATAAAGCGCAGGTTCTACCAGAGCCCCTGACATTTATAAAAGTTGGGCAATTTGCGACGCCTGGTAATTTCAAAGACGTGCTGAGAGAGCCACCAGTGTTGTATTTTGAGGGAACTTTAAAAAATCCACAGAAATGAAGTACGGGCAGAAAGTCAATCAGTTGGAATTGTAGCGTCACAGTAAGCAGTAATCATGGTCCACGCTTACTTTTGAAGAAAATTCTAGAAATCTGAACAGATGAAGCAAAAAATAATCACAGCTCCACAATAAATTGCTGGGAGCGCAGGACAGATTGACTAGCAGCTTGATAGATGCTTCACATGTCTCGCTTACTCACAAACGAACCCAATTGGGGCTACAACACTTGAATTAATAACTTTCTTTTGCATTATTTCAATAAAAGTAACAGATCTATAAATGTTTACGCTTAATACGATGTTACATTATTTGTTACCCCATCCCTATTCCTTTGCATAAAACATTTGGAATAAAGAGCTGACTCGGTGTAAAATAGGATTCGACCCTGAATTTAGCTGAGAAAGTTACCTTTTAAACAATAGCATTTTAAAGTTATCACCAATTTGCAAATTTCTCACGGAAATGTGGGAATGAGTTATTTTAACAAAACAGGTACAACCGAGCTACTTTCTGAAGATATCAGTGAACACTGATGGAAGTTTGGAATTTTGGGGCGCGATTCAATCGGAAAATACGTCCGGTTCTGGACGCATTTAGCGGGGTGTTTCTTGGCGGCTACAGCGCCGAGAAACACTCCGCTATTCTTATGGCACTTTGTTAGTTTTTCTGGGGCTCGGGGAGTCTCTCTCTGAAGCTCACCAGCAAAAGGTTCCTTGCAGATTTCGGCACCATTTTGGAAGGCTGCCCCGATCTTCCCGCCCTTTTTAGGACCCCCCTTCAACCTTCGGGAGGCCCCCAGGAGCACCCCTCTCCACATGGTAAGGCTTCCTACCCCTGACAGTGCCCCGGCCAGCAAGGCATTGCCATCCTGGCACCCTGACTAAATGGGGACCTTTGATTTTTTGGATCATTAAAGATAATGGTCACGATTCAGTGACCTCATCATGCCCGACTTGGGGCGGAATTCTCCGCTCCCCACGCCGGGTGGCAGATGCGCGGTTGGGCCGGGCGACTCACGCCACGCAGCTCTGGCACCCCCCCGTGATTCTCCCACCCCCCCCCCCCCCCCCCGCTCGCAGAATCGCCTCTTGTGGTTTTTTACGGCGAACGCCGATTCTCCGGCCCAGATGGGCCGAGTGGCCTGACGTTCCCGACCGGTTCACGGTGTCTCCAAGAGACGCACTCTTTCCCCTCCGCCGCCCCGCAAGATCAAGCCACCACGACTTGCGGGGCAGCGGAGGGGAAGACGGCAACCGCACATGCGCGGGTTGGAGCCGGCAGCCGTCGTGACGTCAGCCGCACATGCGTGGGTTGGAGCCAGCGAACCTGCACATGCGCGGCTGATGTCACTTAGGCGCCGCCGTCGTGTCATTCTCGGCGCGCCGCCTTGATGCAAGCGTCAAGGCCCGGCGGCCGAGATTTACGGAGCACTGCTCCGAACCGCCTGGGGCGGGAGTGAATTGGGTGCGAGGTGAAACTCGGCCGAGTTCACGATGGCCTTCCCGATGCCACGCGGGAGCGAGCGGAGAATTCCGCCCTTGGTGTCGGGGTGAGGCCGTTGAACCTTGCGATCTTGATCTAGGGCCTAATTGGGCTTGATCCAGATCTGTATATTTAAGTGAGCCATTAAGCTCATTTAAATTTGTGTTTGTGGGATCCTCCCGGCGTCCAGGACACAAGGGCCATACCTGGTGATCTCGTTAGGGTGCCATTTAGTTCTGGACCACACAAATATGGGCCAGTCATGATGGTACCCGGGGGGTCTCCCAGGCCATTAGAGACCCTCGTGTTTGAGGACTAGGCAGGGTGGTACCTTTACACTCACCCTGGGACTGCCAGCTTGGCACCCTTACAGTGCCCCTGCCAGGGTCCCAGGCTGGCAATACCATGGCACCCTGGTGCCAGATTTGCACTGCGAGAGATTGGGCCCTGGGTGAACTTACCAGCTGGATGGGGGTGGGGTGGTGTTCCGGAGGCCTCTACATGTTTGGGGGTGTCAAAAATGGGGGGGGGGCCTGAAAGAGTGGGGGGAAAAATTGGGGCAGGCTTCCAAAATGACGTCCCAATCTGTGAGGAGCCTATTTCAGTGATTGGCAGAGAGAAACATCCCAAATCCAAAAAACAAAACAGATCCCATGAATAGCAGGGTGTTTCTTAGAGCTGCAGTCACCGAGAAACACTCCGCTAAACACAACTTAAACCAAACATAGATGTTTTCCGGTTGAAGGGCCTGAATTTGAATTTACGGAGTGTCTGGCTTGGACAGGCTGTGGGACAGTGAGAAACCCCTGGGGACTCCTTGAAGAGAAGACCAGGCCATTTTAACCCAAAGCTCTCATATTTAAATTCAGATTTGTCCTAGTAGTGTCCAAAAACCAATGCCCTGTTCAGTGGTTGGGAGTGGGAATCATGCGAGACGCCATATGACTGAAGTAAATGGTTCTGATCAAGATAGGTCATCTGCGAGGTGGATAACAGCTACAAAAGTTGAGGAAGAAGCCTGGGGCCCCACGGATTGTTTGTTACACCAAGTGTGAATCTGCAGGAAAGACTATTTAAATATCTTGGTCCCTTCTGGCTATTCCTGAGAGCAGGGTCTGTTTTTACATTTGGTGCCGACTGGCTTTCCAGACCTTTCTTGTTAAATGGTATAATCGAGCCATGACTTTCAAATCTGAAGTAGTCCCCACCTGGCTGGGACAGACATGGCTCGCATGCTGTTCCAAGGTTTTGTTCAGTTGACGGAGCACAGGGAAGCAAAGGATGAGATTCACTGGCCTCCCGGCAGTGGTGGTAGGTGGCCTGCCTTTGGCTGGAATCTTCTGGTCCTGCTGCTCTCAATGGGAATTCCGATTGAATCCTCCCCACACCGCCGGGAAACCCAGGGTGGGATGCGCCATTGGTGGGGTCGTAAGATCCTGTCGGTGTGAACAGCCAGAAAATCTCGCCCAAACTCTGACATCTTCATCCACCCGTCAGCATGGCTTGTGGTGTGTGTATCGGGTTAAAATTGACCCTTTTATATTTAAAATAGTTCTTACTGAGCTTGTTTGTGTTTCAAATCAATTTCACTTCATTGTTCACATGAAAGTCAATTTTGGGTACATGGTTTGTTCCTTAAAAAAATTGCCCACAAATGAATAATAACAGCAAAAGGAAGAAAATCACAGAACTCAAAATGTAATTCAAGTTATAAAAAAACGATTCCAATTAATTGAAATAATCTACCAGAGTTCCATCTTGAGTTCATATCCTCATTCACACATCAATCCCATGTTAAAAGTTCTTAGGGGGAAGGAACAAGTTCAAGAATTTTTTTTTTTCTTTTTCCTGAACACATCGTGAGACAGGAAATGATTCTTATTGCTCCTGACACTCGACTTTTGTCAAAATTCCTTGAGAGCAAATTTAATCAGGAAAAGTTTATGCCAACCAAAGGAAATTGTCAGCACAGATGGCTTAAAAACAGAATAAATACTTCCAATCAACATGCGTTAACATCAATACCATCAAATCCAAATACTGGCTGGCAGACACACTCCCCAGTACGGCCTGTAGCCAATGGAATCAGAATGTCACCACTAAAGCATGAGACTACTAAACTCAGCAGATCAGCCTGAGTTTCAAATCATTTTTCAATACTTTCAATGTGAAACAAGGCCTTGTCATGCTCACACGATATGGATTCGCAGACTGAAAGGAACATGGGGCGCGATTCTCCGCTACCCAGGCCGGGTGGGAGAATCGCAGGAGGGCCGCTCTGGCACCCCCCGCGATTCTCCCACCCCCCCCAAAATTGCCCCGCTCGGAGAATCGCGGGTCGCCATTTTTCACGGCGCCCCGCGATTCTCCGGCCCAGATGGGCTGAGCGGCCTGACGTTCCCAACCTGTTCACGCCGGCAGCAACCACACCTGGTCGCTGCCGGCGTGAACATCGCCCGAATGGTAAGTTTGGGGCCTGTGGGGGTCGGAGAGGGGATCGAGCACCACGGCCATGCTCGGGAGGGGACTGTCGGGCCAGCGTCTCTAAGAGATGCACTCTTTCCCCTCCGCCGCCTCGCAAGATTAAGCCGCCACGTCTTGCGGGGCAGCGGAGGGGAAGACGGCAACCGCGCCGAGTTCCCCGCAATGCCACTCCTAGCCCCCGGGGGGGGAAGAATAGGGGGCGAGGAGCGGCCTTCCGACGCCGTCGTGAAACACTCCGGGTTTCACGATGGCGTCGGCCATTGCGGAGAATCGCGCCCATACTTTAAAGCAAAATGGAGAATGGTCACACTGTTTATTGCAACAAAATTGAGCTGAGAAGTCAGGAGACTTTTTTTATTTTCTGTCAATATACATGGAACTACATAAGACCCTGGAAGCTATCCTGCATGTCTAGACGTGACATTAAAATTATATTGTTGGACATTTTGTTCAGAAGGCATTAAAAAGCAACTAACGTTTTCTGAGGATTAATAGTTGCCGTTAACCAAATGCAGATCGTTCAGAATAGACTTGCAGATACCTGTGACTTCAGAGAGAAATTCCAAAGAATGGGGATGAGAGGAATCCTACTCTGTCACAAGGATGTGTAAATGTATGAGCCCTGAACACCACTGTGTGTCAAAGACCAAGCAGCAGAGACCATTTTGTGAGGTGACTGGGAAACAGATGCTATATTCATAGAATTTATTCATAGAATTTACAGTGCAGAAGGAGGTCATTCGGCCCATCAAGTCTGCACCGGCTCTTGGAAGGAGCACCCTACCCAAACGCACACCTCCACCCTATCCCCAGAACCCAGCAACCCCACCCAACACTGAGGGCAATTTTGGACACTAAGGGCAATTTATCATGGCCAATCTACCTAACCTGCACATCTTTGGACTGTGGGAGGAAACCGGAGCACCCGGAGGAAACCCACGCACACACGGGGAGAACGTGCAGACTCCACACAGACAGTGACCCAGCCGGGAATCGAACCTGGGACCCTGGAGCTGTGAAGCAATTGTGATAACCAGTATGCTACCGTGCTGCCCCAATGCTAGATGCTATGTTCAATCATGTGACAGAAAGGTTTTTTTAAAGGACATTTAATAAGACACATTGTGGGAGCAGGCAGGAAAAAAATAAATCAGAAGAATTCCGGACCAGCAAAGGAAAAGGACCAGGGTAAAAGGCCTCCTCCTGCTCCTATCTTCTCCATATGTATGTATGACCAAAAATGCATCAGGTGGCAGAGATTTTAGGCTGGCCTCGACCCCTGCATGGGGTACGAATACACCTCAGCTGGAGTGAAGACAAATAATTCTGCAACTCCGTGCAGTCAGCAACTGTAAATCCATTTTCATAAACCTCCGATCTTTATTTCTTCAGTAGACCAAAAATGAATCACAGGCCTCAACCTTTAAGCCTTATTGTCGAAAGAAGCAAGGGTGATAGTGAAGTTTTCAACTTTTAAGACCGATGTGCAAGAAAATCATTTGTTATTTTTTGATTTGTAAAATAAATTTCCAATTAAGGGGCAATTTATAATAGTCTTTATTGTTGTCACAAGTAGGCTTACATTAACAGTGCAATGGAGTTACTGTGAGAATCCCCTACTCACCACACTCCGGCATTTGTTCGCGTACAGAGGTAGAATTCAGAATGTCCAATTCACCTCACAAGCACATCTTTTGAGACTTGTGGGAGGAAACCGGAGCACCCAGAGGAAATCCATGCAGACACGGGGAGAACATGTATACTCCGTACAGACAGTGACCCAAGCGGGAATGCAACCTGGAATACAAAACACTGGCGCGGCCGAATGTGGAGTATTGCGTGCAATTCTGGTCGCCCCATTATAGGAAGGATGTGGAAACATTGGAAAGGGTGCAGAGGAGATTTACCAGAATGTTGCCTGGTATGGAGGGAAGATCTTATGAGGGAAGGCTGAGGGACTTGAGGCTGTTTTCGTTAGAGAGAAGAGGTGACTTAATTGAGGCATACTAGATGATCAGAGGATTAGATAGGGTGGACAGTGAGAGCCTTTTTCCTCGGATGGTGATGTCTAGCACGAGGGGACATAGCTTTAAATTGAGGGGAGATAGATATAGGACAGATGTCAGAGGTAGGTTCTTTACTCAGAGAGTAGTAAGGGCGTGGAATGCCCTGCCTACAACAGTAGTGGACTTGCCAACACTAAGGGCATTCAAATGGTCATTGGATAGACATATAGACGATAAAGGAATAGTGTAGATGGGCTTCAGAGTGGTTTCACAGGTCAACGCAACATCGAGGGCCGAAGGGCCTGTACTGCGCTGTAATGTTCTATGTTCTATCTACCCTACACATCTTTGGTTTGTGGGGTGAGATCCGCGCAGACACGGGGAGAACGTGCAAACTCCACATGGATAGTAAACCAGGTCCTCAGCGCCGTGAGGCAGCAGTGCTAATTAATGTACCACCCTGCCGCCGAAATTAATTTGGAATCACATTTTCTTATGTGTTTGTGCATTGAGTGGGTGATTTGCATATACATTTCACATGTTGAATAGTAGAGATTTATCTTTTTACATAACCTACAAGTAAATTTCCTTCTTCTGTTCTTGAGAGTTATAATGGGGAGACAGTGGAATTGTAGTCATGTCATGGTATTGATAATCCAGAGGCCCAGGCTAATGCTCCAGGGAATAGGTTCAAATTCTACCATAGCAGCTGGTAAAATTGAATAAACCTGGAATATAAAGCTTGTCCGTTATCCATTAGTCTCAAGAATGATGACCATGGCAACTGTCATTGATTATTCTAAAAACCCATCTGGTTCACAAATATCCTTCAGGGAAGGAAGTCTGTCATCCTTACTTGGTCTAGTTTATATGTGACTCCAGACCCACATTAATGTGATTGACTCATAACTGCCCTGAGCAAACCACTGAGTTGAAAGATAATGAGAGATGGCCATCAAATGCCCACAGCCATGAAAGAATAAAGGAAGACATTTATTTTTTAAAACACATCTGTCTCTGGTCAGTCAAGAGGTGGCAAATGGGGTGCCATTTTACTTTTTATCCCCTGTCTGTAACATGCCTGTGAGAGAGTGTCTGATGGGTAGCCGTTAACCCAATAGTGCCCTCAGCACAAAGTGTCATGTGACTGAAGGAACAATTTGCAACTGGACGAAAAAAATCATGCTGAGTGTGTTGAACTTGCTGCCTGAATTGGTGGCACACATTTAAATTGTTGAAGCTCGACATCAGAACAAATCCAGAAAATCTGCTTCATCACAAATGACACAGAAGGACAAAATACAATGGCATCAATCAGTTTGAAGCATATGATTGCACAAAGAACAAAGAACAATACAGCATAGGAACAGGACCTTCGTCCCTTCAAGCCAGTACCAGTCATGATACCACCCTTGGCTAAAACCCTCAGCACTTCCTGGTGCCGTATCCCTCTATGCCAGGGGTGGGCAAACTACGGCCCGCGGGTCTTTATGCGGCCCACCAAGTCATTAAAAAAAAAACTTTAAAAAAAATTTTTTTTTTTAATTTTTAATTATTTTTTGTAAGGTTAATGGGGGGGGGGATGTTGGGTTACTTACTGGTATAGGGTGGATACGTTGACTTGAGTAGGGTGATCATTGCTCGGCACAACGTCGAGGGCCGAAGGGCCTGTTCTGTGCTGTACTGTTCTATATTCTATATGAGGCGCCCAGAATCATAACCGGGTGAAGTAATTATTTTACTTAATATACTATGCGGCCCTTTAAAATTGTGAATTTCTGAATGTGGCCCTTGCACGGAAAAGTTTGCCCACCCCTGCTCTATGCACATTGATTGCATCACTTTTCTTTGAAGACTGCAAAAAGAAATGAAGTAAGGCACTTCGCAACTTTTCACCAGCAAAACAAAAGTTTGCTGAATATTTTTTGAATTATAGGTTGTCCT
Source organism: Scyliorhinus canicula (assembly GCF_902713615.1). NCBI lineage: Eukaryota > Metazoa > Chordata > Chondrichthyes > Carcharhiniformes > Scyliorhinidae > Scyliorhinus > Scyliorhinus canicula. Next base: position 144,626,607 of record NC_052155.1, read on the forward strand.
TTAAAGTCGCTAAGATGAGTAAGGAATAATTGAAACATTTCATGCTTCAGGCTGGGAAATTGCCTGCTAGGGTTGCAAATGTGAAGTTCTGGCTTGCATTAAATTTCAAATATGCTTCCTACAGGCCAAACATTTCACTGAGGATACAAATTAGTTAAGTTATCTGTGCAATAATATAGTTACATGAGAAGCTTTTCATCTCCACAGATGTTTGTCTCAAACTCTGAATAATAAAATCATTAAAAATAGGGGCAGGAGCAATGGCCATTGAACTTCCTTCACCATTCAATAAGATCATGACTGATCTGACTGTAGCCTTAACTCCATCCTCCTATCTGTCAACTGTAGATCTAATACTCATGCGATTGGGTCATGACGTGGTTACTTAAGATGTCACAGGAGTTCTCCCAGGAGTGAGGGCAGAGTACAAGCACGGAATAGCTGCTCAGCTAATAAATGAACTATTTTTTGTTATAAGTCCTTGGCCGCCTGTATTTGAGCACAAAGTGCATATGGATTTGGGCGTAACATATTAGAATGAATGGAGTATTAGATTTTTTTTGAAAAATATTTTTATTCTCCTTTTTCACATTTTCTCCAAAATTTGCACCCACCAACAATAAACAATAATCCGTAACGAATGCAATGTCAATCCCCATATCAACAACAACAATCCCATCCTCCCATCAAACCCCCAAACAGCAGCCCGCATGTTAACATAAACAAATAACAAAAAGGAATCAGGAATCACCCATAGTCACAATTAACACATACAGTCGCCCTCCCCCAAATCCTCCTAACACCCCCCCCCAACTAACACTCGATGTTATCCAACTCTTGAAAGTGCATAATGAATAATGCCCATAGTTGTACCTCACGGTAGCATGGTGGTTAGCATCAATGCTTCACAGCTCCAGTGGTCCCAGGTTCGATTCCCGGCTGGGTCACTGTCTGTGTGGAGTCTGCACGTCCTCCCCGTTTGTGCGTGGGTTTCCTCCGGGTGCTCCGGTTTCCTCCCACAGTCCAAAGATGTGCGGGTTAGGTGGATTGGCCATGATAAATTGCCCGTAGTGTAAGGTTAATGGGGGGATTGTTGGGTTACCGGGTTACCGGGTATATGGGTTACGTGAGTTTAAGTAGGGTGATCATTGCTCGGCACAACATCGAGGGCCAAAGGGCCTGTTCTGTGCTGTACTGTTCTATGTTCTATTGTAGAACCCCTTCATCCTTCCCCTCAGTTCAAACTTAACTTTCTCAAGAGTCAAGAATTTCAACAGGCCCCCCGCCACGCCAGGGCACAGTGTGGAGAGGTTCCTCCCCATCCCAATAGGGTTGGGGTGCCACAGCAACCCTGCACAGCCACAGCAAAAAACCGCACCGACCTCCTCAGAAGACAAACACGGGACACCACTGACAGAGTACCCTTCGTCGTCCAGTACTTTCCTGGGGCGGAGAAACTACGACATCTTCTTCGCAGCCTTCAACACATCATCAATGAAGATGAACATCTTGCCAAGGTCATCCCCACACCCCCACTACTGGCCTTCAAACAACTGCGCAACCTCAAACAAACCATTGTTTGCAACAAATTACCCAGCCTTCAGAACAGCGACCACAACACCACAAAACCCTGCCAGAGCATTCTCTGCAAGACATGCCAGATCATCGACTTGGATACCACCATTACACGTGGTAAGACCACCCACCAGGTACGCGGCACATACTCGTGCGACTCGACCAATGTAGTCTGCCTCTTACGCTGCAGGGAAGGATGTCCCGAAGCGTGGTACATTGGCGAGACGATGCAGACACTGCGACAACGAATGAACGGGCACCGTGCGACAATCACCAGGCAGGAATGTTCCCTTCCAATCGGGGAACACTTCAGCAGTCAAGGGCATTCAGCCTCTGATCTCCGGGTAAGCGGTCTCCAAGGCGGTCTTCAGGACACGCGACAACGCAGAATTGCCGAGCAAAAACGTATAGCTAAGTTCCTCACGCATGAGTGCGGCCTCAACAGGGATCTTGGATTCATGTCGCATTACATCCACCCCCCACCATCTGGCCTGGACTTGCAAAATCCTACCAACTGTTCTGGCTTGAGACAATTCACACCTCTTTAATCTGTGATTATCCCTCTCCCTGGATCTGTAATGATTTGATTACCTGCAAATGTTCGCATTCCAAGCATTGTCCAGCATCTCTGACTTTGTCTATATAAATGTTTCTGGAACATACCTCTCCATTCACCTGAGGAAGGAGCTGCGCTCCGAAAGCTCGTGTTTGAAACAAACCTGTTGGACTTTAACCTGGTGTTGTAAGACTTCTTACTGTGCTCATCCCAACAGGATCCACCTTCTGGCGATCAACGAGGCGAAGGCTACAACATCCTTGATATGTATGTCCCTGTCAGACAGGGAGGAAATGGTCGAGTGAGGGAACCATGGTTTACAAAAGAGGTTGAATGACTTGTCAAGAGGAAGAAGGGGGCTCATGTGAGGATGAGAAAACAAGGTTCAGTTAGGGCACTTGAGGGATACAAGGTAGCTAGGAAGGAGCTCAAGAAAGGGCTTAGGAGAGCTAGGAGGGGGCATGAGAAGTCCTTGGTGGGTGGGATCAAGGATAACCCCAAGTCTATTTACACTTATGTGAGGAATAAAAGAATGACCACGGTGAAGTTAGGGCCGGTCAAGGACAATAGTGGGAACGTGTGCATGGAGTCTGAAGATATAGGAGAGGCTCTAAATGAATACTTTTCTTCAGTATTCACAAAGGAGAGGGGCCATGTTGTTGAGAAGGATAGTGCGATACAGGTTGGTAGGCTGGAGGAGGTAGATATTCGGAAGGAAGATGTGTAGAAATTTTGAGAAGCCTCAGGATAGATAAGTCTGCTGGGCCTGATGGGATATATCCTAGGATTCTTTGGGAGGCGAGGGATGAGATTGCAGAGCCTTTGGCTTTGATCTTTATGACCTCACTGTCTACAGGAATAGTGCCAGAAGACTGGAGAGAGGCGAATGTTGTCCCCTTGTTCAAGAAAGGGAATAGGTATAACCCTGGGAATTGTAGGCCGGTTAGTTTCACTTCAGTCACAGATAAATTATTGGAAAGGGTCCTGAGGGATAGGATTTATGATAATTTGGAAAGATACAGCTTAATCCAGGATAGTCAGCACGGATTTGTGAGGGGTAAGTCTTGCCTCACAAGTTTGATTGTATTCTTTGAGGAGGTAACTAAGTACATAGATGAAGGTACAGCAGTTGATGTCGTATACATGGATTTTAGTAAGGCGCTTGATACGCTGTCCCATGGTCGGCTCATGCAGAAAGTAAGGAGGCATGGCATAGAGGGAAATTTGGCCGATTGGATCAGTAACTGGATATCATATAGAAGACAGAGGGTGGTGGTAGATGGTAAATTTTCACCCTGGAGCCCTCTGCCCGACTCCTCCACCAACCCTTCCTCCACCTTCGTAATCTTTAACACTTCCAAAAACCGCTTCATCCACTCCACCCCAGCTGGGGGGACTGACTCATACAACCGACTATAAACTTCTTTGAACACCCCGTTCACCCCCGCTGGGTACAAGACAGTGTTCCTCCCTCTGTCCTTCACTCTTCCCATCTCCCTGGCCGCCTGCCTTTTCCTGAGCTGATGTGCTAGCATCCGGCTGGCCTTCTCACCATACTCATATACCGCCCCCGGCTTCCTTAACTGCCCCACAGCCTTCCCTGCGGATATCAGACCAAACTCCATCTGCAGTTTCTGCCGCTCCTTCAACAATCCCGCATCCGGGGCTTCAGAACGCCTTCTGTCCATCTGAAGTATCTCCCTAACCATTCTATCCATCTCTGCCCACTCCACCTTTTCCCTGTGAGCCCGGATCGAAATTAGTTCCCCCCTAATGACTGTTTTCAGCACCTTCCCACCAGTGCTGCTGAAACTTCCCCCATGTCATTTATCTCCAAATAATTCTGGATAGCCTCCCTCACCCACCCGCACACCCCCTCATCCGCTAAAAGTCCTCCATCCAATCTCCATTGTGGGTGCTGACCCCCTCTCCTCCCCACATCCACCCAGTGTGGGGCATGAGCCGACACAATAATCGCCCAGTACTCAGCATCTACCACCCCCGTCAGCAAAGCCCTATTCAAAATGAAAAAATCAATCCAGGAGTACACTTTGTGAACATGGGAGGAAAAAGAAAACTCCGTCGCTCTTGGCCGTCCGAACCTCCACGGATCTACCCCTCCCATCTGCTCTCTAAACCCTTTTAGTTCCTTCGCCGTGGCTGGCACCCTCCCTGTCTTTGAACTTGACCGATCCAACCTCGGATCAATGACGGTATTAAAGTCCCCTCCATGATCATCTAGGTCTGGAATCTTCCCCAACACCCACCTCATAAATTCTGCGTCGTCCCAGTTTGGTGCGTAAATATTCAGTAATACCAGCAGCATCCCCTTGAGCTTCCCACTCACCATAACATACCTACCCCCTGAGTCTGCCACTATATTCCCTACCTCAAATGACACCCACTTATTGATCAAGATCACAACCCCCCCTAGTTTTAGAGTCTAGCCCTGAATGAAATACCTGCCCAACCAAACCCTTCATCAGCCTAGTCTGATCCATTACCCTCAGGTGCGTCTCCTGTACCATTGCCATGTCCGCCATCAAACTCCACAAATGCACACACACGACCAGCCCATTCAGCCCTCTCACGTTCCATGTGATCAGCCTGGTCTAGCCCCCCCCCCCCCCCTCCCCCACACCCTCCACCTTGCCGATCAACCATCACCCTTCTTCCGCCAGCCTCCAGCTCGCGTCCTGCGCCTCCTCCAGCCACCCTGGGTTTTCACCGTCATCGATCTCCAATTTGTCTCCAAGCACCAGTCCCTCCCATGTCAGCAGAACAATTCCCCCTCCCTCCCTCTCCCACTTAATAACAAAATAACAATCCCAACCCCCCACAACAAGCTGATCACCTGCTCGCTGCACTTCCATGATCAAGCCCGCCCAGCTAGCCTGGTAACCCCCGCCCTTGGCACCATGAAACTCCCTCCCCCCCACTCGAACATACATATGCAAAACATAACAATCCCCAACAAACACAAAGAAGAAAATTGCACCCACCATCCCCCATAAAGAACAAAGTTAACCCACATACAAAACTGAGCCAGGGCCCAAATATTTGTACAAAAACAATACACACAAAATCCAAAGAGAAACGAAATTTGGCAGCTTATGTACAGAATTACTCGCCCCCAAGTTCAATGTCCTTCATCACCTGTCAATCCCTTTTTCTTAACAATGTTCATCGCCTCATCCGGCGAACCAAAATAAAGTTATTGACCCTCGTCAGTGACCCACAAACGAGCTGAGTACAACATGCCGAACTTCACCCCCTTCTTGAAGAGGGCTGATTCAACTTTATTGAAGCTCGGCTTTCCTTTGGCCAGTTCTCACCCAAGTCCTGGTAAATACGCAGCTTGCTATCTTCCCATTTGCAGCTCCTCGTCTGCCTGGCCCACCTCAAGATCTGTTCCTTGTCCAGGAACCGATGCATTCATACCACCATCGCCCTCGAGGCTCATTCGTCCGTGGCTTCCTCACCAGTGCTCTGTTTCGTCCTGTCCACCTCCAAGGGTCGAGTAAACGCACCTTCCCTCAGCAGCTTCTCGAACATACGCGCCACATATGCCCCTGCGCCTGATGCCTCACTGCCCTCAGGGCCTCCGGGATGACAACAATCCTGAGGTTCTGCATGCGCGACATGTTCTCCAGATCCTCCACTTTCTCTTGCAGCCTTTTCTGTTGGTCCTTCATAAGCTCCATCTCCGCCGCCATCACAGTTAGCTGGTCCTTGTGCTCAGCCACCGTCTCTTCCACCTTCTGGATTGTCTGGCCCTGTGCTTCCAATCTTTGCTCCACCCGGTCAATCCCCGTCTTAATCGGGTCCAGGTAGTCTTGTCTTTGCTTAGCAAAGCTCTCTTGAAGGAATTCCACCAGCTGCTCCATTGACCACTGGGTCGACAATCACAGTTCCTGAGTCTCTGTCATGTTTTCCTGTGCTGCATACTCCACTCCCTTCTTTGCCGAACAATCTCTCCTTTTCAGACCACTTCTGGTCTACTAATCCATAAACTGGTGGGGGATTCTTTTCCTCTACCTCAGCAGTCTCCCATTTTGCCAATCAAATCCCCCATAAGTCGGGAGAAAAGGTAACAAAGGTCCACCACAAGCGGAAACTACCAAATATGCGACCACTCACTCCATGGCCGCCACCGGAAGTCCACAAGTGCACCTTCTTATACGCATAATTTAGCAAATTCCTTTCAGTGGATGGGAGTTTTGTTAACTTTATGGAAAACCTTTGCATATAAAGTGGCAAAGATTGGTGGGAGACTAGAGGACTGGGAAGTCTTTAGGGGGCAACAGAAAGCTACTAAAAAAGCTATAAAGAAGAGTAAGATAGAGTATGAGAGTAAACTTGCTCAGAATATAAAAACAGACAGTAAAAGTTTTTACAAATATATAAAACAAAAAAGAGTGGCTCAGGTAAATATTGGTCCTTTAGAGGATGAGAAGGGAGTTTTAATAATGGGAGATGAGGAAATGGCCGAGGAACTGAACAGGTTTTTTGGGTCGGTCTTCACAGTGGAAGACAGAAATAACATGCCAGCGACTGATAGAAATGAGGCTATGACAGGTGAGGACCTTGAGAGGATAGTTATCACTAAGGAGGTAGTGATGGGCAAGCTAATGGGGCTAAAGGTAGACAACTCTCCTGGCCCTGATGGAATGCATCCCAGAGTGCTAAAAGAGATAGCTAGGGAAATTGCAGATGCACTAGTGATGATTTACCAAAATTCACTAGACTCTGGAGTGGTCCTGGTGGATTGGAAATTAGCAAACGTGACACCACTGTTTAAAAAAGGAGGTAGGCAGAGAGCAGGAAATTATAGGCCAGTGAGCTTAACTTCGGTAATAGGGAAGATGCTGGAATCTATCACCAAGGAAGAAATAGCGAGGCATCTGGATAGAAATTGTCCCATTGGGCAGACGCAGCATGGGTTCATAAAGGGCAGGTCGTGCCTAACTAGCTTAGTGGAATTTTTTGAGGACATTACCAGTGCAGTAGATAACGGGGAGCCGATGGATGTGGTATATCTGGATTTTCAGAAAGCCTTTGACAAGGTGTCACACAAAAGGTTGCTGCATAAGATAAAGATGCATGGCATTAAGGTAAAGTAGTAGCATGGATAGAGGATTGGTTAATTAATAGAAAGCAAAGAGTGGGGATTAATGGGTGTTTCTCTGGTTGGCAATCAGTAGCTAGTGGTGTCCCTCGGGGATCTGTGTTGGGCCCACAATTGTTCACAATTTACATAGATGATTTGGAGTTGGGGGACCAAGGGCAATGTGTCCAAGTTTGCAGATGAAACTAAGATGAGTGGTAAAGCGAAAAGTGCAGAGGATACTGGAAGTCTGCAGAGGGATTTGGATAGGTTAAGTGAATAGGCTAGGGTCTGGCAGATGGAATACAATGTTGACAAATGTGAGGTTATCCATTTTGGTAGGAATAACAGCAAACGGGATTATTATTTAAACGATAAAATATTAAAGCATGCCGCTGTGCAGAGAGACCTGGGTGTGCTAGTGCATGAGTCACAGAAAGTTGGTTTACAGGTGCAACAGGTGATTAAGAAGGAAAATAGAATTTTGTCCTTCATTGCTAGAGGGATGGAGTTTAAGACTAGGGAGGTTATGTTGCAATTGTATAAGGTGTTATTGAGGCCACACCTAGAGTATTGTGTTCAGTTTTGGTCTCCTTACTTGAGAAAGGACATACTGGCACTGGAGGGTGTGCAGAGGAGATTCACTAGGTTAATCCCAGGGCTGAAGGGGTTGGATTATGAGGAGAGGTTGAGTAGACTGGGACTGTACTCGTTGGAATTTAGAAGGATGAGGGCGGATCTTAGAACATAGAACATAGAACAGTACAGCACAGAACAGGCCCTTCGGCCCTCGATGTTGTGCCGAGCAATGATCACCCTACTCAAACCCACGTATCCACCCTATACCCGTTACCCAGCAACCCCCCCCCCCCACCCCTTAACCTTACTTTTGGACACTACGGGCAATTTAGCATTGCCAATCCACCTAACCCGCACATCTTTGGACTGTGGGAGGAAACCGGAGCACCCGGAGGAAACCCACGCACACACGGGGAGGACGTGCAGACTCCGCACAGACAGTGACCCAGCCGGGAACCGAACCTGGGACCCTGGAGCTGTGAAGCATTTATGCTAACCACCATGCTACCGTGCTGCCCAAAATCTTATAGAAACATTTAAAATTATGAAGGGAATAGATAGGATAGATGCGGGCAGGTTATTTCCACTGGCGGGTGAAAGCAGAACTAGGGCACATAGCCTCAAAATAAGGGGAAGTAGATTTAGGACTGAGTTTAGGAGGAACTTCTTCACCCAAAGGGTTGTGAATCTGTGGAATTCCTTGCCCAGTGAAGCAGTTGAGGCTCCTTCATTAAATGTTTTTAAGGTAAAGATAGATAGTTTTTTGAAGAATAAAGGGATTAAGGGTTATGGTGTTCAGGCCGGAAAGTGGAGCTGAGTCCACAAAAGATCAGCCATGATCTCATTGAATGGCGGAGCAGGCTCGAGGGGCCAGATGGCCTACTCCTGCTCCTAGTTCTTATGTTCTTATGAGCATAAAGGGAAGGCCTGCAGTGTATCAGTTGTACCCATTTTGATGTTCTCAGAGTTTAATTACAATGCTGCAGGTCCAAATTGCCCATAATCAGCTGCTTACTGATCAGGATTAATGGCTAATCTGAGCAAACAGAAAAATGCTTTCAGGTAATATTTGACTGCATGCCCACCCTGCAATATTCTGGGTTCCACTTCTTCATCCTAATGGCCCGCCTGGCTTCACAATGCATTGCAGAACAATACACCTTGGAAGCAGCTTTTCATTCAGCTGACGAGGCTCTAAGTGCCACTTTAAAGACACTCTGCTGTCACTTAAAAGTTCTTCATCACTTTGCAGTATCCTTCACAACACCTAGTCCTGAGGTCAACGACTTGGCAACTACACCTGGACCAAACTGGGTCAAAAACATGGCAAAGAAGGCTGGTACCCAGCCTGTACCGGGAGGGGGATGGGGTGCAGGCATGAAGTTTCAGCTGCCAGATTAACTCAATCCGAGTGACTAACAATTGATACAGATCTCACTGGAATGGTAAAGTGATAATTGACGGATTCGACAGTAAACATAATTATGCACAGCACAAGATGTAGGTTTGAACAGATGAATTGAGCCCATGAATGATGAGAATGGAAAACAGTATGATGAGTATAGGTGTGGGACAAAAAATGGCTCAAAAAGTATTTCAACCCATAAGTAGCATTCAATGCTGAGAAGGCAGCCCCTGAACCATTTTTTGAAAGTTATTGAATTAAAGGCTGTATTTCAAGGGAGTGATGGTCTTTTATGTTACTCCATGCGACCAGTGAACTCCATAGGTTAGAATTGCTACACCTCTACAAAGAGATGAAGGCAAACTTTGGGTCTCAGCTCTCCTTTATAACTGCAAATGCAACTGTTGGTTCCTTTACAGCATGTATCAGGGCGGCACAGTGGCTCAGTGGTTAGCACTGTCGCTTCACCGCTCCAGGGTCCCAGGTTCGATTCCCGGCTTGGGTCATTGTCTGTGCGGAGTCTGCATATTCTCCCCATGTCTGTGAGGATTTCCTCCGGGTGCTCCGGTTTCCTCCCACAGATCAAGGGTGTGCTGGTTAGGCGGATTGGCCATGATAAATTGCCCCTTCGTGCCCAAAAAAAGGTTCGTTGGGGTTACTGGGTTCCTGGGATAAAGGTGGAGGTGTGAGCTGAAGTGGGGTGCTCTTTCCAAGGGCCGGTGCAGACCCGATGGGCCAAATGGCCTCCTTCTGCACTGTAAATTCTATGATCTATGATCCAATAAGTAGTGTAATAAATGTTAGCTTTGTTGTTGAACCTAGCTTCTGTGAACACCACGACATCCATCCCAATAATAAGAATCACCACAAACTCCACCTCAAAGGAAAAACCCTCTGGAATCTGACTTTCTGGTCCCTTGAAATCCTGTGAACTGATAATAATTTCTGTGTTCCCTTAATTGTTATAGTTACATATTTATAGTTAAATAGTTATGCAACTGTTATCCATAGTTGCTAAAATACCCTTTTCTCCTCCCCTAACTAGTGTGCGTGATGTGTGGGTGAATGCATGTGTGTGCGTCCAGTGTGTGTGGTGTGAGTGTGTATCTAGTGTTTGTGGTGTGTGTGTGTGCATGCATGTGTGTGTGTGTTGAGTGTGTGTGGTGTGAGTATGTGTCTAGTGTGTGTGGTGTAAGTGTGTGTGTGCATGCATGTATGTATGTCTAGCGCGTGTGGTATGTGAGTGTCTAGTGTGTGTGTGGTTTGTGTGTGTGCGTGCGCGCATCTGTGTGTGTGTCCAGTGTCTACCGGTTGTGCATGCATAGTGTGTGTGTGTGTGTGAATTCAGTATGTGTGTGTGCATGCATGTGTCTGTGTGTCTAGTACGTGTGGTGTGCCTGCGCATGCGCGTGTTTGTGTGTAATGTGTGTGCATGTCTAGTGTGCACGCATGTGTGTGTCTTGTGTGGTGTGTGTGGATGTGTGCATGTGTGTATCTAGTATAGAACATAGAACAGTACAGCACAGAACAGGCCCTTCGGCCCTCGATGTTGTGCCGAGCAATGATCACCCTACTCAAACCCACCCTATACCCGTAACCCAATAATCCCCCCATTAACCTAACACTACGGGCAATTTAGCATGGCCAATCCACCTAACCCGCACATCTTTGGACTGTGGGAGGAAATCGGAGCACCCGGAGGAAACCCACGCACACACGGGGAGGACGTGCAGATTCCACACAGACAGTGATCCAGCCGGGAATGTGCTGTGTGTGTATATGTGTTTTCTGTGTGTGGTGTCTGTGTGTGTTTGAGCGTGCATGTGTGTGTGTGTCTAGTGGGAAATGCGACATGGCAGGTTTGGAGGATGATCTTGGTCATGGGCTGGGTGGGGCAGCCATCTTGGATGTGCATGGTTCAGAGTGGGTTTGGATGAGGCAGAGTCGAAGTGGGGGGCGATGGCGGACGATAGAGGGTGGTGAAGGCATAAGGGTCTGGTAAGAATTGACATGGAACGTCTAAGGTTAAGGGGGGGGGTTGTTGGGTTACGGGTATAGGGTGGATACGTGGGTTTGAGTAGGGTGATCATGGCTCGGCACAACATTGAGGGCCGAAGGGCCTGTTCTGTGCTGTACTGTTCTATGTTCTATGTTCTATGTTTTATGTCCGCGGGTTAAACAAACTGGTCAAGAAGTCCCGGGTTTTTGCACACCTGAGGGATTTGAGAGTGGAGATGATCTTGTAGGAGATGCATCTCTGGGTGAAGGATCAGGTTAGGCTGAAGAAGGGATGGGTGGGACAAGTATTTCACGCGGGATCTGAGTCGAAGTCGGGGGGGCATTTTGTTGAGCAAGAAAACAAGGTTTGTGGGGGCCAGGGAGGTGCGGGATCTGGGGGGGGGGGGGGGGGAGGTTTGTGATAGTGAGTGGGGTGTTCGAGGGATGAAGGGTGATGTTAATCAATATTTATGCACCTAATTGGGATGAAACAGGGTTTGTAAAGTGATACTGGGGATGGTTCCAGACTTAGATTTGTACCAGCTGATCATGGGATTCCTTGCCCAGTGAAGCAGTTGAGGCTCCTTCATTACATGTTTTTAAGGTAAAGATAGATAGTTTTTTGAAGAATAAAGGGATTAAGGGTTATGGTGTTCGGGCCGTAAAGTGGAGCTGAGTCCACAAAAGATCAGCCATGATCTAATTGAATGGCGGAGCAGGCTCGAGGGGCCAGATGGCCTACTCCTGCTCCTAGTTCTTATGTTCTTTTGTTCTTATGGGAGGGGATTTTAACTGTGTGATGGAGCTGGAGGTGGACAGCTCAAGCCCAAGTCGATAGGAAGGTCAAGGATGGTGAAAGTGCTGGGAGGATTTATGGAAAGAATGGGGTGGTGGATCCAATGAGGTTCAGGAACCCAGGAAGGAGTACTCCTTCTTCTTGCACGTGTACAAAGTGTACACTAGGATTGTGGGAGGGGCAGAGTATGCAGGAATTGTGATCTCAGATCATGCGCCACACTGGCTGGATGTGAAGCTGAGTTCGGAACAGGTGCAAAGGCCAGGGTGGAAGTTGGATTTGGGACTTCTGGGAGACAAGTGGCATAGAACATAGAACATTACAGCGCAGTACAGATCCTTCGGCCCTCGATGTTGCGCCGATCTGTGAAACCACTCTAAAGCCCGTCTACACTATTCCCTTATCATCCATATGTCTATCCAATAATCATTTGAATGCACTTAGTGTTGGCGAGTCCACTACTGTTGCAGGCAGGGCATTCCACGCCCTTACTACTCTCTGAGTAAAGAACCTACCTCTGACATCTGTCCTATATCTATCTCCCCTCAATTTAAAGCTATGTCCCCTCATGCTAGACATCACCATCCGAGGAAAAAGGCTCTCACTGTCCACCCTATCTAATCCTCTGATTATCTTGTATGCCTCAATTAAGTCACCTGTTAACCTTCTTCTCTCTAACAAAAATAGCCTCAAGTCCCTCAGCCTTCCCTCATAAGATCTTCCCTCCATACCAGGCAACATTCTGGTAAATCTCCTCTGCACCCATTCCAATGCTTCCACATCCTTCCTATAATGCGGCGACCAGAACTGCACGCAATACTCCAAATGCTGCCGCACCAGAGTCTGTATTCTCCATCAGCGGAATCCTCCACTTCGCCGACAATGCACTATGGGACACCCTATTGGCCGGCTGCTGGGACGGATGGGCCCGCTACTGGCAGGGACACGCTGCACCAGAAAACAGATGCGGCGGGACAGAGAATCCCGATCAAGGCTATTTGTGAGAAGGTGAGAGTGGCGATTTCAAATTATGTGGAGTCAATCAGGATGCGGAGGTGTTGGAGGCCACGTTTCGGGAAGCTTTGAAGCCGGTAGTCCGAGGTAAGATTATTTTGTTTAAGGCTCATAGATATAGGAGAAGGAGGGAAGAGCACCAGCGGCTATTAGACAAGATAGTCAAGGTAGATAGAGGATACTCGGCTACCCCAACAGAGGAGTTGTTGGCAGAAAGGAATAAGTTGGAGGGACAGTTCGATAGCTTGATGATGGACAAGGTGGTGGGGCAGCTGCGGAGATCGAGTGGGGTGCAGTATGAATCTGGGGAGAAGGCGAGTATAATTAATCACTCTCAAGAGCAGACTATATGGTCAATGGAAGAGTCCTGGGGAAAATTGATGTACAGAGAGATTTGGAATACTGCGCGCAGTTCTGGTCGCCACATTACCAGAAGGATGTGGATGCTTTCGAGAGGATGCAGAGGAGGTTCACCAGGATGTTGCCTGGTATGGAGGGTGCTAGCTATGAAGAAAGGTTGAGTAGATTAGGATTGTTTTTCATTGGAAAGACGGAGGTTGAGGGGAGACCTGATTGAGGTCTACAAAATTATGAGAGGTATGGGCAGGGTGGATACCAACAAGCTTTTTCCAAGAGTGGGGGTGTCAATTACAAGGGGTCACAATTTCAAGATGAGAGGGGAAAAGTTTAAGGGAGATGTGCGTGGAAAGTCTTTTACGCAGAGGGTATAATGGGGTCAGTTGTTCAGCTGGAACAAATGGAAAAACTTGGGTTTCCATTGGTGTCATTTTACATTAGCATCTGGGCATGATGCATCCAAATTGGAATGCTTTGCCAGCGGAGGTGGTAGAAGCGGGCACGATAGCATCATTTAAGATGCATCTGGACAGACATATGAGCGGGTGGGGAACAGAGAGAAGTAGAGCTTGGAAAATAGGCAACAGGTTTAGATAAAGGATCTGGATCGGCGCAGGCTGGGAGGGCCGAAGGGCCTGTTCCTCTGCTGTAATTTTCTTTGTTCTTTTTCTTTTGTGCATTTGAATTCTTAGAAATTCAAAGCCTCTGAGGTAATCTATGAGCTAACTGAATGCCACAATTTAGGTTAAATCTGACAGGAAGAACTAAAATTGACTGAATAGCCTTTCTTATCGAGAACGATATCTCAAGTGTGTAAAAGGTTAAACTATGCTTGGATTTGAGTGTGAAAAGATTTGGTGATGCATAGAGTGTGTGCAGAGATCACACTTGACTCTGTCTTCCAGTTTCATAGTGTATCCAGAATACCGATCCTGTTTTTTTCGTATTGCTGGGGGAACTCGGGTTTGTTGCCAGATTGCAGTTGGTTTTGTTGGCAGTGAATCAGGAGATCCGCCATCGAGAGATCAGGCTATCAGTTTGTGGACTGTAGCATGTGTTCCAGTAACAGATACAGGATTTCTGACCAGTGTGTGGGTTTCCTTAAGGTTCAGTGTCAATGCAAGTGATTTCTTCGCTGTCAGGCAGTGGTGTTCTCTTGAGAAGGTTATTTTGTCTGTGGACATCAGGAGGTTCAATATATTCTGGCACCGGACGGCACTTCAGCTGTGTTGGCCTCACCATCTCAGAAATAATCCTCATGACTTCCTGGAGGTGAAATGAAAAAATGAAAATCACTTATTGTCACGAGTAAGCTTCAATGAAGTTACTGTGAAAAGCCCCTAGTCGCTACATTCCGGTGCCTGTCCGGGGAGGCTGGTACGGGAATCGAACCGTGCTGCTGGCCTGCTTGGTCTGCTTTAAAAGCCAGCGATTTAGCCCAGTGAGCTAAACCAGCCCCTTGTGAACTAAACCAGCCCCTTGGTGGATATCTACCCTGTTTGTGTGACAGGTTGAGCAGTTGTTAGCTAGACCAAGACGAGTGAAGTAATATGTTGTGTGTTAGCTCTGCTGCCCCAGGTGATTTAATACAAGGTCAAGCGTGATCCCAAGGTACTTTGGCAGTGGGTTGTGGGTGAGTGATCAGCCACACAACTGAACATGAAAACATTCTCTGGTCTTTGTGGTGTTCAGGTGGAAGACTAAAAAGACCACCTGGCGGTATTTGGTAGTTCTGCTCCAGAATTCAGATTCTGGTGAATTCAGATCAATCAGAAAACAGATAAATCAGAAAAATCTGAATGGGCGGCACGGTGGAACAGTGGTTAGCACTGCTGCCTCACAGCACCAGAGAGTGGGGTGCAATTCCGGCCTCGGGTGACTCTCTGTGTGGAGTTTGTACTTTCTCCCCGTGTCTGCGTGGACTTCCTCCAGCTGCCCAGATTTCCTCCCACCGTCCAAAGAAGTACAGGTTAGGTGGATTGGTCATGCTAAAATTGCCTCTCAGTGTCCAAAGATGTACAGGTTAGGTGGATTGGTCATGCTAAAATTGCCTCTCAGTGTCCAAAGATGTACAGGTTAGGTGGATTGGTCATGCTAAAATTGCCTCTCAGTGTCCAAAGATGTACAGGTTAGGTGGGGTTACGGGGATAGGACAGTGGGGTAGTCCTGGGTAGCGTGCTGTTTCAGAGGGTCGATGCAGACCTGATGGACCGAAAGGCCTCCTTCTGCACTGTAGAGATTCTATGAAAACCTCACCTCTGCCTTTCAATATTCTTGTCCTTTTTTTCTTTAACAATCAGGAAAAACCTCACTATGGTTGCTGATGTTGCGAAGTCCAAGTATTTTACAATTCACTCAGGAGTTAGTACAACCAGTTCTGGACTTGCAGCTCTCCTCGTGTTCGCCAGCTTGGAGTGAACTGGTGCAGAAAATCAATTTGGATGCATCATGCCCAGATGCTAATGTAAAATGACACCAATGGAAACCCAAGTTTTTCCATTTGTTCCAGCTGAACAACTGACCCCATTATACCCGGATTGGGCACTTTATTCCATCGGTCGATAGAGGGGTCAGACTGAGTATCTCTAATCCATTTCCCTTTGATCAGAAAAATGTATCAATTGACTAAGTTAATTTTGAAATTTCACTTTTGCTACTAGAAGTATCTATATTATACATTATCAAATAAATAATCAAGCAAGTGCTTTTCTTGTGATTTCATTGTTCTGATGAAAGCATTTTTTATGCCTGCTTTTAAATAGTGATAATTGACATATGTTAGACCCCTGTAATTATTTATGTCATGCTCATCTGTGTTTCTGTAATCCTCAGTTTCATATTCTTTGTTAGTACGTCAGTGACAAATTGTTAGCATGATTGTCAGGTACTTTTGGAATCATTCTATTCAACCACTTTTAATATCCTCAGTGAATTTCGTTCATTCCAGTTGACAAGGAGAGGTGACATGCACGTTGGAGCAAATGTTGAAACTTATCAATTCCAGCACAGGATGTAAATTGATTCATACCTCTCACACCTTTCTGGTAATTCCTTCCAAAGATCAAAAAATTTGATTCAGGTACACATCAAATTGTCTGATTTACCTTCTTGCCATTCAATAATAGGTACAGAGGGCGGGATTCTCTGACCCCCTTCTGGGTCGGAGAATCCCTGGGGGGGCGGCGCAAATCCCGCCATGCTGCCCGAACGCTGGCTGCCGTATTCTCCGGCGCTGTTTTTAGGGTGAAGGCGAGGTTCACGCCACGCCAGTCAGGGCCATTGGCAGCGGCTCCCCCGGCAATTCTCCGGGCCGAGTGGCCGTCCGTTTTTGGCCAGTCCCGCCGGCGTGGGTTACGCATGGTCTCACACAGCTGGACCTGGCAGGTAAGTCGGCGGGGATGGTCCTTGGGGGGACGCGGGGAGATCTGACCCCTGGGAAGGAGCCCCAAGGTGGTCTAGTCCGCAATTGGGGCCCACCTATCTGCGGCCGGGCATGTCCCGTGGGGCACTTCTTCCTTCCATGCCGGCCCCTGTAGGGCTCTGGCATGGCCGGCACGGAGAAGAGATCCACCCTCCGCATGCGGCAAAATACGCTGGCTGGTCTGCGCATGCGCGACACCATGCCAGCGGTGCTGCGCATGCGTGAGATCACGCCGGCCATTCGGCACATGCACGAACTTGCGCAGTCCCTTCGGCGCCAGCTGGAGCAGCGCCAACCCCTCCGGCATCCACCTATCCCCCAAAAGTGCGGCGAATTCCGCACTTTCGAGGGCTGTTGACGCCGGAGTGGTTGGCACCGGTTTTCCCTCCGGAGTGGGGACTTAGTTCCCGGAAGGGAGAATCCCGGCCAGACTTTCTGGTTTGAGCATGTACGGTAGCACAATGGGTAGCACTGTTGCTTCACAGCTCCAGGGTTCCAGTTCGATTCCCAGCTTGGGTCACTGTCTGTGTGGAGTCTGCACGTTCTCCCCGTGTCTGCACTGGTTTCTTCTGGGTTCCCCCCACAAGTCCTGAAAGACGTGCTGTTAGGTATTTTGGACATTCTGAATTCTCCCGCTGTGTACCCGAACAGGCGCCGGAATGTGGTAACTAGGGACTTTTCACAGTAACTTCATTGCAGTGTGAATGTAAGCCTACTTGTGACAATAATGATTATTATTGTTAGAATTGGGAAAATGCACACCGAGTGCCTTTGAAATTGTTCTGGATTGGTTAAGTGTCTGTAAAAATTACTGTAATCGCATAATCACCAACATGAAATTTCCCATGAACCATTACAATTGGGCCGCGTAACAGAAAATAATTGTTTCATTTTTTTCATTAATAAATATTATTTGTTGTATTTAAGAATTATAAAGTGGTGCAGTTTTATTAATGTAGCATAAATCCATCACAAAAAAGAAGTATTTTTAATAAGTGTGAGTGGTTTCAGAACTGTTAGAAATCTAAGCACCAAAAATGACTTTAAAAACTATGCTGAACCATTTAATAAATTCCTTGGTGCATACTTGTCAATTTCTGTTAAATTACAAATATTCTTGTCCTTGTAAACTCTTTGAAAAGAGAAAGCGGAGTTGGGGAAAGTGGTGTTGGGGATTATCAGATCAGATCAGTCGTGATCTTGTTAAATGGTGGAGCAGACACGATAGCTGAAGGGCCTACCTCTTCTGGTCTCTAATATTTAACATCCTTCCACAAGACATTAAGAAATAGGAACAGGAGTATGCCACTCAGCCCCTCTAGCACACTCGCCATTCGATAGTCAAGATTGATTCGACATTCTTCACGTACAATTTCCTACTCTTTCACTATAACTCTTGATTCCCTAAATGATCAAGAATCTATCTATCTCAGTCTCAAATACACACATGATGTGGAGATGCCAGCTTTGGACTGGGGTGAGCACAGTAAGAAGTCTTACAACACCAGGTTAAAGTCCAACATGTTTGTTTCAAATCACTAGCTTTCGCATCACTGTTCCTTCCTCAGGTCAATGAAGAGTTGGTTCCAGAAACATTGAAACAGACAAAGTCAAAGATGCAAGACGATACTTCGAATGCGAGCATTTGCAGGTAATTAAGTCTTCACAGAGCCAGAGAGAGGGGTAGCCCCGGTTTAAAGAGGTGTGAATTGTCTCAAACCAGGTTAGTTGGTAGGATTTCGCAAGCCCAGGCCAGGTGGTGGGGGGTGAATGTAATGCAACATGAATCCAAGGTCCCGGTTGAGGCCGTACTCAGGTGTGCGGAACTCGGCTATAAGTTGGCTCGGCAATTCTGCGTTGTCGCGCGTCCTGAAGGCTGCCTTGGAGAACACTTATCTGAAGATCAGACGCTGAATGCCCTTGACTGCTGAAGTTTTCCCCGACTGGAAGGGGACATGCCTGCCTGGTGATTGTTGCGCGATGTCCGTTCATCCGTTGTCGCAGCGTCTGCATGGTCTCGCCAATGTACCACTCTTCGGGACATCCATTCCTACTGTGGATGAGGTAGACAACGTTGGCCGAGTCACACAGTATGTACCGCGTACCTGGTGGGCGGTGTTCTCATGTGTAATGGTGGTATCCATGACGCTGAACTGGCACGTTTTGCAGAGATTGCCATGGCAGGGTTGTGTGGTGTTGTGGTTGCTGTTCTGGAGACTGGGTAGTTTGCTGAAACAATGGTAAGATGTTTGTCTTCATCGATGACGTGTTGAAAGCTGCGAAGAAGATGTCGTAGTTTCTCCGCTCCGGGGAAGTACTGTACGATGAAGGGTACTCTGTCGGTTGTGTCCCATGTTTGTCTTCTGAGGAGGTCGGTGCATTTTTTTGCTGTGGCACGTCAATCGATGAGTCGAACGCCGTATCCCGTTCATACGAGGGCATCTTTCAGCGTCTTTAGATGTCTGTGATGCTCCTCCTCGTCCTGTGTATACTGAGGGCTTGTCCATAGGGGATGGCTTCTTTAATCTGTTTAGGGTGGAAGCTGGAGAAGTGGAGCTTCGTGAGGTTATCTGTGGGCTTGCGGTAAAGCGAAGTGCTTAGGTAACAGTCCTGATGGAGACGAGTGTGTCCAAGAATGCAACGCATTTTGGAGAGTAGTCCATGGTGAGTCTGATGGTGGGATGGGACTTATTGGTGTCATCGTGTAGTCATTTCAGTGTTTCTTCGCCTTGGGTCCAAAGGAAAAAAATGTCATCGATGTACCTGATGTATAACATCAGTTGAAGGTCCTGTGCGGTGAGGAGGTCTTGTTCAAACGTCTGCATAAAGATGTTGGCATATTGAGGTGCGAGTTTGATCCCCATGAAGAAATTGTTGTCGAAGGTGAAGACGTTGTGATTCAGAATGAAACGAATGCGGATGAGTTGCTTAATTGCATCTGGAGATTGGCAGTTGTAGTGTTGAGTACTGAGGCTGTTGCAGCAATGCCGTCGTCATGGGGGATGCTGGTGTAGAGTGCCGAGACATCCATTGTGACGAGGAATGTTCCTGGTTCAACTCCATGGGTGCTGAGTTTCTGTAGGAAGTCCGTCGTATCGCGACAGAGTCTGGGCATTCCTTGTCCGACGGGTTTCAAGATGCCTTGATGTAGCCAGAGAGGTTCTCACACAGGGTCCCAATTCCTGATATGATAGGATGGCCTGGTGTGTTGGCCTTATGCATTTTCGGGAGGTAGTAGAGATCTCCAACGCAAGCAGTGGGATTCCCCATTGGCTGGATCGTCCACCGCGGATTCCACCCGTTTGCCGCTGTCCTGGATTGCATGCATTGTCGACACGGCCACCTGCTCCTGCAGGTGGTTGGATTCCTCCAACTACACCTGCAGGCTGGATGGTTGCTGACAACCCCTCATGTACTCCCTGGCTCTGTGTCGACCTTCCCATTATTAATGGGATCGCCCTTTGCAGAAACCCAAGACCCATCTGGACTGCAGCTAGTCCCTGGGATCGGGTAGCCTCTGACCGTATGACACCTTCGGGGTTCCTACCTCCAGCTGATTTACCGCTGCATGTGTGTGGTGTGCATCAGATAGTGCCCCAGGAGCCTCTTCACAAACATTTCCAATCGAGGTGAGTGTCTCTGGTGGAGGTTGTTGCAGGCAGCTGTGATGGGAAGTCAATGTCATCCCCGGACTGCTGTTCGGGGGTGCCTCGGGCTGGCGTTTGAGGGCTCTCATTGCTATCCGTCACCTCCTCATCGCTGGAATCTGCTTGGAGTTGGCAGCTGGGGTCACCAGAAGGGCCCACCTCGTCGCCATGTGATCCTGCAAGACACAAGACGTGACGCATGATTGGATCGTGGGTTGGGGTGGTGTGTGGAAGTGAGGGAGTGGTGGTGAGGGGATGATTTGGGTGTGCTATGGTGTGTGTGGGGGGGGGGGGGGGTGGTATGGGGTGGTGACGGTGTGGGGTGGGTGGGATGGGGTGATGAGACAATGGTATGGGGTGGTGTCGGGGTGGTGGGGGTGGGGGCGTGCCACGCATACGATAGGAAACTGTAAGGCACCTGAGTCTCACCTGTTCGCCCAATGCTGACCTCCGTCTCGGCGACTGCTCTCTCTCCAGGACCACTGATCACTGCCCTGCTGCAGTGAGGGGCCGCAGATCCAGCAGTCACCCTCTGGTCTTTTCTCTCTCACAGCAATTGTGGGCTGCCTTCTCCTCAGGGGGGCCAGACAATGCACAGGGTGAAACACTCAGATGCGGGCAGCACAGCAGGGTGGGAAGGTGGTGCCTGTCGTGGCCAGGGCACCCGGCTATGGTAGCCGGCATGGATGCTGGTAGGTGGTGCAGTGTGGGGTTTGGTTTCTTTCAGTTTGGGGTGGGTGGTGGTGCGGTTATGCGTGCTTGGGACAGGGTTGGTGCCAGGGACACAGTGCTGCCTTCTCACCCTGGTCACCCTGAGGAGGTCATGCATGTTTTTATGTGGCACTGCTGTCCAGCCTTTGTGGTCGGACACACAGCACACACAGCCTCTGCTAGCTGTACCCAGGCCTGGTGTGCGACGGCAGGTAGCAGCCTCCTTTCCACCCTGGGGAAGAGCGTGGCTCGCGTCTCCTCCATGGTGTCCAGTAAGGTCTCCAGCTCAGCAGCTGCAAACCGGGGTGCCGTTCTCTGTGCTGCCATCTTGTTGGCTGGGATGAGTGTGTGGGGAGTGCCTGCAGCTTGCCAGCCTCTCGAGTGGCAATCCCGACCCCGGCAAATGAGACATCGATTTCATTTGAATTGATTGTGCTCCATGTGGCACTGGAGCTAACCCATTATCGGAGTCTAAATTTCTCCGGGACCGGCGCCAATTCAGTTGACGTCCACTGATTCAGTCCTGGTGTCAACACTCAGAGATCGATTCTCAATTTCTGTGACTCAGTGTTGATGCTGGTGCCAGATTCATGGAGTTCGCTGTGTCTGGGTGTGCAGTGATGTCAGTGAGTGGGTGGAGCTGGGCTGTGTCAGCTTTTTACTTTTGTTTTAGGCTGTTTGCTGCAGGGTATGTTTTAGTTTCAGTGTTAGAGCTGAAGCCAGACCAAGCAGGTGTACTGCTGTTCTCTCTGCCATCAAAATACTATCTCTTGATCATTTGGTGAATCTGTTAAAAGGTGTTTCTTCTTCTGGATGTTGTTTGGGAAGTTATTAAGGATTACTTAGTGTTGTATTCTTTGGGGGTTGTATTTGAATTGATGGTTGCTAAGATGTTCACTGTATGTTTTAAAAATGTTAACTTGAGTCTATCTATTGGATTGGTTTAGTGAACTTAAAGACAGTGAGGGGTGAGCATATTGTGGTTGCTTGTCAGGTGTGGTATTTCAGTTTAAGTAGGGAGTGTGCTGTGGACAATGGCTCTTTCAGAGGCTCTGAAGTTTTTGGGGGTGAAGACGGTCACACGCAGTACCTTACAGAGACAGAGACAAAAAGCACACTGTTAGATTTGGCAAAAACATTGCAGTTAACATTACCTGACAAAATGCGAAAAGATGAGGTAATTATGGCAGTGGCTCAGCATTTAAAGTTGCCTGAGATACAGTCTCACTCATTAGAAATGGCAAAGATCCAGTTGCAGATTAAGCAACTTGAACATGAAAAAGAGTTAAAGCAGCTTGAGTAGGCAATGAGAGAAAAAGAAAGAGAAAGGGAGATACAGATAGGGGAAAAAGAAAAGGAGAGAGAAGAAAGAAACAAAGAAAGAGAGGAAAAGAAAAGAGATAGAGTGGAAAGGGGAAAAGAGAGAGAGTTTGAACTTCAGAAAATGGCTATAAAACATGTCAGTTAAAATTGGCAGATGTAAAGGGAAACGTACAGTTGGAGGATAGTGATGAAGATAGTGAGAAAGAGCGTCATAGTCGAAGGCTTGGTGGGGATCTATTTAAATATGTCCAAGTATTGCCAAGATTTGATGAGAAGGAGGTGGAAGCCTTTTTCATTTCATTTGAGAAGGTAGCTAAATAAATGAAATGGCCACAGGACATGTGGGTATTACTGATTCAAACAAAGCTGATAGGTAGGCCAAGTGAAGTGTTTGCATCACTACCGGAAGAGGTATCTGGGACGTTTGAGGAGGTGAAAAAATCCATCTTAGGTGCATATGAACCAGTGCTTGAAGCCGACAGACAAAGGTTTAGAAATTTAAGGAAAGAATTTGGTCAAACATACATGGAGTTTTAAAGGCTCAAACAGAGTAATTTTGATAGGTGGATAAGGGCTTTGAAAATAGACCAAACAAATGAAGGTCTCAGGGAAATTATACTTTTGGAGGAGTTTAAAGATTCAATTCCTGGTGTAATGAGAACTCATGTGGAAGAACAGAGGGTTAGAACTGCGAGATTAGCAGCGGAAATGGCAGATGATTATGAATTAGTTCATAAATTAAAGCTTGGTTTCCAACATCAGTTTCAGCCTGTGAGGGATTGAAACTCGGGACATGAGAAATACTCAATGGTATTGGGAGATACCACTGATGGGAGATAATAAGGAGAGTGTACCTCAGATTAAAAAAGAAATCCAGGAGGGTGAAAAAGAAATGAAACATTTCAAATATTTTCACTGTAATAAACTAGGCCATGTAAAGTCACAGTGTTGGTGGTTGAAGAAAAGCACTGGGAAGGCTGATGTGGTAAAACAGGATAAGACAGTGGGGTTTGTTAAAGTGGTAAAGGAATGCCCAAGTGAAGCGAAGGAGGTACAGCCTGATCAAGAGGTGATTGATAAGAAGGTGCCAGATCTCTTTAACAAATTTACTTGTGTGGGTAATATTTACTCATGTGTATCAGGAGGAGCAGATAAAGAAGTCACAATTTTAAGAGATACGGGAGCCAGTCAATCTTTAATGGGAAGAAAATAGAACATAGAACAGTACAGCACAGAACAGGCCCTTCGGCCCTCAATGTTGTGCCGAGCCATGATCACCCTACTCAAACCCACGTATCCACCCTACACCTGTAACCCAACAACCCCCCCCTTAACCTTACTTTTTTTATTAGGACACTACGGGCAATTTAGCATGGCCAATCCACCTAACCCGCACATCTTTGGACTGTGGGAGGAAACCGGAGCACCCGGAGGAAACCCACGCACACAGGGGGAGGACGTGCAGACTCCACACAGACAGTGACCCAGCCGGGAATCGAACCTGGGAACCTGGAGCTGTGAAGCATTTATGCTAACCACCATGCTACCCTGCTGCCCCCGAAGAGATCAGGAGTTATGTAGTTTGGGAAGAATATTGCCAGAAAGGGTGGTAATATGTGGAATTCAGGGTGAGAGAAGTATATAAGGTAAGGTTGAAACGTCCAGTGAAGAGTGGTGAAGTGGTAGTAGGAGTAATAGAAAAACTATATTGTCCAGGAATACAGTTTATCTTGGGTAATGAAATAGCTGGATCGCAAGTGGGAGTGATGCCAACTGTGGTTGATAAGCAAGTGGAAAATCAGACAACTGAAGTGTTGAAGGATTAATATCGTGGGATTTTTCCGGATTGTGTGGTAACAAAGTTATAAAGTCACTGGTTAAAACAAGAGGAGAAATCAAAGAGTGAAGATGAAGTTGAAGTGCAATTATCAGAAATTATTTTTGACCAGATGGTTGAAAAAGAACAAGAACAGGTGAAGGATGAGGCGGATATTTTTAGTTCAGGAAAATTGGCGGAGTTACAACAGAAAGATATAGAAATAAAACAGATGTATCAGAAAGCATACTCGGAAGAGGAATATGAGTGTATACCAGAGTGTTATTACTGTAAAAATGTCTTCATGAGAAAATGGAGACCTTTACATATGCAGGCGGATGAAAGGTGGGCACAAGTTCATCAAGTAGTATTGTCAGTAGGGTACAGAAAGGAGGTGTTGCGAGTTGCACATGAGGTACCAGTGGGTAGTCAATTGGGAATAAGGAAAACTCAAACTAAAATACAAAAACATTTTTATTGGTCTGGACTACATGAAGATATAGTTACATTTTGTCAATCATGTCACACATGTCAAGTAATAGGGAATCCTCAATCAGTGATAAAATCGGCACCCTTAATACCCATTCTGGCATTTGAAGAACCTTTTACAAGGGTCCTATTTGATTGCTCAGAATATAAAAACAGACAGTAATAGTTTATACAAATATATAAAACAAAAAAGAGTGGCTCAGGTAAATATTGGTCCTTTAGAGGATGAGAAGGGAGATTTAATAATGGGAGATAAGGAAATGGCTGAGATTGAAAGGAAATTAAGTGAGGTGAATTATGTGGTACATACACCAGATAGAAGGAAGACTCACTGTGTGTGCCATGTGAATATGCTTAGAACATAGAACATAGAACGATACAGCGCAGTATAGGCCCTTCGGCCCTCGATGTTGCACCGAAATGGAAAAAAAAACTAAAGGCCATCTAACCTACACTATGCCCTTATCATCCATATGCTTATCCAATAAACTTTTAAATGCCCTCAATGTTGGCGAGTTCACTGCTGTCGCAGGTAGGGCATTCCACGGCCTCACCACTCTTTGCGTAAAAAACCCACCTCTGACCTCTGTCCTATATCTATTACCCCTCAATTTAAGGCTATGTCCCCTCGTGCTAGCCACCTCCATCCGCGGGAGAAGGCTCTCGCTGTCCACCCTATCTAACCCTCTGATCATTTTGTATGCCTCTATTAGGTCACCTCTTAACCTTCTTCTCTCTAAAGAAAACAACCTCAAGTCCATCAGCCTTTCCTCATAAGATTTTCCCTCCATACCAGGCAACATCCTCGTAAATCTCCTCTGCACCCGTTCCAAAGCTTCCACGTCCTTCCTATAATAAGACAACCAGAACTGTACGCAATAGTCCAAATGCGGCCGTACTAGAGTTCTGTACAACTGCAACATGACCTCATGGCTCCGGAACTCAATCCCTCTACCAATAAAGGCCATCACACCATAGGCCTTCTTCACAACCATATCAACCTGGGTGGCAACTTTCAGGGATCTATGTACATGGACACCGAGATCCCTCTGCTCATCCACACTACCAAGAATTTTACCATTAGCCAAATATTCCTCATTCCTGTTATTCTTTCCAAAGTGAATCACCTCACACTTCTCCACATTAAACTCCATTTGCCACCTCTCAGCCCAGCTCTGCAGCTTATCTATGTCCCTCTGTGACCTGCAACATCCTTCCGCACTGTCTACAATTCCACCGACTTTAGTGTCGTCTGCAAATTTACTCACCCATCCTTCTGCGCCCTCCTCTAGGTCATTTATAAAAATGACAAACAGCAACGGCCCCAGAACAGATCCTTGTGGTACGCCACTCGTAACTGAACTCCATTCTGAACATTTCCCATCAACCACCACTCTCTGTCTTCTTTCAACTAGCCAATTTGTGATCCACATCTCTAAATCACCCTCAATCCCCTGCCTCCGTATTTTCTGCAATAGCCGACCGTGGGAAACCTTATCAAACGCTTTACTGAAATCCATATACACCACATCAACTGCTCTACCCTCGTCCACCTGTTCAGTCACCTTCTCAAAGAACTCGATAAGGTTTGTGAGGCATGACCTACCCTTCACAAAACCATGCTGACTATCCCTAATCATATTATTCCTATCTAGATGATTATAAATCGTATCTTTTATAATCCTCTCCAAGACTTTACCCACCACAGACGTTAGGCTCACCGGCCTATAGTTACCGGGGTTATCTCTACTCCCCTTCTTGAACAAAGGGACCACATTTGCTATCCTCCAGTCCTCTGGCACTATTCCTGTAGCCAATGATGACCTAAAAATCAAAGCCAAAGGCTCAGCAATCTCTTCCCTTGCTTCCCAGAGAATCCTAGGATAAATCCCATCAGGCCCCGGGGACTTATCTATTTTCACCTTGTCCAGAATTGCCAACACTTCTTCCCTACGCACCTCAATGCCATCTATTCTAATAGCCTAGATCTCAGCATTCTCCTCCACAATATTATCTTTTTCCTGAGTACCACAGAAGGGGTGGGAATATGTGGAATTCAGGGTGAGAGAAGTATATAAGGTAAGGTTGAAACGTCCAGTGAAGAGTGGTGAAGTGGTAGTAGGAGTAATAGAAAAACTATCTTGTCCAGGAATAGTTTATCTTGGGTAATGATATAGCTGGATCGCAGGTGGGAGTGATGCCAACTGTGGTTGATAAGCCAGTGGAAAATCAGACAACTGAAGTGTTGAAGGATTAATATTGTGGGATTTTTCCGGATTGTGTGGTAACAAAGTTATAAAGTCACAGGTTAAGACAAGAGTACTTTGAAAGGGAAGGAGAGAAAAATGAGATTTTAATGATTCTAACTCAAAGTGATGAACCAAATCCAGATGACTGTGAATTTGACATACCACAAACTAAATTGGAAAATGAGAATCTTCTTAAAAATTTGGATACTTTGTTGAGTTACCTTCCAGCGGAAAAATGAATTGACCTAAAAGAGTTTTTGATATCACATGGGCAAGTTTGTGGAGATAATTTGGGAAGTACTAAAATGGCTATACATGATGCAGATGTGGGAAATGCTGTTCCAATTAAACGGCATCCATACAGACTTAACCCTTTAAAATTGGCACAGGTTAACAAAGAGATTGAGAGTAAGCTTAAAAATGGCATAATTGAAGTGGGTTGCAGCCAATGGAGCTCATCCACAGTAATGGTACCTAAACCAGACGGTACCCAATGGTTGTGTGTGGACTATAGAAAGGTTAATGCAGTTACAAGAATGGACTCTTATCCTATCCCATGTTTGGAGGATTGCATCGAGAAAGTGGGACAATCGGCTTTTATTTCTAAACTGGATTTTCTTAAAGGTTACTGGCAGGTACCTTTATCCGAAAGGGCGAAGGCGATTTCAGCTTTTCTGACTCCAGATGGTACATACCAATTCAAAGTTATGCCATTTGGCATGAAAAACGCCCCAGTCACATTTCAACAGTGAACTAACAAAGTCATTTCAGGATTACCCAATTGTGCGGTCTACATCGACGATCTGGTAATTTTCAGCCAGACATGGACAGAACATTTGAAACATCTGATGGAGTTAATCGATCGACTTCAGGAGGTGGGTTTACTGATAAACCTAGCCAACAGTGAATTTGGAAAAGCCCAAGTCACTTTCCTTGGCCATACAATCGGACAGATTTGATTGGTCACATGGGATGAGGAGTTTTCAATACCCTCAATACGAAGGGAAATAATGCGATTTCTTTGCATGAGTGGATGTGATAGAACATTTGTGCAAAAGATTTGTAGCATGATTTCTCCACTGATGGACTTGCTGAAAAAACATTGAAAATTTCAGTGGACAGCGGACTTTCAACAGGCATTTGACGGCCTGAAATCTGTGATAACCAATGCTCCTGTGTTGGAGAATTACAAGGGACTCTGCAATCAGTTTGAACTAAAGTATCTGACTTTAAAGAGAAATGCTGAGGTGTGGAGAAATGGACGGATCGTGCAGAGACCTTCTTGTTCAAAGAGACTGTCAATTAGGAAGGATTTCAGTTGGAGGAAGAAGAACAAAAATGGACTATATTATTGTACCTGTTTGCATGTGTTGTTTTTTGAAACAAAAAAAGCATATTTACTGTGTGCATTTCTTAAAGGATAATGAAAAAGTGAAAAATGAAACCAACTTAAAGTTGATGGTTTATTTTTTTTCTTGGGGGGAGGTGTCATGTGAGAGTACCTTTAAGAAATGGGTGTTTATAACTGGGTGTGTATATAAATATCTGTAGTGAGAGTACCTTTAAGAAATGAGTGTTTACTACTGCAGTGATGTCAGAGAGTGGGTGGAGCTGGGCTGTCTGTCAGCTTTTTACTTTCATTTTAGGCTGTTTACTGCAGGGTGTGTTTTAGTTTCGTTTTCAGTGTTGGAGCTGAAGCCAGACCAAGCAGGTGTACTGCTGTTCTCTCTGCCATCAAAAGACTATCTCTTGATCATTTGGTGAATTCAGAATTATAAATGTTCTCAGTAGTGAATGTAAATCTAATGTGCTTCTGTTGAAAGGTGTTTCTTCTTCTGGATGTTGTTTGGGAAGTTATTAAGGATTACTTAGTGTTGTATTCTTTGGGGGTTGTATTTGAGTTCATTGTTGCTAAGATGTCACTGTATATTTCAAAAAGGTTAACTTGAGTTCATAGAATAAACATTGTTTTGCTTTAAAAAGTACTTTTCTATTTCTGCTGTACCACACCTGTAGAGTGGGCCGTGTGCTCCCCATACCACAATCTATTAAAGGTTGTGGGTCAGGTGAGCTCCATGATACACTTTTGGGTTCTCTAAACCTTGGCCCACAACATATGTCAACTGCCTTGAAAAGCTAGTCTGGTTGTTTGTAGTGTAGTAAACGTGAATTTAAGTAGGCGTGGTCCGGGGCCTCTGATGTCATGACGCCCGTGACATCATACATAGGACTCAATTGCACCTGTGCACGCCGAGGTTCCTTTACTGTGCACTCTTTTCGGAACTGCATATGCGTGGCTTCTCGCGTATGCGCAAAACGCTGTTTTGCCGGTTCGTGTCTTCTTGGGAACTGCGCATGTGCAGACTGGGCTGGCTGGATACGCGCAAGATGGCTGTCAATCAAAATTCCCGTTTGCTTCTGTTGCAACCCTACCTCTGCCTCGTGGTGAGTATTGGCGCCAGTTTTACCAATTTCTTTTGTGTTTACCTCGCAGTAGCTTTCAAATTTGTCCGGGACTGTCTGGAATTGCGTTCTGGCCTGCCCTTTGGAGTATTAAAGGAGCGAACGATCTCTGTTGCATGTTCACCCGCAATGGTGAGTAGAAGATCTATCTTCTCAGCATCGGCCACGCCATTTAGGTTGTTTGCTTCCAGGCAAAGCTGAAATCGGTGCTTGAATGCACGCCAGTTGGCACTGAGATTGCTGTGGTACCTGAGTGGATTAGGAACTGGAATCTCGATCATCATGCCTGTGTTCGGTTGCTGGTTGTCACGGATTTTGCTGAGTTGAACTAAATAGATGTAACAGACACTCCTGGTATCATGACATCTCTGGTGCTCCCTCTAGTGGTTACTTAGTTGTAGTATAGTTACATTAACCCCTTGTGTATATACAGTGATGCATATCACCACACTATCCACCCTATCTATGCCCCTCATAATCTTGTACACAGCAAGCAGGTCACCCCCTCAGTCTTCTCTGCTCCAGCAAAAACAACCTAAGCCTATCCAACCTCTCTTCATAACTTAAATGTCCCATCCCAGGCAACATCCTGGTGAATCACATCTGCACCACCTCCAGTACAACTGCGTCCTTCCTATAATGTGGCGACCAGAATTGCACACAGTACTCCAGCTGTGGCTTAACCAAAGTTCTATACAACTCCAACATGACATCCCTGCCAATGCTTTGTTTCAGTGGGTGTAGAGTGGCAAGTACAATTAGAACAAAGAACAATACAGCACAGGAACAGGCCCTTCGGCCCTCCAAGCCTGTACCGGTCATGATACCAACCTTGGCCAAAGCCCTCAGCACTGCCTTGTGCCATATCCCTCTGTACCCATCCTATCCATGTGTTTGCCAAGATGCCTTTTGAACGCCGTTAATGTATCTGCTTCCACAACCTCCCCTGGCAACGCGTTCCAGGGATCTGGGTGACCTTGTGCATGAATTGCAGAAAACCTACATACAGGTATATAGGAACATGGGGATATTGAAACAGGACTAGGTCAATCAATACTCAAACCTGTCCCGCCATTCAATGAGACCATGGCTGATCTGTGGTCTAACTCCTTGGCCCATATCCCTGAACATCTTTGCTTAACAAAAATCTATCTATCTCGAATTTCAATTTAACAAATTTTCCAGCTTCAACTGCTGTTTGTGAGAGAGAGTTTCAAACCTCTACCACCCTTTGAGTGAAGACGTGCTTCCTAACATTGCTCCTGAACAGTCTAGCCCAAAATTTAAATCTATGCCCCTAGTTTTAGATTCTCCAACCAGTGGACGGAGTTTATATTTACTTGCCCTGTCTTTTTCTGTTAGTTGAATTGGATATTCTGAATTCTCCCTCTGTGTACCCGAAATGTCGTGACGAGGTGATTTTCACAGTCAATTCATTGCAGTATTAATGTAAGCCTACTTGTGACAATAAAGATTATTATTGATTGATGTCTTACAAACTTTGATCAGATCACCTCTTAACTTTCAAAATTCTAGCAAAAGCAGACCTAATTTGTGTAACCTCTCCTGAGAGTTTAATACCATAGTCCAGGTATCATTTTAGTAAACCTACGCTGCACTCCCTCCCTCCTTCCTCCTAAGGTGTGATGCCCAGAACTGCCCACAGTACCCAAAATGGGGTCTAACCAGGGATTTGTTTTAAAGCTGAAGCATAACCTCTGTGTCTTTTGTAAGGATCCTCTTGTAACTCCATGTATAATCCTTGTGTCCTTTTTTAATCCCTGCTGGCTGTTTTTGCTGCTTGTTTTTAAAACAACAGACTTTTGGTTTTGAACTGAAACTCCTCCGCTGCAAACTGCTATTTGAACTGACCCAGGCTCAGCGCTCCATACAGTGTTCTCTGTGGCATAGTCCGTGATGTCGTTTGATGGACACGACTAGCAGCCAATCACACTTCTTAAATTCTGGGACATACTCTGCTTTCGATTGGGATAGGTGGAGCCCTTAAAATGCTTCTGGCAGATTCTGAAAACTCAGGCAGATTCTATTTTAGCCTTCCGTTTCTGGTTAAGACCTGGATACAGCACATAACAGGTCTTGGTTCTCTCTATCAACTCTCTGCCTATCTATTTAAAATGCTTCCAGCCAACCTGTGAGTGTTCCACTGGAAGCTAAAGCAGATCTCTCTCAGCTGGGACCTTGTGACAAAATACCTTCCTCTTTCTCTGCACAACATTGGATCTGCGGGCAAGTAGTCATCTCCATTCTGATTAGACATTGAGAGCAGCCAGAAGTAGATTTAAAAACATTTTATTATTTCTATCCAACAAGGCCTGTGAAGCTAAATTTTGATGACAAGGCTGGGCAGCTGAATCTGATTTAGCCTGTGTTTAAAGACCTTTCTCTCTGCAGTCAGTTAAACCTGCTCTTGGCCCAGTCCTGCACCACCTGCAGGATAAAGGGGTTGGTTAAAAACCTTGTGAAATCCTCAGGCGCAGAATTCTAATAGTATCTGAGTGAGTCTGAGAGCCAGTTTAGTGAAGGTCATTCAATTGAAAGTAACTTTACAGAGAGAATTCTAATTGAAGACAACCATTAGAAGATCCAAACCAACCGATGATTGTAACAATTTGCATCCTTGGGAAATCGCCACCTAGAAAGACGACAACCTCAGCAGCAAAGATTCATCTCTCATCCCCAATCTAATCCCCGTTATTTTGAACCTTCCCTATCCCTTCTGTTGTGTGTCTATCGTGTGTGTGTGTGGAGGGTGGGACAGGGCTCGGGGAATTGTTGGATTTGTAGACCATCGTTTTATTATTTCATAGAAACAGAGAAAATAGGTGCAGGAGTAGGCCATTTGGCCCTTCGAATCTGCACCACTAGTCAATATGATCATGGCCGATCATGTAAATTCAGTATCCCACTTTCTCTCCCTACCCCTGGATCCCTGAAGCCACAAGGGCCATGTCCAGTGCCCTCTTGAATATATCCAACCAACTGGCCCCACCAGCTTTCTGTGGTTGAGAATTCCACAAATTCACAACTCTCTGAGAGAAGAAGTTCTTCCTCATCTCAGTCCCCTTATTCTT
Source organism: Scyliorhinus canicula (assembly GCF_902713615.1). Taxonomy (NCBI): domain Eukaryota; kingdom Metazoa; phylum Chordata; class Chondrichthyes; order Carcharhiniformes; family Scyliorhinidae; genus Scyliorhinus; species Scyliorhinus canicula. The sequence goes on from NC_052155.1 coordinate 144,659,205, forward strand.
AGGCTGTGACCCCTAGTTCTGGATGTCCCCAACATCGGGAATATTCTTCCTGCATCTAGTCTGTCCAGTCCTAACAGGATTTTAGATGTTTCTATGAGATTCCCCTCTCATTCTTCTAAACTCTAGTAACTACAAGGCCAATCTATCCAGGCTTTCTTCATATGTCAGTGCTGCCATCCCGGGAATTAGTCTAGTGAACCTTTGCTGGACACCCTCAATAGCAAGAATGTCCTTCCTCAAACTGGGAGACCAAAACTGCACACAATACTCAAGGTGTGGTCTCACCAAGGCCCTGTATAACTGCAGCAAGACATCCCTACTCAAATACTTAACTCCTTTCGCTATCCATTGCATGTTTATTTTTTTTCTTGTTATAATAAACTGTTTTTAATGTTTTACTTATAAATCTGGTGCCTTTAAGTCATTGGAGCAGGCAATGGTCAAAAAAATCTCAGGAAAATATATGAATTATTAGTTAATTCACTTATGTTGGGACTCTGTGGTCTGTGGGGCTGGAATTGACCACACACTCACCCAGGATGTCATAATACTTTACATTCCAATAATCCGGATATAAATGCTAGTACTCTATTAGCCTTTTTGATAATTTTCTGCACTTACTGTGGCATTTTAAGGATCTATGCACCTGAACCCCCAAGTCTCTTTCGAGCTCCACTGCACCTAATATTTTTTTCATTTACTCTGCTCTATCCTTTTATCATCCAAAATGGATTACCTCATACTTTCTCACATTGAATTCCATTTAGCAGGTAATAAGAAAGGCAAATGGAATTTTGACCTTTATAGCTGAAAGAATAGAGGATAAAAGTCGGGAAGTGGAGGATGGTACAGATGGTACGGCGCCAGATCCCGGATTCAATCCCGGCCCTAGGTCACTGTCTGAACATTCTCCCCGTGTCTGCGTGGGTCTCGCCCCCACAACCCAAAGATGTGCTTGGTCATGGTGGATTGGCCATGCTAAATTACCCCTTAATTGGATATTGTTTTAAAGTAGGGAAGTGTTGCTGCAAATGAACAAGGTATTGGTGAGACCGCACCTGGAGGACTGTGCACAGTTTTAATCCCCTTATTTGACGAGGGATGTCATTACATTAGAGTCAATTCAGAGGAGGTTCACGAGATTGATTCCAGAGATGGGGGGGGGGGGTTTATGAAGAGAGATTGAACAGTTTAGACCCATACATCCTCGAGTTTAGAAGAATGAGAGGAGATCTAATTGAGATATGTAAGATGATAAAAGGTATTGACAAATTAGACATAAAGCGGATGCTTCCTCTTGTGGGGCGATCTAGAATGAGAGGTCATAGCTTTAGGATAAAGGGCAGATATTTAAAACAGAGCTGAGGAGAAATGACTTCTCTCAGATTACTTGTGTGGAATTCACTGCCCCTGAGTATAGTGGATGCCGGGACATTGAGTAAATTTAAGAAGGAGATAGACAGATTTTTAATTAGTTAGGGTTAAAGTGGAATTGAGGCCAAGATGAGATCAGCCATGATTGTACTGAATGGCAGAGCAGGCTCGAGCGGCTGCTCCTAGTTCTTATTCCAGTGTTACTCAGGTCCTGTCCCACAACTCTTTCCCCATTACATTAATGACTATGTCAGTGTCACTTCATGCCCTCATCTGGACCTGGAAAGATTTATCGAATTTAATTCTTATTTACACCACTCTCTCACTTTCACAAGCTCTGTGTCTGACACTTCCCTTCCCTTCCTTGACCTCTGTATCCATTTATGGCTATAGACTGAACACCAATATTCATTACAAACCTAATGACTCCCACAGCTCCCCACACCCAGCTTCATGTAAGGACTCCAGCCCATTCCCCAGTTTCTCCAACTCTGTTCATACCATCGTCAAAGCAGTGTTTCTGACATGTCTGACTTTTTCCTCAACTGAGGTTTCCATTTCCTCCACTGTAGTTGACACAGCATTCAACCATGTCTGACCCACATCTCACACCTCTTCCCTCACCACCCATCCCAGACCCATAATAGGATCCCTCATGTTCGCACTTTTCACCCCACCAGCCTCCACAATCAAAGGATCATCCTCCACCATTTCCACTAATTCCAGCATGATATCACCATGAAACACATCTTCCCCTCAGCACCCCATCAGCATTCCACAAGGACCACTCCCTCCATGATACACTGGACCCCTCCTCATCGCCCCAACCCTTCATCTACTCCAACGGCACCTTCACATGCAATCACAGAGGGTGCAATACCTAGCCCTTCACCTGCTCCCTCCTTATGTCCAAGGTCTGAAACTCCTTTCAGGTGAAGTAGCATTTAATTCACATCTCCTTCAATCTGGTCTACTGCATATTCACTGCTCCCATCGCAGTCTTCTCCAGATTGGGAACCCAAACGTCTTTGCCGAACACCTTTACTCCATCCGCAAGTATGAAGCCAACCTTCCGGTCACTTGCCATTTCAACTCAGCAACTTGTTCTCATGCCCACATCTCCATCCTCGGCCTGCTGTAATGCTGCAGTGAAGCCAAATGAAAGCTGGAAGAACAAAATCTCGTCTTTCAATTAGTCACATTACAGCCTTCTGGACTCAACATGGGGTTCAACAACTCCATCTTGACTCTCCCCTTTCCTTTTTTTGTTCAGTTTCCCTGGCTTGTCCCAACACAACGCAACCCACACAGCCACTGTCCATTGTTGTTCAGTTTTTCCTGAATGTCTCGGCTGTAGCTGTACTGAAACGGATGCAATGTGTGCACATGTTCTTTCTGTCTGCAAAGAACAAGGCCATGTAATAATATATGTAGTTTCCAGTACATGCAAAAAACAAGAACATGTACACATACTGCACCTGTTTTAGCTAAACAAAAAATGTTACAGCCATTTGCTGTTTCATTCCCCAGAGCAATGCATTGACCAGTTAGGGCCAAGCTGCCTGATTTAACATTCAAACAATCCTTGGCAGTTACCTGCCAGTCACATATCTGTGCTGTCAGCTGGACAAATACAATTAACATAAGTCCTATTTATATCTCACAACTTTCTTCAGTCCTATCGTATGGTCATCAGTGGTTTTCGTATAGAAAGGGAGCTGTTAACTCAGCTCTGTTATACCAGTCATGACAGAAAGTCAAAAATGTAATTGTTGTTCCACAAACATTTCAAAGTTAAAATTAAAACATATAGGACATGGTTGAACTTACTCAAATAACCAGGGTGGGCACATCTAACATTGTTAAAATGATGGTATGGTGGCAAAGTTGTTAGCACTGCTGCCTCACGGTGCCAGGGACCTGGGTTCAATTCTGACCTTGGGTGACTGTCTGTGCGGAGTCTGCACGTTCTCCCCATGTCTGTGTGGGTTTCCTCCGGGTGCTCCGGTTTTACCCGCCAGTCCAAAGATGTGCAGGGTAGATGGATTGGCGATGATCAGTGTGCGGGAATATGGGGAGTGGGCCTCGGTAGAGTGCTCTTTCGGTGGGTCGGTGCAGACTCGATGGCCCGACTGGACTCCTTCTGTATTGTAGGGATTCTATGGATATGGATTTTATAGAGCAAATCAACCCATCTGGTCATATTAACTTATTGATTGATATTTATGGTCACATGTACCGAAGAACGGCGAAAAGTATTTTTCTGTGGCCGAGGGAGCGTACACATTACGTACATAGTAGACAAAAGAATAATCAACAGAGTACATTGACAAATGGTACATCAACAAGTAGTGATTGATTACAGTGTGGAACAAGGGCCAAACAAGAGCAGCATAGGGTGTTGTGAATAGTGTTCTTCCAGGGAACAGATAAGTCCAACGGGGAGTTGTTGAGGAGTCTTGTAGCTGTGGGGAAGAAGATGTTCCTCTTTCTGGATGTGTGGTTCTTCAGACTTCTGTATCTTCTGCCTGATGGAAGGGTCTGGAAGAGGGAAAAGCCTGGGTGTGATGGGTCTCTGACAATGCTTCCTGAGGCAATGGGAGGTGTGTACAGAATCAATGGGAGCGTGGCAAGCTTGTGTGATGCGTTGGGCTGAGTTCACCACACTCTGCAATTTGTTACGATCTTGGACTGAGCAGTTGCCATACCAAGCTGTAATGCAGCTGGATTGGATGCTCTCTATGGCAAATCTGTATAAGTTTATGAGAGTCGATGCAGACATGCCGAATTTCTTTAGCTTCCGCAGAAAGTAGACATGATGTGGAGATGCCGGCGTTGGACTGGGGTGAGCACAGTAAGAAGTCTTACAACACCAGGTTAAAGTCCAACAGGTTTGTTTCAAACACGAGCTTTCGGAGCACGGCTCCTTCTTCACCTGAAGAAGGAGCCGTGCTCCGAAAGCTCGTGTTTGAAACAAACCTGTTGGACTTTAACCTGGTGTTGTAAGACTTCTTACTGTGCAGAAAGTAGAGACATTGTTGGGCTTTCTTGACTGTTGCATCAATGTGAATGGACCAGACAGACTGTTGGTGATGGTGACCCCCAGGAATCCATTCTCCATTTTGGACCCATTGATGTAGGTGTGTGTTGTATTGTGCTTCCTGAAGTCGATGATCAGTTCCTTGGTCTTTCCAGCATTTAGCGAGAGGTTGTTTTCGGTACACCATGCAACCAAGTGATTTATCTCCCTCCTATAGTCTGATTCCTCGTTGTTTGAGATACGACCCACCACAGTCGTGTCATCGTCAAACTTATAGATTGAGTTGGAGTTAAATCTTTCCACACAGTCGTGTGTGTTTAGGGAGGACATTAGAGGACTGAGCACACATCCTTGTGGGCCCCTGGTGTTGATGACTATTATGGAGGCTGTTGTCTATCCTGACAGATTGAGGTCTGTTGTTTAGGAAGTGAAGGATCCAGCTGCACATGGAGGGGTCAAGTCCAAGATTGCAGAGTTTGGTCATTAGTCTTATTGGGATAATGGTGTTGAAGGCGGAGCTGTAGTCTATGAACAGCAGTCTGACGTGAGTGTCTTTGTTGTCGAGATGTTCGAATGTTGATTGTAGGGCCAGAGAGATAGCATCTGCTGTGGATCAGTTGCTGTGGCAGGCAAACTACAATGGATTGAGACCATCTGTGAGTCTGGAATTTATCCGTCTCATGACGAGCCGCTCAAAGCATTTGATGATAACAGATGTCAGGTCGGTATTCATTGAGGCATACTACCTTGTTCTTCTTTGGTACTGGTATTATGGTGGTCTTCTTGAAGCAGGTCTTCTTCTCAGAGCTGAGAAGTGAGGTGTTGAAGATATCTGCGAATACACTCGCCAGCTGGTCAGCGCAGGCTCTGAGTGCTCACCCAGGGATGCGGTTGGGACCCGTTGTTTTCCGCGGGTTTACTTTCAGGAAGCTCTTACCTCTGAGGTTATAATAGTGGGTGTGGCTGTGTTGAGGGCTGTTGAGGCGGGTGGCAACTGATAATATTGGCTGACTGTTCAAAGCGGGCATAGAACTTGTTCAGTTCATCGAGGAGGGATATTCCAGTCCTAGAGATTCCATCTGGCCTTCCTGTGTAGCCTGTGATAGCCCTGCCATAGTTGTCGTGGGTTAGTGTCGTTGGCCTGAGACTCTAGTTTGATGCGGTATTGTCTTTTTGCATCGCTGATAGCTTTCCGTACGTCATACCTGGATTTCTTATATAGGTCAGGGTTGTCAGACTTGAACACCTCCATCCGGGACTTCAGCAGGGAGTGGACTCTTTGGTTGAGCCAGAGTTTCCGATTGGGGAATACCCGTATTGTCTTCTTTGGTACACAGTCCTCGACACACTTACTGATCAAGTCTGTGATGATGGCTGCGTGCTCGTCCAGGTTAGCTGCCATGGCCATGAATATGGACCAGTCCACAGACTCCAAACAATTACAGATAGTGTCCTCTGATGCCTCGGACCAGCACTGCGCAGTTTTCTTGACTGGCTCTGCACGCTTGAGTTGCATTTTTTAAGCCGGAAGTAGGAATACCGACTTGTGGTTGGATTTGCCGAAGTGTGGTCAGGGAATGGAGCGGTAGGCACCTTTAATGCTCGTGTAGCAGTGGTCTAGGGTGTTTGCACCTCTGCTGGGGCAGGAGGTATGTTGGTGGAGTTTGGGTGGAACTTTCCTGAGGTTGGCCTGGTTGAAGTCTCCGGCCACAATTGTCAGGGCTTCAGGGTGATTTGTTTCTTCATTGTTGATAGTGGAGTGCAGTTCGTCAAGTGTTTTCTTCACTCCACCTGGGGTGGGATGTAGACTGCTGTGATGAGTACACAGGTGAATTCACGTGGGAGGTAGAAAGGGTGACACGTCACGGTTAGGTATTCTCAGTCTGGAGAGCAGTGGCACGCTAGAGACACCACATCTGAGCACCAGGAGGTGTTGATGAGAAGGCAAACAGCCCCGCCCTTCAACTTGCCTGAGGCCATCGTACGGTCCATCCGGTGCATCTAGAAGCCTTCAGGTTGGATGGCAAAGTCTGGTGTGGCCGGAGTGAGCCATGTCTCGGTGAAACAGAGCACACAGCAGTTCCTCACTTCCCTCTGGGAGGCAAGCCTGGCGTTGAGGTCATCCAGCTTGTTCTCACTCGCTTGAACGTTCGCCAGGAGTACGCTGGGGAGAGGGGTCTTGAAGCCACAGAATTTAAGTCTCACCTTCAGACTGGCGCGTTTTCCCTGCTTCCTGGGTCGGCAGCTGCACTTGTCTGGGAGGCCTGGATTTCCGTAAGGCGGTTGGTTGCATTCTAAGCATACTTGCATGAATGAACTGAAAATTGAAATGAAATATAAAATTAAAATATGTTTCATAATTTCAACATTTTTCTTAGTAACTGTGCTAAATAGCAGCATACATCCTAATGCTCACAACGAAGTATAATTGCCAATTTGGTTCAGTGGTATGATTCTCATCTCTGAGACAGTTCAGGTACTCAAAACCAACGTCCAGAGGCTTGAGCACAAATCTCGGTTAAAACCTGAGTGTGGGACTGAGGAAAGTTTGCACTATTGGGAAACACCCTTTTGGGTGTGGTATTAAGCTGAGGCCTCATTTACCTGCTCATGTGGATGAAAGTCACACCATATTGGAAAAATATCAAACATGTTCTCATTGTGTTATTGCAGTGAAATGCACTTTCTTAGTGTCAGTGACTTTTGCAGTTGGTTTTTCACAAATCCATGATAAATATCACCAGAATTGCAAATGAAGTGACCGACTTGAGCATTTTCAGAAAAAGGTTGTGTACTTGGAAGTGTCCTTCAACGAATAGGAATATTTTTTTATGGCCCATCAAAGTACAATATACAATAGACCAAACATGACATGAAGAAACTGTAGGTTTCCATAGCAATATTTGTTCCCTTTTTCTTTGAGTTTTTCATTGTTCATGTGGCTTTGTTCTGGCCTCACTTGCAAATACATATTGGCTTCTTTCTATTCAGTGATAATTAGCAGCTGAATGCTCATCCCACACTTTGCTATATGAGGTCTGCGTATGAATTCATCAGAACTGTGAATTAATTTGAATGCCCTGAATGTGGAATAAGTTCGCACAAGAGGCTGCTGCCTCCTTCTCAACACTGAAACCTGAAATGCAAATAGAATGCTGATCTCATGCTGTAAGAAATCGGTGCCAATGGGCTGCACATACAATACGTTGAGCAATTTTGTGCTACAGCACACAATGTCCCAATTCAGTACGTGATCTGTGCAGCTGAAAGCATTTCTTTGTGTGTGACACTGATTGGATGGCACAATGGTTTCCTATTGTAGTCTTTCATCTTGAACTGCATGTGAAACCTGCCCAGATTCGGAAAATGTAAATTCACTTTCTCTGATGGCTGAATAGGTTCTAAATTAAATAAGTCGGGGCAACTTCAGTTGAATTCACAATAAGGCTGAATTAACACCGCAGAACTGACAAATAACTTGGCAATATTTGGCAACTCCACTCAAGGCACATTTGCATTTGCGGACTGCACAACATAGGACATAGGAATTGCTGGAACTAAAAACTCCATTTTAAGTCCATTTATTTTGCTTTCCACTGTCTTGCTAGTCCCATTATGAAGGAAAATTGGAATTGTTGGATACTCAGAGCAATCAGTTCCAGAAATGACATGAGGAAAACATGGTGGAACAATATTCCGGATATAAATATCGGCTTAGAAAGTCACTGGGGTGGACTACGTCGAGAAGGCTTATGTCACAATACATCTGAACCGTTAATGGAATGGTATGAGGCAGATTGCCACTTTGTTCCTAAATTCTTATCTGAAAATCCAGCCATTTGTTTCTCTCTTAATATTTCGACTCGGGCTGAGTGAGAAATGTCCAGTGCAGCCCGTTCCCGAGGCCCTGGGTCGAGGGCTGGAGAGGCAGGTGTAAGAAAGCAGAGGCCTCCATTTTTATAGCATTAGCAGGCACCCTTGATGTTTGTGTAGCAGTGGTCAAGGATGTTGGCACCCCTGATGGGACAGGAGATGTGTTGGTGGAATTTTGACAGTGCACTCTGTTCTGTTTCACTGTTATTTATGTCGGTGCACAATTCATCAACTGCCTTCATCACTTCCACCTGGGGTGGGATGTAGACCGCCGTGGTGATGGCATAAGTGATCTCCCATGGAAGGTAGTATGGGAGGTAATTTACAGTCAGGTATTCCAGGTCTGGCAAGCAGTAGTTCGCCAGGTTCACCATGTCTGAGCACCAGGAGGGGTTGATGGGGAGGAAAACCGCTTCACCATTCTCTTTGCCCAATGGCTCCATATGGTCTATCTGGTAAATTGAGAAACCATTGGTTGTATGGCACAGTCCAGTGTGACAGGAGTGAGCCATGTTGCTGTGCAACAGAGCACACAACAGTCTTTTCCTTCCCAGAGAGAGTAGAAACCCAGAGAGAACAGAAACCCAGAGAGAGAGAGAAGGAACAGAGAGAGAGCAGAAACACAGAGAGAGCAGAATCCCAGAGACAGCAGAAACACAGAGAGAGCAGGAGCCCAGTGAGCGCAGGAGCCCAGAGACAGCAGGAGCCCAGTGAGCGCAGGAGCCCAGAGACAGCAGGAGCCCAGTGAGAGCAGGGACCCAGAGAGAGCAGGAGCCCGGAGAGAGCAGGAGCCCAGAGAGAGCAGGAGCCCAGTGAGAGCAGGGACCCAGAGAGAGCAGGATCCCAGAGAGAGCCGGAGCCCAGTGAGAGCAGGGACCCAGAGAGAGCAGGGACCCAGAGAGAGCAGGATCCCAGAGAGAGCCGGAGCCCAGTGAGAGCAGGAGCCCGAATAGAGCAGGAGCCCGGAGAGAGCAGGAGCCCAGTAAGAGCAGGAGCCCGGAGAGAGCAGGAGCCCAGAGACAGCAGGAGCCCAGTGAGAGCAGGGACCCAGAGAGAGCCGGAGCCCAGAGAGAGCCGGAGCCCAGAGAGAGCAGGGACCCAGAAAGAGCAGGAGCCCAGAGACAGCAGGAGCACAAAATAGCCGGTGCCCAGAGAGAGCAGGAGCCCAGAGACAGCAGGAGCCCGGAGAGAGCCAGAGCCCAGTGAGAGCCGGAGCCCGGTGAGAGCAGGAGCCCGGAGAGAGCCGGAGCCCAGTGAGAGCCGGAGCCCGGAGAGAGCAGGAGCCCAGTGAGAGCCGGAGCCCAGAGAGAGCAGGAGCCCAGAGAGAGCAGAAGCACAGAGTGAGCAGAAGCACGGAGAGAGAGCAGGAGCCCAGAGAGAGCAGGGACCCAGAGAGAGCAGAAGCCCAGAGAGATCAGGAGCCCAGAGAGATCAGGAGCCCAGAGAGAGCAGGAGCCGAGTGAGAGCAGGAGCCCAGAAAGAGCAGGAGCCCAGAGAGATCAGGAGCCCAGAGAGAGCAGGAGCCCAGTGAGAGCAGGAGCCCGGTGAGAGCAGGAGCCCGGAGAGAGCAGGAGCCCGGAGAGAGCAGGAGCCCGGAGAGAGCAGGAGCCCGGAGGGAGCTGGAGCCCGGAGAGAGCAGGAGCCCGGAGAGAGCAGGAGCCTGGAGGGAGCTGGAGCCCGGAGAGAGCAGGAGCCCGGTGAGAGCAGGAGCCCAGTGAGAGCAGGAGCCCGGAGAGAGCAGGAGCCCGGAGAGAGAAGGAGCCTGGAGAGAGCAGGAGCCCGGAGGGAGCTGGAGCCCGGTGAGAGCAGGAGCCCAGAGCCAGCAGGAGCCCAGAGACAGCCGGAGCCCAGTGAGAGCAGGAGCCCAGAGAGAGCAGGAACCCAGAGCGAACAGGAGCACAGAGAGAGCAGGAGCCCAGAGAGAGCAGGAGCCCAAAGAGAGCAGGAGCCCAGAGACAGTGGGAACGCAGAGAGAGCAGGAGCCCAGTGAGAGCAGGAGCCCAGAGAGAGCAGGAGCCCAGAGAGAGCAGGAGCCCAGTGAGAGCAGGAGCCCAGTGAGAGCAGGAGCCCAGTGAGAGCAGGAGCCCAGTGAGAGCAGGAGCCCAGTGAGAGCAGGAGCCCAGAGAGAGCAGGAGCTCAGAGAGAGCAGGAGCCCAGAGAGAGCAGGAGCCCAGTGAGAGCAGGAGCCCAGTGAGAGCAGGAGCCCAGTGAGAGCAGGAGCCCAGTGAGAGCAGGAGCCCAGTGAGAGCAGGAGCCCAGAGAGAGCAGGAGCCCAGAGAGAGCAGGAGCCCAGAGACAGCAGGAGCCCAGTGAGAGCAGGAGCCCAGAGAGAGCAGGAGCCCAGAGAGAGCAGGAGCCCAGAGAGAGCAGGAGCCCAGTGAGAGCAGGAGCCCAGAGAGGGCAGGAGCCCGGAGAGAGCCGGAGCCCAGTGAGAGCCGGAGCCCGGAGAGAGCAGGAGCCCGGTGAGAGCAGGAGCCCAGAGAGAGCAGGAGCCCAGTGAGAGCAGGGACCCAGAGAGAGCAGGAGCCCAGAGAGAGCAGGAGCCCAGAGGGAGCAGGGACCCAGAGAGAGCAGGAGCCCAGAGAGAGCAGGAGCCCAGAGGGAGCAGGGACCCAGAGAGAGCAGGAGCCCAGAGAGAGCAGGAGCCCAGAGACAGTGGGAACGCAGAGAGAGCAGGAGCCCAGTGAGAGCAAGAGCCCAGTGAGAGCTGGAACCCAGAGCGAACAGGAGCACAGAGAGAGCAGGAGCCCGGAGAGAGCAGGAGCCCGGAGAGAGCAAGAGACCAAAGACAGCATGAGCCAAGAGAGAGCAGGAGCCCAGTAAGAGCAGGAGCCCAGTGATGTACCATCGATTGCACGCGAGGCGAGTGATTTACCAAAGTCTGGCTTTAATTAACTAGAACACAGCTCTGTGATCGTCTACAGTGGAAAGGGACGATCGTCAGGCGTTTGAGCATTTATACCTCGTTAATAGAGGCGTGGTTAAATCAGCCTCTCGGCCAATCGGTCGAGAGGCACATGACCGACCAGGGCCAATGGTAAGCCGACGTTCTGGCCCAATGGCAGACAGGTATGCAGATCATCTCATCACATTCACCCCTGACGGAGAAGTAAGGCGGGGGGGGGGGGGGGGGCTGTGAACGAGACCCAGGGTGTGGGGGGGGGGGGGGGGGGGGAGAGAACTGATCATATGAGTAGCCGTCGGGAGAATAATTTTCTCTCCGTACCCTTATCGAATTTGGGGGCTTGCCACTGGCCCAGATATATCAATATTTACAAAAGAAAGTCCATGGGGCTGTAGAACTCTCGAAGGATTCGATCAGTCTTTTGGTGACGTCCTGGCCGAGCGCCGTAGTGGAGGAGTTGTCGTCGGATCGGCTGATGGTCCTGCTTATGTCCTGGAGTCCGGGAGCGATAGACTTCGAGTAGTCTCCGTCACCTGAGCTGGCCGCGGAGACGCCATGGATGAGGGATGGGGAAGCTGAGTGGGGTGCTGGGGTGAAAAAGGGGAGGGGGGGTCTGTGGTGGGGGGGGGCCGCACGCCGGCGGGTGCCAGGTCCCGGAGGGAGACCGTGTCCTGCCGACCGTCGGGGTACTCCACATACGCGTACCGCGGGTTAGCGTGGAGTAACTGGACATGCTCCACCAACGGGTCGGACTTGTGCACCCGCACATGCTTCCGGAGCAAGATGGGCCCGGGGGTGACCAGCCATGTCGGAAGAGGGGATCCGGAGGACGACTTCCTGGGGAAAACAAGAAGACGCTCATGAGGTGTCTGATTAGTTGCAGTACAGAGGAGTGAGCGGATAGAGTGCAGTGCATCGGGGAGCACCTCTTGCCATCGGGAAATAGGGAGATTTCTAGACCGGAGGGCCAGTAGTACGGTCTTCCAGATGGTACCATTCTCCCGCTCGACCTGTCCGTTACCCCGGGGGTTATAGCTGGTCGTCCTGCTAGAGGCGATGCCCCTGTCGAGCAGGAATTGACGCAGCTCGTCGCTCATAAATGAGGACCCCCGATCGCTGTGAATGTACGCGGGGTAGCCGAACAGTGAGAAGATGGAGAGTAGGGCCTTAATGACGGTCGATGTGGTCATGTCGGGACAGGGAATGGCGAAGGGGAAGCGGGAGTGTTCGTCGATAACCGCCAGGAAGTAAATGTTGCGGTTGTTAGAGGGAAGGGGCCCTTTGAAGTCAATGCTAAAACGTTCGAAGGGGCGGGATACTTTGATCAGGTGTGCGCGCTCGGGGCGGTAGAAGTGCGGTTTACACTCGGCGCAGATGTGGCAGTCATGGGTTACTGACCTGACTTCCTCGATGGAGTAGGGCAGGTTGCGGGCCTTAATGAAGTGGTGTAGGCGGGTCACCCCTGGATGGCAGAGGTCTGCGTGGAGGGAGCGGAGGCGGTCTATCTGCGCGCTGGCGCAGGTACCGTGGGACAGGGCATCAGGAGGCTCATTGAGCTTCCCAGGACGATACAAGATATCATAGTTGTACGTGGACAACTCGATCCGCCACCGTAAAATCTTGTCATTTTTGATCTTGCCCCTTTGTGCATTATCAAACATGAAGGCTACTGACCGTTGGTCTGTGAGGAGGGTAAACCTCCTGCCGGCCAAATAGTGCCTCCAATGTCACACGGCTTCGACTATGGCCTGGGCTTCCTTTTCCACAGAGGGGTGGCGGAGTTCGGAAGCCTGGAGAGTTCTGGAGAAGAAGGCCACGGGTCTGCCCGCTTGGTTCAGGGTGGCCGCCAGAGCTACTTCTGATGCGTCGCTCTCGACCTGGAAGGGGAGGGCCTCGTCGATGGCGCGCATCGTGGCCTTTGCGATGTCCGCTTTGATGCGGCTAAAGGCCTTGCAGGCCTCCGTCGACGGCAGGAAGGACGTGGTTGGCATGAGGGGACGGGCCTTGTCCGCGTAGTTGGGAACCCATTGGGCGTAGTATGCGAAAAACCCCAGGCAGCGTTTGAGGGATTTGGGGGTATTGGGGAGAGGGAGTTCCATCAGGGGCGCATGCGTTCGGGGTCGGGGCCTATCACTCCGTTACACACTACGTAGCCGAGGATGGCTAGGCGGTCGGTGCTGAACACGCATTTATCCCTATTGTACGTGAGGTTAAGGAGTTTTGCGGTTTGGAGGAATTTCTGGAGGTTGGCGTCATGGTCCTGCTGGTCGTGGCCGCAGATGGTGACATTATCAAGGTCCGGGAAGGTAGCCTGTAATCCGTACTTGTCGACCATTCGGTCCATCTCCCGTTGGAAGACCGAGACCCCATTTGTGACACCAAATGGAACCCTAAGGAAGTGGTAGAGGCGCCCGTCAGCCTCGAACGCGGTGTACAGTCGGTCACTCGTGCGGATGGGGAGCTGGTGGTAAGCGGATTTAAGGTCCACAGTTGAGAAGACCTTGTATGTCGCGATCTCGTTTACCATGGTAGAAATACGGGGAAGAGGATACGCGTCCAGTTGCGTAAACCGATTGATGGTTTGGCTATAATCGATGACCATCCGGTTTTTCTCCCCCGTCCGGACCACCAGCACTTGGGCTCGCCAGGGACTGTTGCTGGCCTCGATGACCCCTTCCGTCAGCAACCTCTGGACCTCGGACCTGATGAAGGATCGGTCCTGGGCGCTGTACTGTCTGCTCCGTGTGGCGACGGGTTTGCAATCGGGGGTGAGGTTAGCAAACAGGGAGGGAGGGTCCACTTTGAGGGACGCGAGGCTGCAGACAGTGAGGGGGGGTATAGGGCCGCCGAATTGAAAGGTCAAGCTCTGCAGGTTGCACTGGAAGTCCAGTCCTAGGAGTGCCGGTGCTCAAAGGTCAGGGAGGACAAGGAATTTATAATTTTTAAAAACCTTCCCTTGGACCGTGAGGTCCGCGATGCAGCACCCGGTGATGTGGACGGAGTGCGAACCTGAGGCTAAACCGATTTTGCGTGTTACGGGATGGACAGGGAGCGCGCAGCGTCTTACTGTGTCAGGGTGAACGAAGCTTTCCGTGCTCCCGGAGTCCAGCAGGCAGTCCGTCTCGTGGCCGTTGAGGTGGATCAGCGTAGTCGTTTTGGCGAGCGTGCGTGGATGAGACTGGTCGAGTTGAACGGCCGTCGTCGCCGTCCAGGTCGATGCTGGAGGGACCTTGCGTGGCAGATCTGGAAGTTGGTGGCCAGGATCCATATTAGAGGTGAACGGCCGCGAGCCGTGGAGAAAATCCGTCGTCGCTGTCCGATTCGATGCTGGAGGGACCGTGCGTGGCTGATCTGGAAGTCGGTGGCCAGGATCCACATGTGAGGTCTGTTCCCCAAGATGGCGGCGCCCAGTATCCGCACGTGGGGTCGGGGACCCAAGATGGCGGCGCCCAGGAAGCCCTCGTGGCCGCTGGTGGCGGAGCTAGCATTGCCGGCGCTGTGAACTGATGAGGTGAGGCGCGCAGGCCGGCTCCAGGAGGCGAGCCGGGTGTAGCAGCTGTGGGGACGCGCAGGCCGGCTCCAGGAGGCGAGCCGGGTGTAGCAGCTGTGGGGACGCGCAGGCCGGCTCCAGGAGGCGAGCCGGGTGTAGCAGCTGTGGGGACGCGCAGGCCGGCTCCAGGAGGTGAGTAACATGCATCAGCTCTGGGGATGCGAAGGCCGGCTCCAGGACGCCGGTTAGGTGCATCAGCTGTGGGAGGAGGTAAGGCGCGCGGGCCGGGTGCGGGGGGCCGGGGGCGGGGGGAGCAGAGTCGCGCTGCGGGCAGGCAGGGACCGGGGGGGCCCGGAGAGGCGAGCTGGTCGGGCGCCAGGGCCCGGGGGCGGGGGGAGCAGAGTCGCGCTGCGGGCAGGCAGAGACCGGGAGGGCCCGGAGAGGCGAGCTGGTCGGGCGCCGGGGCCCGGGGGCGGGGGGAGAAACGTGCGGGGCAGGCCGGCAGAGGCCTGGAGGGGCCGGGGAGGTGCGCTTGTCGGCTGGCGAGTCGGGAGAGGCTGGAGGGGCCCTGGAGGAGAGAGAGAGGCACACAGGCCGTTCGCAGAGGCCTGGGGGAGGGGGGGAGAGTGCTGTGCAGCTTCCAGAAGCGCTGCAGCCAGCGTTTTGGCCTGGCAGACCGTGGAGTAGTGGCCCTTCTTCCCGCAGCTCTTACAGAGGGCGGAGCGGGCTGGGCAGCGCGAGCGAGGGTGTTTAGCGTACCCGCAAAAGTAGCAGCAGGGCCCCGCGGACTTATCGGGGCGCCCCGCGGCACAAGCCTGAGGGAGGCCGGGAGCGGCGGGTGGCTGGTGGGAAGCGTGCCAGGAGGCGGCCTGGCCAGGGTCACAGGTGCGAGCGCTTAGATCTGCGACCTCCAGGGAGGCGGAGAGAGTCAGCGTCTCCGTTAAACTGAGTTCGTCTCTTTCCAGCATCCGCTGGCGGATCACGGGAGACAGCATCCCAGCCACGTAAGCGTCTCTGATGAGTAGCTCCATGTGCTCTGTAGCGGACACCGCTGCACAGGCGCAACCTCTCCCCAGGGCATAGAGGGCCCGGGCGTATTGGTCTAGAGACTCACCGGGGACCTGCTTTCTGGTGGCCAGCAGATGTCGAGCGAATACCCTGTTGATCGGTTTGATGAATTGTCCTTTTAGCTTTTGTATAGCATCATCAAAATCCGTTTCCTCTTTGATTATGGCGTACGCGTCAATACCCACGCGGGAGTGGAGGACGTGCAGCTTCTGTGCCCCGGTGGGGGGGGGGGGGGGGGGGGGTGGTTGTAGATGCTAGGAACCCTTCGAGGCAAGTCAGCCAGAGTTGGAAAAGTTCTGCAGAGTTCGGAGTTTGCGGGCTGATGCGGAGGCATTCGGGCTTGATGCGGAACTCCATCTTCAAAGTCGTAGTTAATTAAATTGATGTACCATCGATTGCACGCGAGGCGAGTGATTTACCAAAGTCTGGCTTTAATTAACTAGAACACAGCTCTGCGATCGTCTACAGTGGAAAGGGACGATCGTCAGGCGTTTGAGCATTTATACCTCGTTAATAGAGGCGTGGTTAACTCAGCCTCTCAGCCAATCGGTCGAGAGGCACATGACCGACCAGGGCCAATGGTAAGCCGACGTTCTGGCCCAATGGCAGACAGGTATGCAGAGCCCGGTGGGAGCCGGAGCCCGGTGGGAGCCGGAGCCCGGAGGGAGCCGGAGCCCGGAGAGAGCCGGAGCCCAGTGAGAGCAGAATCCCGGAGTGAGCAGGAGCCCAGTGAGAGCAGGAGCCCATTGTGAGCCGGAGCCCAGTGAGAGCCGGAGCCCAGTGAGAGCAGAATCCCGGAGTGAGCAGGAGCCCAGTGAGAGCAGGAGCCCATTGTGAGCCGGAGCCCAGTGAGAGCCGGAGCCCAGAGAGAGCAGGAGCCCAGAGAGAGCAGGAGCCCGGTGAGAGCAGGAGCCCGGAGAGAGCAGGAGCCCGGAGAGAGCAGGAGCCCGGAGAGAGCAGGAGCCCGGAGAGAGCAGGAGCCCGGAGAGAGCAGGAGCCCGGAGAGAGCAGGAGCCCAGAGAGAGCAGGAGCCCAGAGAGAGCAGGAGCCCAGAGCGAACAGGAGCACAGAGAGAGCAGGAGCCCAGAGACAGCAGGAGCCCAGAGACAGCAGGAGCCCAGAGACAGCCGGAGCCCAGAGAGAGCCGGAGCCCAGAGAGAGCCGGAGCCCAGAGACAGCCGGAGCCCAGAGACAGCCGGAGCCCAGAGAGAGCAGGAGCCCAGAGACAGCAGGAGCCCAGAGCGAACAGGAGCACAGAAAGAGCAGGAGCCCGGAGAGAGCAGGGACCCAGAGACAGCAGGAGCCCAGTGAGAGCAGTAGCCCAGAGAGAGCAGGGACCCAGAGCGAACAGGAGCAGAGAGACAGCAGGAGCCCGGAGAGAGCCGGAGCCCAGAGCGAACAGGAGCAGAGAGACAGCAGGAGCCCAGTGAGAGCCGGAGCCCAGTGAGACCAGGACCCCAGAGACAGCCGGAGCCCAGAGAGAGCCGGAGCCCAGAGTGAGCAGGAGCCCAGAAAGAGCAGGAGCCCTGTGAGACCAGGAGCCCAGAGAGAGCAGGAGCCCAGAGAGAGCCGGAGCCCAGAGAGAGCAGGAGCCCAGTGAGAGCAGGAGCTCAGAGAGAGCAGTAGCCCAGAGAGAGCAAGAGCCCAGTGAGAGCAGGGACCCAGACAGAGCAGGAGCCCAGTGAGAGCAGGAGCCCGGTGAGAGCAGGAGCCCAGTGAGAGCAGGAGCCCAGTGAGAGCAGGAGCCCGGTGAGAGCAGGAGCCCAGTGAGGGCAGGAGCCCAGAGACAGCAGGAGCCCAGGGAGAGCAGGAGCCCGGAGTGAGCAGGAGCCCGGAGAGAGCAGGAGCCCCGAGGGAGCAGGAGCCCAGAGAGAGCAGGAGCCCGGAGGGAGCAGGAGCCCGGAGAGAGGAGGAGCCCAGAGACAGCAGGAGCCCAGTGAGAGCAGGAGCCCAGAGAGAGCAGGAGCACAGAGAGAGCAGGAGCCCGGAGAGAGCAGGAGCCCAGTGAGAGCAGGAGCCCGGAGAGAGCAGGAGCCCAGTGAGAGCAGGAGCCCAGAGAGAGCAGGAGCACAGAGAGAGCAGGAGCCCAGTGAGAGCAGGAGCCCGGTGAGAGCAGGAGCCCGGAGAGAGCAGGAGCCCGGAAAGAGCAGGAGCCCGGAGGGAGCAGGAGCACAGAGAGAGCAGGAGCCCAGAGACAGTAGGAGCCCGGAGAGAGCAGGAGCCCGGAGAGAGCAGGAGCCCAGAGACAGTAGGAGCCCGGAGAGAGGAGGAGCCCAGTGAGAGCAGGAGCCCAGTGAGAGCAGCAGCCCGGAGGGAGCAGGAGCCCAGAGAGAGGAGGAGCCCAGTGAGAGCAGGAGCCCAGAGACAGCAGGAGCCCGGAGAGTGCAGGCAACTTGACAAACACATGGATAGGATGCGTATAGAGGGATATGACACAAGGAGATGCTGAGGGTTTTGGCTAAGGTTGGTATCGTGACCGGTACAGACTTTGAGGGCCGAAAGGCCTGTTCCTGTGCTCTCTTGTTCTTTGTTCTTTCTAAAGCAAGGCAGAGCAGGAATAGAAGGTGAGAAGGAGCACACTGAGTACAGGAGAATGGAAGGAGCAGATCATGGACACCCCCCAAATCACCGGACACTTTGTTGGTCCGTCAAATGTTCTGACATATCTGTGATCACTGCAGAGAGGAATGGAAAATTTAGCCCACTCTGGCTGGTGCTCCCTCACTTACCTTTAACCTCAGAGCTGATGTCACCCACCTGTGGTTTGGACCCGTATCATAGACCCCCTGGAAGGTGTCTGAAGACCCCAGTCTGAAGACCGCAGAAATCACTGAGAGGACCGAGAATGCTGTATAAATATGCAGACATTGATCTGATTCTTAGTGTTCCCTCTGCTTCGCCCGTCTGGTTCACTCATGTCCTTTTAAGGAAGGAAGTCTGATATCCTTACCCGGTCTGGTCTACATGTAACTGCACGCCCACACAATATCGTTGACTCTTAATTGTCCTCTGGTATCGCCGAGCAAGCCACTCAGTTCATGGGCAATTAGGGGTGGGCAACAAATTCTGCGATTGGCAACGATGCCCACATGTGAATTTTTAAAAACCAGTCCTTCCTCATCATAGTGATGAACAAAGAAAGGCAGGACAGAATAACCGATTATCAACCTAATGAGTTGCTCTTGACAAATTTGACTTTTGTTGCTATGCTGTGTATTTACTTAGCTGAGTGTATATTTAGAATTCATAAATGGAGATAACACATTCATTGACCATTCCTCACTGTTGCTAAGGTAATGATGTGATAAAACCTTCAAATGAACATTTCTGAATTGCAGAATAATCAGAGTAGTTTTCTGAGCCAGGAGTGTGAAAGTACAATCCAATGTGAGCTCTAAATGATGATTCGACTAACGCAGACAGCTGTTTTTAATTATTGCATTATCAATAAAGACTTAAAAACAAAAGCATCTTGAAAGAAGCGGAGGTAGATTCACCAGCATAGCAAGGACTTATGTTCCTCAATACACAGTATCCAATAATAAGCAGTGTTGGAGGGCATTTTGTGATACTGGACTGTGATATAAATTATAGGTGGCCCTGTAACTACATTTGTGCTCCTATATTACTTTTGAATAGTTCTGATGAAACAAAAGATACTCATTGGCTGAGATGTCTGTTTAGAACATAGAACATAGAATTTACAGTGCAGAAGGAGGCCATTTGGCCCATCGAGTCTGTACCGGCTCCTGGAAAGAGCACCTTACCCAAGGTTAACACCTCCACCCTAAACCCATAACCCAGTAACCCCACCCAACACTAAGGGCAATTTTGGACACTAAGGGCAATTCATGGCCAATGCACCTAACCTGCACATCTTTGGACTGTGGGAGGAAACCGGAGCACCCGGAGGAAACCCACGCACACACGGGGAGGATGTGCAGACTCCACACAGACAGTGACCCAAGCCGGAATCGAACCTGGGACCCTGGAGCTGTGAAGCGATTGTGCTATCCACAATGCTACCGTGCTGCCCCAAGATGAGGAAATTTGTAGAAATAGATGGTGTCTGCACAATGCTGTTAATATCAGAAAAGACACAAAATGGCTGTTAGCTATTTTGTGATATTAAAGACACAAAGTGGCTGAACAAGCCACATTCCCTGTAAACTGTCTCATGAAACCAACCGTGGGTATGTATAGGGAGTATCCCAACAGCCGCTGATAACAACTTTACAGAACAAGACATGCAATGTATCATTGATAAAGCTCAAGCTCGACAGCTGTAGACAGGACACATTATTATGTTAGTTTTGAATGACTTCTGTATGGAGTTAAGGGCGGGTAAGACAACACCCACTTTGACCATATTATGTGATAACTGGGATGCTAGGAAAATTGATTGACTGCATGTAATAACGTGAATATAGTTGATTAATTGTATGTAAATGAGAATACAACTAAGTCCGCCCCTTGAATCTGTATATTAACCCGTGTGAGCTTTAGCTCAAGTGAGAAAAGGTGCTGCGGAGTCTGAGACCTTCTCTCCCAGAATTCTGACATCATAAACTGCTTTTTTTACTTACACTCAGGCCTTCGTGTGAATATTTTCACCTCTAACATTTGGCGTAGTCTGGGGGGATGTTGCTGAGCTGGACACCGCTTGAGCCGGTGCACAAGGCGAGTAGTCAAACATTTGACCGCCAGACATTAGAGTCACATGGCGAGATGGACGGATGGCGAAGCAACATCCAACGAATCTGGTATCAAGGCCAAGTGAGTAAAAGACTCAGTTTAAAATTTATTTTTTCTTTGGGTTTGTTTTGTTGGTCCGCTATACCATTTTCTTTAGCACTAATTGGCTGCTCGAGGACCCATGCTGAGCCTGAATTAAGGGGGCAATTGAACTCTCACGTGACAGCCAGAGTTAGTTGGGAATCCGAGACGCACATTAGTAACATTAGTTAGGGGACAACACTAGGGGATAACATTTGCTATCCTCCAGTCTTCCGGCACTATTCCTGTCGACAAAGACGACATAAAGATCAAGGACAAAGGCTCTGCAATCTCCTCCCTGGCTTCCCAGAGAATGTTTTGTGCACATTTAGCAGTTTCCAGTTTTAATGTTTAAGATGAAGGCTTGGGCCATGTTACATTGCTCTTCTATGTACTTTCTGCCTGGGAGGGTGGGAAAGGTGGGTTGCCTCACATCCTTTAAAAAGTACCTGGATGAGTACAGGGCACGTCATAACATTGAAGGCTGAGGGCCAAGTGCAGGGACAGGAATGGTTGTTGCAGGTTCCAGGATTTAGATGTTTCTGTAAGAACAGAGAAGATGGTAAAAGAGGGCGGGGTGTGGCATTGTTAATCAAGGAAAGTATTACGGCGGTAGAAAGGACGTTTGAGGACTCGTCTACTGAGGTAGTATGGGCCGAGGTTAGGAACAGGAGAGGAGAGGTCACCCTGTTGGGAGTTGTCTATAGACCTCCGAATAGTTCCAGAGATGTAGAGGAAAGGATTGCAAAGATGATTCTCGACAGGAGCGAGAGTAACAGGGTAGTTGTTATGGGGGACTTTAACTTTCCAAATATTGACTGGAAATACTATAGTTCGAGTACTATAGATGGGTCAGTTTTTGTAGTGTGTGCAGGAGGGTTTTCTGACACAGTATGTAGACAGGCCAACAAGGGGCGAGGCCACATTGGATTTGGTACTGGGTAATGAACCCGGCCAGGTGTTAGATTTAGATGTAGGTGAGCACTTTGGTGATAGTGATCACAACTCGGTTATGTTTACTTTAGCAATGGGCAGGGATAGGTATATACCGCAAGACAAGAATTATAACTGGGGGAAAGGCAATTATGATGCTATTCGGCAAGATTTAGGATGTAAAGGATGGGGAAGGAAACTGCAGGGGATGGGTACAATCGAAATGTGGAGCTTTTTCAAGGAACAGCTACTGCGTGTCCTTGATAAGTATGTACCTGTCAGGCAGGGAGGACGTTGTCGAGCAAGGGAACCGTGGTTTACTAAGGAAGTTGAAGCACTTGTCAAGAGGAAGAAGAAGGCTTATGTTAGGATGAGACATGAAGGCTCAGTTAGGGCACTTGAGAGTTACAAGTTAGCCAGGAAGGACCTAAAGGGAGAGTTAAGAAGAGCGAGGAGAGGACACGAAAAGTCATTGGCAGATAGGATCAAGGAAAACCCTAAGGCTTTCTATATGTATATCAGGAACAAAAGAATGACTAGAGTATGATTAGGGCCAATCAAAGATAGTAGTGGAAAGTTGTGTGTGGAATCAGAGGAGAGAGGGGAAGCGTTAAATGGATATTTTTCGTCAGTGTTTACACTGGAGAAAGACAATGTTGTCGAGGAGAACACTCAGGTTCAGTCGACCAGGCTAGATGGAATTGAGGTTCAAAAGGAGGAGGTGTTATCAATTTTGGAAAATGTCAAAATAGATAAGTCCCCTGGGCCAGATGGGATTTATCCTAGGATTCTCTGGGAAGCCAGGGAGGAGATTGCAGAGCCTTTGTCCTTGATCTTTATGTCGTCTTTGTCGACAGGAATAGTGCCGGAAGACTGGAGGATAGCAAATGTTGTCCCCTTGTTCAAGAAGGGGAGTAGAGACAACTCTGGTAATTATAGACCTGTGAGCCTTACTTCGGTTGTGGGTAAAATGTTGGAAAAGGTTATAAGAGATAGGGTTTATAATCATCTTGAAAAGAACAAGTTGATTAGCAATAGTCAACACGGTTTTGTGAAGGGTAGGTCATGCCTCACAAACCTTATTGAGTTTTTTGAGAAGGTGACCAAACAGGTGGATGAGGGTAAAGCGGTTGATGTGGTGTATATGGATTTCAGTAAGGCGTTTGATAAGGTTCCCCACGGTAGGCTATTGCAGAAAATAAGGAAGTATGGGATTGAAGGTGATTTAGCGGTTTGGATCAGTAATTGGCTAGCTGAAAGAAGACAGAGGGTGGTGGTTGATGGCAAATGTTCATCCTGGAGTTCAGTTACTAGTGGTGTACCGCAAGGATCTGTTTTGGGGCCACTGCTGTTTGTCATTTTTATAAATGACCTGGAAGAGGGTGTAGAAGGATGGGTTAGTAAATTTGCAGATGACACGAAGGTCGGTGGAGTTGTGGATAGTGCTGAAGGATGTTATAGGATACAGAGGGACATAAATAAGCTGCAGAGCTGGACTGAGAGGTGGCAGATGGAGTTTAATGCGGAAAAGTGTGAGGTGGTTCACTTTGGAAGGAGTAACAGGAATGCAGAGTACTGGGCTAAATGCAAGATTCTTGGTAGTGTAGATGAACAGAGAGATCTCGGCATCCAGGTACATAAATCCCTGAAAGTTGCCACCCAGGTTAATAGGGCTGTTAAGAAGGCATATGGTGTGCTAGCTTTTATCAGCAGGGGGATTGAGTTTCGGAGCCACAAGGTCATGCTGCAGCTGTACATAACTCTGGTGCGGCCGCACCTGGAGTACTGCATGCAGTTCTGGTCACCACATTATAGGAAGGATGTGGAAGCTTTGGAAAAGGTTCAGAGGAGATTTACTAGGATGTTGCCTGGTATGGAGGGAAGGTCTTATGAGGAAAGGCTCAGGGACTTGAGGTTGTTTTCGTTAGAGAGGAGAAGGCTGAGAGGTGACTTAATAGAGACATATAAGATAGTCAGAGGGTTAGATAGGGTGGACAGTGAGAGTCTTTTTTCCTCGGATGGTGATGACCAACACGAGGGGACATAGCTTTAAATTGAGGGGTGATAGATATAGGACAGATGTCAGAGGCAGTTTCTTTACTCAGAGAGTAGTAGGGGTGTGGAACGCCCTGCCTGCAACAGTAGTAGACTCGCCAACTTTAAGGGCATTTGAGTGGTCACTGGATAGACATATGGATGAAAATGGAATAGTGTAGGTCAGATAGGCTTCAGATGGTTTCACAGGTTGGCGCAACATCGAGGGCCAAAGGGCCCGTACTGCGCTGTAGTGTTCTATGTTCTATGTTGCCTCCCGGGTGCTCGTGTCAGGGATGTCTCAGATCGGCTGCAGGACATACTAAAGCGGGAGGGTGAACAGCCAGTTGTCGTGGTGCATATAGGCAGCAATGATACAGGTAAAAAAGGGATGAGGTCCTACAATCAGAATTTAGGGAGTTAGGAGATAAGTTAAAAATAGGACCTCACAGGTCGTAATCTCAGGATTGCTACCAGTGCCACGGGACAGTCAGAGTAATAATTCAAGAATAGTCAGAATGAATACGTGGCTTGAGAGATGGTGCAGGAGGGAGGGGTTCAGATTTTTGGGACATTGGAACCGGTTATGGGGGCAGTGGGACCATTACAAACCGGATGGTCTACACCTGGGCAGGACTGGAACCAATGTCCTAGGGGGTGCTTTTGCTAACACTGTTGGGGAGGTTTTAAACTAATGTGGCAGGGGGATGGGAACCAGATTAGGAAGTTAGAGGTCAGTAAAGCAGTAACTAAAGCCAGTAAGGTACGAGACAATAAACTCAATGTGACTAAGGGGAAGGGTAGACAGGGAAGATATGATGAGCGCAAAGGGACAGGTAGTCTGAGGTGCATTTGTTTTAATGCGAGAAGTGTAGCAGGTAAGGCAGATGAACTTAGGGCTTGGATCAGTACCTGGGAATATGATGTTATTGGTATAACTGAGACTTTGCTGAGGGAAGGGCAGGACTGGCAACTGAATATCCCAGGGTATAGAATCTATACTATAGATGCTTCAGGAGGGATATAGAGGGAGGTAGAAGGGGTGGAGGAGTTGCATTAGTCGTCAGAGATGATATCACAGTTGTGATTAAGGAGGGCACGATAGAGGATTTGAGCACTGAGGCAATATGGGTGGAGCTAAGAAATAGGAAGGGTGCAGTAACATTGTTGGGACTTTACTATAGACCTCCCAAAAGCGAGCATGAAGTAGAGGTACAAATATGCAGACAGATTATAGAATAATGTAGGAGCAATAGGGTGGTTGTGATGGGAGATTTTAACTTCCCCAACATTGAATGGGATTTGTGTAATGTTGGAGGTGTAGATGGAGCAGAGTTTGTCAGGAGCATCCAGGAGAGTTTTTTAGAGCAGGATGTAAATAGTCCAACTCGGGAAGGGGCCATACTGGACCTGGTATTGGGGAATGATCCCAGCCAGGTGGTTGATGTTTCAGTCGGTGATTACTTTGGGAATAGCGATCACAATTCCGTAAGTTTTAGAATACTCATGGACAAGGACAAGAGTGGTCCGAAAGGAAGAGTACTAAGTTGGGAAAAGGCAGTGTATAACAAATTTCGGCAGGAGCTAGGGAATGTGGATTGGGAGCAGCTGTTTAAGGGTAAATCCACATTTGAAATGTGGGAGTCTTTTAAGGAAAGGTTGATTAGAGTGCAGGACAGACATGTTCCTGTGAAACTGAAAGATAGAAATGGCAAGATTAGGGAACCATGGATGACGGGTGAAATTGTGAAACTAGCTAAGATGAAAAAGGAAGCATGCATAGGATCGAGGCAACTCAAAACTGATGAAGTTTTGGAGGAATATCGGGAAAGTAGGACAAATCTCAAACGCGCAATAAAGAGGGCTAAAAGGGGTCATGAAATATCTTTGGCTAACAGGGTTAAGGAAAATCCCAAAGCCTTTTATTTGTATGTAAGGAGCAAGAGGGTAACTAGAGAAAAGATTGGCCCACTCAAAGACAAAAGAGGGAATTTATGCGTGGACTCAGAGGAAATGGGTGAGATTCTTAATGAGTACTTTGCATCGGTATTCACAAAGGAGAGGGACAAGACGGATGTTGAGGCTAGGGATGGATGTTTAAATACTCTAGGTCATGTAGTCATACGGAAGGGGGAATTTTTGGGTATTCTAAAAGACATTAAGGTGGACAAGTCCCCATGACCGAATGGGATCTATCCCAGGTTACTGAGGGAAGCGAGGGTTGAAATAGCTGGGGCCTTAACAGACATATTTGCAGCATCCTTGAGGACGGGTGAGGTCCCGGAGGACTGGAGAATTGCTAACGTTGTTCCTTTGTTTAAGAAGGGTAGCAGGGATAATCCAGGGAATTATAGACCTGTGAGCTTGACATCAGTGGTAGGCAAACTGTTGGAGAAGATACTGAGGGATAGGATCTATTCACATCTGGAAGAAAATAGACTTATCAGTGATACGCAGCATGGTTTTGTGCAGGGAAGGTCATGTCTTATAAACCTAATAGAATTCTTTGAGGAAGTGACAAAGTTAATTGATGAGGGAAGGGCTGTAGATGTCATATACATGGACTTCAGTAAGGTGTTTGATAAGGTTTCCCATGGCAGGTTGATGGAAAAAGTGAAGTCGTATGGGGTTCAGGGTGTACTAGCTAGATGGATAAAGAACTGGCTGGGCAACAGGAGACAGAGAGTAGTGGTGGAAAGGAGTGTCTCAAAATGGAGAAGGGTGACTAGTGGTGTTCCACAGGGATCCGTGCTCGGACCACTGCTGGTTGTGATCTACATAAATGACCTGGAGGAAGGTATAGGTGGTCTGATGAGCAAGTTTGCAGATGATACTAAGATTGGTGGAGTTGCAGATAGCGAGGAGGACTGTCAGAGAATACAACAAAATATAGATAGATTGGAGAGTTGGGCAGAGAAATGGCAGATGGAGTTCAAACCAGGCAAATGCGAGGTGATGCATTTTGGAAGATCAAATTCAAGAGCGGACTATATGGTCAATGGAAGTGTGGAAGTGGATTACATTTATTGTCTTGTTTTAACCTTGCTGTCTGTACGTAATATTAAGGTTCTGAAATATATCTGTGATCATCAAGTAAAAAGATGTTAAAGGGTTGAGGGAATGGAATGAGAACAGAACTCTGTATCTGTTAGTGCAGAGACAGCAAAGATGAGTGTGTAAAACCTTGTCAACTGAGACAATGGGCATTGGAATGTGAAAGAGCTGACTCAGGAGCATGAGAGGGAAGGAGATAAGGAAGTTGGATCTGATGGCCGGATAGGATAAGAAAACCGTTAGCAGCAGCAGTATTAGTGAACCGTGCTAATGATTATGTCATAGTAACCACCCTACCTCAGGATAATAATTCCATATAAGTACATGTTCTGGATCCTTGCCAAATCATTGGTGTATCTAGGAATTTAAGGGGACCACCTCTAAGCTGTGATTGTATAAAGAGACAGTCCATACTTTGGGACTTTGGCACTTCTCAAAGGTGGTTCCCCGACTACTTAGAGATTTGTCCCGGCCGTGAATAAACGAATATTCGTTACCAACGTGTTCGAGTGTTTTACTTCTGGACTGACGAACGGCTATGTGAAAGCGCAATTCACAGAAGGGTCTTGGGGAAAATTGATGTACAGAGAGATCTGGGAGTTCAGGTCCATTGTACCCTGAAGGTGGCAACGCAGGTTGATAGAGTGGTCAAGAAGGCATACAGCATGCTTGCCATCATCGGACGGGGTATTGAGTACAAGAGTTGGCAGGTCATGTTAGAGTTGTATAGGACTTTGGTTCGGCCACATTTGGAATACTGCAGTTCTGGTCGCCACATTGCCAGAAGGATGTGGATGCTTTGGAGAGGGTGCAGAGGAGGTTCACCAGGATGTTGCCTGGTATGGAGGGTGCTAGCTATGAAGAAAGGTTGAGTAGATTAGGATTGTTTTCGTTGGAAAGACGGAGGTTGAGGGGGGACCTGATTGAGGACTACAAAATTATGAGAGGTATGGACAGGGTGAATAGCAACAAGCTTTTCCCAAGAGTGGGGGTGTCAGTTACAAGGGGTCACGATTTCAAGGTGAGAGGGGGAAGGTTTAAGGCAGTTGTGCGTGGAAAGCTTTTTTCTCAGAGGGTGGTGGGTGCCTGGAACGCTTTACCAGCGGAGGTGGTAGAGGCGGGCACGATAGCATTTAAGCTTGGGGAAGAGGGCCTGGATATACAATTGATTAGGACAACAGTGTTCGAGAAACCCCTGAGATGCAAGTCCTCATGCCCTATGAGGAACGGGCCTTAGAAATTGTGGGGTTGCCCCAGGAGAGAGCAGTCACCGACAGCAAGGTTGGCCTGCCCAGAGAGGTGAGGAGTCACTGCCCCTTCACCCAGATAAGCTGTCTCAAGTGAGTTGTTCATGTCAGACAAAATTATCCTTCCCTCTCACTGACCACATGTCCATTCTCCCACAGGATATTCATCTGATGAAACCATGTCATCCGGAGTTATTCTGCGCCACCATGCAAGAGAACTCCCAAGAGAGCTCTGAGGAGGCCACCAGTGAAGAGTCACAGTTCTCACCCACGCCTTCCACCAGTGCAGAGACACACACCTCAGTGGGCAACATTAGGGGACAGGCTTCCACGCACATCAGGTGGATGCAGGAACATCCTACGGAGGCAGCACTTGGAGGCCTGCTAGGTCCCAGGTCATAGCTGCATCCCAGCCAGATGCTGAGCCTCTGGACAAACATCTCCCAGAGCTGATGCAGATGATGGGACACAGTGGTGAGATTTAGGTGGGTATTTCAGCAACATTTCAGTGACTGCAGGAACGATTGGAGAGTCCCAAAGGCTGCCGGCATAGGAGATGGTGCCGAGAATGCGTGACACGCAGGCCAACACTGCCAGGGTGGCAACCTAGAGCACAACGTCCGTGTCTTGTGTGGTGCTCTGCAAGACATGGCTCAGTCCATGACAATCATGTCTGAGGGCCTACAGACACTGTCAGGGGGGAGGAAGCACTGGAGGCCACCAAGGTGACTGTGGCAGTCTTCAGTCCTTCCAAATCCTCACACCTCCCACCCACCCCGACACCAGCGCATCTCAAGTGCAGCGGGCAGAATATGGGGGCACAGTGACGTCAGTGACACCAGTAAGTTGGCTGGGGCCCCCGACTCCAGGCCCTCCAGAGAAAATCCGGCAAGGGAATCCAAGGCCAGAGGGCATGGAAAGCAGTAGCCGACCTCCACCTCCAGACCACGCAAGATAAAGAAGAGTGAGGAGCACTGAGCCAGCACTGGTGAGGCCACTAACTGTCACAGTAAAATGTTCACTATTAAAACATGTCACACCTCATACGTGCAAAGCCTCTGTCATGTTAATCTTCACAGCGGCTCTGCGCACAACCTCGCGCCCCGCTGCACTACGCGCCCCAGGCGCCCCGCCCCTCAGACACAGTGGTACAAGGTCAAAAGCCCCCGATGCAGACCACGTTCAGAGGATAAGCGTGAACATGCTGTCATCAAAACGACAGGAGTCAGATTTTAGCAGAAACTGAGGTGCACCAGAACATTCCTCATAGTTATCATCACTCTCCTGCCTTGTATATTGACCCGCATACAGTGCCGACACAAGCCCTTCACCATGGGGTGATATGACACAGAACCTTGTCAGGGGAACAGGGTGGTCAGGGAGGTGGTGGTGTGATGGGGGGAAGAAAAGTGGTGCGGGTGGAATGGTGGGGAGGGGAATGTGGAGGGCGGGGGAGAGGGGGAGTCAGGGATTTGGGGGGAGGAGAATGGGTAAGGGCAGGCAATGGGGGATGGATGGGGGAATGGGGAGGGGGGAGAAATGGGGAGAGGGGAGAATGGGTTGAGCAAGGGAAATGGGGGGGGGTTGTTGAGTTGACAAACACAGCTTAGTGCAAGGAGAATCTGGAGACGATGAGGGTCGTCCTGTCCATCTGGGACGTCAGAACCTTCCCGCTCCTCCTCGGCCTCGTCTACCAGACCCCCCCGAACTACCTCACCCTCCTCATCCTCCTCCTCAGCTGACTCTGCATGTCCCTCCGCGTCATCCTGTTTGTCGTATTATTCACCCTGGGGGTAACATGGACTGCAACATGATGCTGTTAAATGATAAAGCATACACCAAACGTAAACATTGATTCAATAAGATTTATTGAACTTCAGTAATGAAGCAGACAGCTGCCTGTGGGTTGACTCTCTACTACTCTAAGTAAACTAACTCAAATATCTAGACCTCTGATCCAAGTGTAGAAGGTGTTGAATGATTTGTACACCCTGACTGTCACTACAGTTGTCACCAGTGGAAAAGAGGTGGAGTGCTGTTGCCTCATGTGTTTTATAGTTGGAAGCCCCTCTCTGGTGTTCTGTCTGGTGATTGTTCGTGTTTTGTTCTGTATGTTGATTGGCTCACCTGGGTGTCTGTCACTGCCTGCTTTTACCTCATGGTGTGCATGGGTGCATATTATGACTTCCCTCCTTTTTAAAAAAAATTGTCAGCTGCTGAGAGCATATCCGACATATTTACAAAAGTAACTATTTACAGCAATTGGTGAGTGAATGTATATGTACATGTAAGGTGCCTAGCGTGCAGAAATATAACAGTATATAAACAAAGGAACTATTTATAAGTCCAGTCGTTGGGGCTGTCGTCGGATTCTTGTGGCCCGCCTGAGAGGTGGAGGTGGGGATGATGGCGTCTTGACAGGTTGGCATGCAACTAGATTGGTGGCTTCGTGGAGCGAGGTGTCCTGATCAGGAAGAACGACATCTGGGAACGTGAGATCCGGTGGTGGGCAGGCAAGTTTGTGCAGTGCCCTTCTGTTGCGCCTGACAATGGCTCCATCAGCCATGCAAACCACAAGCGACCTGGGAGCAGCCTGTCAAACAACAGCAGCTGGAGCTGACCAGCCTTCACCAGGCAACTTGATGTGAACAGCGTCCTTCGGAGAGAGCAACGGCAGATCAGTAGCATGAGCATCATATGTCACCTTTGCCGGGTTCTGATTTGCTGCATCTTTTGCAGCACTGGAAGGAGATCCAGGTCAGGTACATGAATGGCCAGAACAGTCGTCCGCCGGTTATGATTCATAAGGAGCTGTGCCGGAGACATAACGTTGGACAGAGGGGTTGCCCTGTACGCCAGAAGAGCAAGATTAAAGTCCGAAGCTGAGCCCGCAGCTTTACAGAGCATCTGCTTCACGATGTGGACCCCTTTTCCAACCTTCCCATTAGATTGCGGGTAACGCGGGCTCAAGATGATGTGCTGGAACTGGTATTGCTTTGCGAAATTGGACCATTCTTGACTAAAGAAACAGGGATCATCGTCGCTAATGACCGTGAGCGAGATTCCATGCCTGGCAAATGCCTCCTTGCAGGCTTTTATGACAGTCCTGGATGTTAGGTCGGACAGTTTCACTACCTCGGGGTAACTGGAGAAGTAATCAATTATCAGGACGTCGTCACGCCCATTGGCATGAAAAAGGTCAACTCCTACCTTAGACCACGGAGAGGTCACAATCTCATGCTGCTGGAGCGTTTCTTTGGGCTGAGCAGGCTGGAAGCGCTGGCAGGTCACGCATTTGAGGACCATCTTTGATATATCCTCATTGATGCCAGGCCAATAGACAGCCTGCCGGGCCCTGCGCCTGCACTTCTCAATACCAAGGTGCCCTTCCTGTATCTGCGTGAGCACCAAGCTCTGGAGGCTGCGCGGAATGATGATGCAATCCAATTTCAGGAGGATCCTCTCGACAACAGTTAGGTCATCCTTTACGTTATAGTACTGGGAGCATTGCCCTTTCTGCCAGCCATTCACGGAGGTGATGTATGACCCGCTGCAGAAGAGGGTCCTTGGCGGTCTCTTCTCGAATGATGACGAGTCATTCGTCAGATGTCAGGAGGGTGCTGGCACACAGTTGCACCTGTGCCTCAATGTCGTGTATGAAGTCTACCTGCTCACATGGCGACGTAATGGCACGCGACAGGGCATCTGCGATTATTAGCTCCTTTCTAGGCATGTAAACCAGTTCAAAATCATACCTGTGGAGTCGAAGGAGAATGTGCTGGAACCAAGGTGTCATGTCATTTAAGTCCTTGTGTATAATGTGCACTCGGGGTCTGTGGTCCGTCTCTACTGTAAAGGTTGGGAGACCATAGACATAATCGTGGAATTTCATGATGCCAGTGAGAAGGCCCAGGCATTCTTTCTCTATTTAAGCATATCGTTGCCCAGTGGGGGTCATGGCGCTTGACGCGTAGGCCACAAGAGCCCAGGACGAGGTATCATCCTTCTGAAGGAGCACCGCCCCAATGCCGTCCTGGCTGGCATCTGTGGAGATTTTAGTCTCCCTCGCTAGGTCAAAAAAAGCTAGACCAGGAGCAGTGGTTAGCTTCGCTTTCAACTCAAGCTGCGAGATCTGATCATCCAGAAAGGGCAGCAGGGTAGCATGGTGGTTAGCATAAATGCTTCACAGCTCCAGGGTCCCAGGTTCGATTCCCGGCTGGGGTCACTGTCTGTGTGGAGTCTGCACGTCCTCCCACTGTGTGCGTGGGTTTCCTCCGGGTGCTCCGGTTTCCTCCCACAGTCCAAAGATGTGCGGGTTAGGTGGATTGGCCATGCTAAATTGCCCGTAGTGTCCTAATAAAAGTAAGGTTAAGGGGGGGGGGGTTGTTGGGTTACGGGTATAGGGTGGATATGTGGGTTTGAGTAGGGTGATCATGGCTCGGCACAACATTGAGGGCCGAAGGGCCTGTTCTGTGCTGTACTGTTCTATGTTCTAAACTTAATTGACGATAAAGGAGCATTTGGTTTTATTTAGTTTCAGGCCATTGGCATGTATGCGTCTGAAGACTTGTTGCAGACGAGAAATATGTTCCTCCGGGGTCGTGAACCATATAATGACGTTGTCAACATAATCCTGACTGCACACCCTCAATGCACTCTAACATTTGCTCCATTATTCGATGAAAGATTTCAGAGGCTGAAGCAATGCCAAACGGCATGCGGTTACATAGAACATAGAACAGGACAGCACAGAACAGACCCTTTGGCCCTCGATGTTGTGCCGAGCATTGTCCAAAACCAAGGTCAAGCTATCCCACTCCCTGTCATTCTGGTGTGCTCCATGTGCCGATCCAGTAACTGCTTGAAAGTTCCTAAAGTGTCCGACTCCACTATCACAGCAGGAAGTCCATTTCACACCCTAACCACTCTTTGAGTAAAGAACCTACCTCGGACATCCCTCCTATATCTCCCACCCTGAACCTTGTAGCAATATCTTCCGAACGGTGTATTAAACGTGCAGAGCTTCCTGCTAGACATGTCCAGTTGTATCTGCCAGAAGCCACGCGATGCATCCAGCTTTGTAAAGAATTTGCCATGTGCCATCTCACTCGTCAACTCCTCCCGCTTCGGGATCAGGTCGTGTTCCCTCATAATGTTACGGTTCAGATCCTTGGGATCGATACAAATGCTCAGTTCTCCAGAGGGCTTCTTGACACAGACCATCGAGCTGACCCAGTCAGTTGGTTCCGTCACTTTGGATATTACAGCCTGATCTTGGAGCTCCTGCAGCTATGCCTTTAGACGGTCCTTGAGGGGCGCCGGCACCCGGCGTGGCGCATGGATGACAGGCGTGGCATCAGGCCTGAGCAGAATTTTATAGCAGTCGGGCATCCCACTGAACACATCCGGGTATTGCAATAGTAGCTCCTCAATGTCGGCCTGAAGAGTGCTGTTGGCAGCATGTACACGCTGGACGAGATGGAGTAGCTTGCATGCATGGGCACCAAGCGGAGAAGCCTTGCCGAGCTTGATGATCTCAAACTGCAAAGTAGCCTTGATGGCCTTGTTGTCTACATGCAGGCGACAGGACCCTAACGCAGTGATGGTATTTCCATTGGAGGCGAGCAACTGGCAGGCCGGCAGAAAAATTGTTGTCTGCCTTTGGATACGAGCAAGATCTGCTTGGGATATTAGATTGGCAGAAGCACCGGTGTCCAGCGAGAAGCGGATGTAGACGTCGTGACGCTCGGTGCGTCGTTGCACATGCGCAGTGCGGTCAGCAGATGCTCGCACCTGCGCAGTGTAGTCTTTGGCCATTTTGTTCTCCCGATCGTGGTGTGCATGCGCGGGACCCCTGTAAAAGCGCACAAAATGGCCACCTTCATCGATGCTCAGGCGCCGCATTCGGGCGATGGCCTGTACACTCTCAGCCTCGTGGGAGGCAAGTCGGTCCTGCTCTGCCGACCTAAGGCAGGAATAGCGACTTTTCGCCTGTTCGTGGACTTTGCATGTCTTGATGGCGACTGGCAGGGTCATATTTTTTAATATTAGGAGCTGCTCCCGCAGGGCGTCGGAGTGGACGCCAAACACGATCTGATCCCTGATGAGGGAGTCAGCGGTGTCACCGTAGTTGCAGGATTGCACCAGAATGCGAAGATGATTTAGAAAAGACTGGAAAGGCTCCTCCTTGCCCTGAAGGTGCTGCTGGAATACATAACACTCAAAGCTTTCGTACGTTTTGACCTCACAGTGACTGTCGAATTTGGCTAAGACGGTCTGGAACTTGGTCTTGTCCCCACGTCAGTAAAAGTGAGCGAATTGAATAGAATAGAATAGAACAGTACAGCACAGAACAGGCCCTTCGGCCCTCGATGTTGTGCCGAGCAATGATCACCCTACTTAAACCCACATACCCGTAACCCAACAATCCCCCCATTAACCTTACACTACGGGCAATTTAGCATGGCCAATCCACCTAACCCGCACATCTTTGGACTGTGGGAGGAAACCGGAGCACCCGGAGGAAACCCACGCACACACAGGGAGGACGTGCAGACTCCACACAGACAGTGACCCAGCCGGGAATCGAACCTGGGACCCTGGAGCTGTGAAGCATTGATGCTAACCACCATGCTACCGTGAGATTTGGATGGCCTGGTCATCCCCAGTCAACAGTAGCAGCGTGATTTTTTGGACATCGGACGCACTTTCGAGGCCCGAGGCCTCAATGTACAGACTGAATTGGCGCCAAGGTTCCCGGAGATCCAGAGCTGTGGAGATGCCTGGATCTTTTCCATGCCGCTGGAAGGCAGTTGCTGGTCGTCAGTGAATTTTCGAAGGTAAATTACTTAGTAGCAGTAGCCACTTCTGGTATCATGTCGTGTTATTCACCCTGGAGTAACACGGACTGCAACACGATGCAGTTAAACGATAAAACATACACCAAACATAGGCGTTGGTTCAATAAGATTTATTGAACTTCAGTAACGAAGCACTGCCTGTGGGTTGACTTTCTACTACTCTAAGTAAACAAACCCTAACTATCTAGACCAGGCTAGCTCTGATCCACGTGTAGAAGGTGTTGAATGATTTGTATACCCTGACTGTCACTACCGTTGTCACCAGTGGAAAAGAGGTGGAGTGCTAATGCTTCGTGCATTTTATAGTTAGAAGCCTCTCTCTGGTGTTCTGTCTGGTGATTTGTCGTGTTTTGTTCTGTATGTTGATTGGCTCACCTGGGTGTCTGCCACTGCCTGCTTTTACCTCATGATGTGCATGGGTGCATATTATGACACTGTTCCTCCTCCTCTAGCATGTCACCCGTTGCTGTGCCAGATTGTGGAGAGTACAACAGACCACCACAAAGCGAAGACCCTCTGGGGGGTATACAGCAAAGCACTGCCAGAGCGGTCAAGGCATCGGAACCACATTTTCAGCAGCCCGATGCACCGCTTAATGATTGCACGGGTGGCAGCGTGGGCCCCATTATAATGGGTCCCCGCCTCAGTCTCAGGCCTCCACGCTAGCATCATCAAACATGACCTCAGCTGATATCTCTTGTCGCCCATGATCAAACCCGTCATCCTGGGGTTGTCATCGAAGACAACGGGAATCTCCGAGGTCCCAGGATGTGGCTGTCATGCACGTTCCCAGGGTAGCGGGCACATGCTTGCATGATTCTGAGGTGTTGGTCACACAGGAATTGGACATTCAAGTAGTGGAACTCCTTCATGTTAGTATAGGGCACTTCCTGATGCCCCGGTGCTCGCAGGGCAACATGCAAACCGTCGATCGCCCCCTGGATCTGGGACATCCCGGCGATCACAGCAAATCCTGAAGCCCAAGAATTTTGGTAGGCCTGGACTTGATCAAAGGTTAAAATGTTGGGTGCCCAGGCATACAGAGCACCCATCACCTCCCGTCAACTGTGTGCCGGTAATTGTGATATGCCTCAGAGGTCCCCTGGAATGACCTGATGGCATAAAGGTTTATGGCTTCAGTGACCTTCATGTGGAGTACTTTCAAAGAAATCTTTCATAGTGCTCAACAAAAGTATATTCCAGTGAGAAGGAAGAATTGTAAGAAAAGAGATAATCTCCCATGGGTATCTAAGGAGATACATGAGGCTGTCAAATTGAAAGAGAAGGCTTACAAAGTGCCCAAGATCAGCGGGAAACTAGAAGATTGGGAAAACTTTAAAGGTCAGCAGAAATCCATGAAAAAAGCCATAAAGAAAAGTAAGATAGAACACGAAACAAAACGGACACAGAATATAAGGACAGATAGCAAAAGTTTTTATAATTATATAAAACTATAAAGAGTGGCTAAAGTAAACATTGGTCCGTTAGAGGATGAGAGTGGTTATTTAGTTATGGGATATGATGAAATGGCGGAGGCATTGAACAAACATTTTGTATCGGTCTTCGCAGTGGAGGACACTAATAACATACCAGCAATTGACCGAGAGAAGAAGGTAGGTGAGGACCTGGAAACCAATACTATCACGAAAGAGCAAGTATTGGGCAAGCTAATGGAGCTCAGGATAGATAAGTCTCCTGGCCCTGATGGAATGCATCCCAGGGTACTGAAAGAGATGGCTGGAGTAATAGCAGATGCACTGGCGGTAATTTTCCAAAATTCGCTGAACACTGAGGCAGTCCCAGAGGATTGAAAAACAGCAAATGTGACGCCACTGTTTAAAAAGGGAAGTAGACAAAAGATGGGGAATTATAGACCGGTTAGCTTAACCTCTGTCGTGGGGAAGATGCTTGAGTCTATTATCAAGAAAGAGATAGGAGGGCACCTCGATAGAAATTGTCCCATTGAACGGACGCAGCATGGATTCATGAAGGGCAGGTCATGCTTGACGAATCTCTTGAATTCTATAAAGACATTTCGAGCAAGGTAGACAAAGGGGACCCAATAGATGTGGTGTACCTAGATTTCCAAAAGGCCTTTGACAAGGTACCGCACAAGAGGCTGCTGCATAAGATAAGGATGCATAGTGCTAAGGGTAGAGTACTAGCATAGATAGATGATTCGTTGTCTAACAGGAAACAAAGAGTGGGAATAAATGAGTGCTATTCTGGCTGGCAGTCAGTGATGAGTGGTGTGCCTCAGGGATTGGTGTTGGGACCACAATTATTTACAATTTATATAGATGATTTGGAGTTGGGAACTACGTGTAAGGTATCCAAGTTTGCAGATGACACGAAGGTGTGTGACAGAGCAAAGTGTACTGAGGACTGTAAAACCTTACAGAAGAACATTGACACATTGAATGAGTGGGCAAAGGTCTGGCAGATGGAGTATAATGTCAATAAGTGTGAAGTCGTGCATTTTGGTAGGAGTAACAATAGAACGGATTATTACTTAAATGGTAAAACGCTGCAGCATGCTGCTATGCAGAGGGACCTGGGTGTACTTGTGCATGAGTCAGAGAAGGTTGGTCTGCAGGTGCAACAAGTAATTAGGAAGGCAAATGGAATTTTGTCCTTCGTTGCGAAGGGGATTGAGTTTAAAAGTAGAGAGGTAATGTTGCAGTTGTACAAGGTGCTGGTGAGGCCACACCTGGAGTACTGTGTACAGTTTTGGTCTCCACGTTTGAGAAAGGATGTGCTGGCACTAGAGGGGGTGCAGAGGAGGTTCACTAGGCTGATTCCGGAGTTGAGGGGGTTATCATATGAGGAGAGGCTGAGTAGATTGGGATTATATTCACTGGAATTCAGAAGGTTGAGGGGGGATCTAATAGAAACATATAAAATTTTGAAGGGAATGGATAAGATAGAAGTAGAATGGATGTTTCCACTGGTAGGTGAAAGTAGGACAAGAGGGCGTAGCCTTAAGATTAGGGGGAGCAGATTTAGGACTGAATCAAGGAGGAACTTCTTCACTCAGAGGGTGGTTAAAGTATGGAATTCCCTACCGAAAGGAGTAGTAGACGCTACTTCATTGAATATATTTAAAGATAGGGTAGATGTTTTTTTGAAAAATAAAGGAATTACGGGATATGGCGAGAATGCGGGTAAGTGGTTCTGAGACCACAAATAGATCAGCCATGATTTTATAGAATGGCGCAGCAGGCTCAAAGGGCCGGACAGTCTACTTCTGCTCCTAGTTCTTATGTTCATGGCCACCGGGAGTGGGCATCCTCTTCTTTACAGGGTGCCATGTCTGCGAGGACATTACACTGGTGTCACACTATCTGCTGAGACGCAGTCTTCTGCGGCACATGGTGTCCGTCAGCTCATTGAATGACCAACAATGCCTGTACTTGGTTGGGCCATTGTTGGCTTCCCCTACCGGTTCCTCCTCAGCCTGGTGTGCAGCTGAAGATTCAGGATTTCCAGCGACCCCCGCATAAGGGGTGTCACCTCCAGCCTGTGTTGTTGCTGCCACCTTCTGTGATATCTCCCTGCCTTGGCGGCCACAGGTAACGCGAGGGCAGCTTCCTCGGGATCAACTCCAGCAAAAATTGGAGAAGGCAAGAGACCAGCAATCCTGGGACACTCAAATTCCCCAAAATTCCTCACCCTTACCTGTCTGGCGTTCTCCCACAGTGCCATCCAGCGAGCCAGTTGTGCTGGAGAATCTTGCTCTGCACACTCACCCTTGGCCACATCAGGAGCCCCGAGACGCCAGACCCCAGACCTCTGCTGGGAACATCAGGGAGATCATGCTCAGTCACCCTGCCCTGATCCACACACTTACCTTTGTCTACGAGAGGATCCCCAGTGTTGAAGCCCAGCTCTTTAGTGTAGGATTGTCGGTAGCTGCCTCTGTGGCTCTGATGCTCCTAGAGTTCAGGCACACTGTTCAGACATCAATGTTTGCTTGACAAGTTATGCACTAATCATCCTCTGAGACATGGCAAGCGTGCCCTCGAGGAGGCACTTGAGAGTTTAAAAATGTTGTTTATTAAATGATCAACAATAACAAAGATTTGAAAATAAACTGCATGTCATTCCACATATCGCACTAACCATTAAACAACAAGGAAACTTCACGTTTCCATATTGATACCAATAAAAAGATACATCAGCTCATTTTCACAAAAGAAAAACACACGGTATCAACCCTCGAAGGTTTCTCAACAGAAAGAGAGGATAAGCATTTAAGATTTAGTAGATAAACATTTAAGATTCAGAGGATAAGATTCAGTAACATGGTACCTTTCAAACAATCCCCCCCCCGCCCGCCACAAACATAGACCAAACATAGGACAGAAGGGAAACAAGGAACTCCAGCAACCTGCATGGTTCCCATAACGGGACAAACAGGTGGCTACGAAAGACAAAAAGTCACTGGTAGTCCATGCAATTGTCACAATATAAACTCCAGGCTGCACGGTCGAGCCGGGCCACCACCTCTCCTCCTGTACAAAGAACAAAGAAAAATTACAGCACAGGAACAGGCCCTTCGGCTCTCCAAGCCTGCGCCAATCCAGATCCACTATCTCAAACTGTTGCCTATTTTCTCAGGATCTGTATCCCTCTGCTCCCTGCCCATTCATGTATCTGTCTAGATGCATATTAAATGATGCTATTGTGCCCGCCTCTACCACCTTTGCCAGCAAGCGTTCCAGGCACCCTCCACCCTCTGCGTAAAGAACTTTCCACGCATATCTCCCTGAAACCTTTCCCCTCTCACCTTGAACTCATGACCCCTAGTAATTGAGTCCCCCACGCTGGGAAAAAGCTTCTTGCTATCCACCCTGTCTATACCTCTCATGATTTTGTAGACCTCAATGAGGTCCCCCTCAACCTCTGTCTTTCTAATGAAAATAATCCTAATCTACTCAACCTCTCCTCATAGCTAGCGCCCTCCATACCAGGCAACATCCTGGTGAACGTCCTCTGCACCCTCTCCGAAGCATCCACATCCTTTTGGTAATGTGGCGACTGTACATAGTATTCCAAATGTGGCCGAACCAAAGTCTTATACAACTGTAACATGACCTGCCAACTCTTGTACTCAATACCCCTTCCGATGAAGAAAAGCATGCCGTATGCCTTCTTGACCACTCTATTGACCTGCACAGCCACCTTCAGGGTACAGTGGACCTGAACATCCAGATCTCTCTGTACATCAATTTTCCCCAGGGCTTTTTCATTTACCGTATAGTTTGCCCTTGAATTGGATCTTCCAAAATGCATCACATCGCATTTGCCCGGATTGAACTCCATCTGCCATTCCTCCGCTCAACTCTCCAATTTATTTATATTCTGCTGTATTCTCTGACAGTCCCCTTCACTATCTGCTACTCCACCAATCTTAGTGCCATCTGCAAACTTGCTCATCAGACCACCTATACCTTCCTCCAGGTCATTTATGTATATCACAAACAACAGTGGTCCCAGCACGGATCCCTGTGGAACACCACTGGTCACTGTTCTCCATTTTGATAAACTCCCTTCCACTACTACTCTCTATCTCCTGTTGCCCAGCCAGTTATTTATCCATCTAGCTAGTACACCCTGGACCCCATGAGACTTTGCTTTCTCCATCAGCCTACCATGGGGAACCTTATCAAATACCTTACTGAAATCCATGTATATGCCATCTACAGCCCTTTCCTCATCAATTAACTTTGTCACTTCCTCAAAGAATCCTATTAAGTTGGTAAGACATGACCTTCCCTGCACAAAACCATGTTGCGTATCGCTGATAAGCCCATTTTCTTGCAAATGGGAATAGATCCTATCCCTCAGTATCTTCTCCAGCAGCTTCCCTACCACTGACGTCAAGCTCACCGGTCTATAATTACCTGGATTGTCCCTGCTACCTTTCTTAAACAAGGGGCCACCATTAACAATTCTCCAGTCCTCCGGTACCTCACCCGTGCTCAAGGATGCTGCAAAGATATCTGTTAAGGCCCCAGCTATTTCCTCTCTCACTTCCCTCAGTAAGCTGGGATAGATCCCATCCGGACCTGAAGACTTGTCCACCTAAATGCCTTTTAGAATACCCAACACATCCTCCCTCCTTATGCCGACTTGACCTAGAGTAATCAAACATCCATCCCTAGTCTCAACATCCGTCATGTCCCTCTCCTCGGTGAACACCGATGCAAAGTACTCGTTAAGAATCTCACCCATTTTTTCTGACTCCACGCATAACTTTCCTCCTTTGTCCGTGAGTGGCCCAATCCTTTCTCTAGTTACCCTCTTGCTCCTTATATATGAATAAAAGGCTTTGGGATTTTCCTTAACCCTGTTTGCCAGAGATATTTCATGACCCCTTTTAGCCCTCTTGATTCCTCATTTCAGATTGGTCCTACATTCCTGATATTCTTCCAAAGCTTCGTCTGTCTTCAGTTGCCTAGATCTTATGTATGCTTCCTTTTTCCTCTTAGCTAGTCTCACAATTTCACCTGTCATCCATGGTACCCTAATCTTGCCATTTGTATCCCTCATTTTCACAGGGACATGTCTGTCCTGCACTCTAATCAACCTATCTTTAAAAGCCTCCCACATATCAAATGTGGATTTGATCCTGTCGTATCGTCATCAGATCTTCCGCTGCCATCCAGTCTGGGGACTGGGCCACAAGACCACAGGGGTATTAATAGGTGACTCAGAAGTCCAGAACAGAGTACACAGTCAAAAGTCAACATGCAAAACAGGCCTTCAAAGACATCTACAAGCTGCTATCGCAAGCTCTCTTGCATTTTCAGCCTGGTAGTAGGCCAGACAAAACCCTTGTAACTTTCATCAATTAAATTTTGAAAATAAGCTTTGTGGTTTATAATCTGTAAGGGCTATAATTGGTAGTAATGAGGACAAGCAAGGAAGGGGCATTGAGCATTGGATTTAATCCAATATCAAGCATCTTCCAAAGCTTCAATCTAATAAGGTAAATGATTGCAGGAGAACTCAAAGTCTTGGTTTGCTCCTCTTGCTCCATGTGGGAAAAGGGAACATTTCTAGTGCCCGGGTCCAGCATGTGTGCAGGAAGTGTCTCCAGCTACTGCTCCGAGAAAACAGAGTTTCGGAGCTGGAGCGACAGTTGGGGACGCAGTGCAGCATCTATGAGGCGGAGAGCGTCATGGATACCATGTAGAGAGAGTTGGTAACAATGTCGGCTCAGAGTCAACAGGTAGGAAGGGAATGGGTGACCACCAGGCAGAGCAAGAGAGCTAGGCATGCAGTGCAGGAATCTCCTGTGGCCATTCCCCTGCAAAACAGATACTGTTTTGGAATACTATTGAGGGAATGACCTCTCAGGTTAAAGCAGCAACAGCTAAATTCAGTCACCATGGTTGGTTCTGCTGTTTGGGGAGGAGTGTAAAGTGTGGGAATGCAATAGTTATAGGGGATTCAATTATAAAGGGAATAGATAGGCATTTCTGTGGCTGCAAATAAGACTCCAGAATGGTATGTTGCCTCCCTGGTGCTCGGGTCAAGGATGTCTCGGGGTGGTTATAGGACTTTCTGGAGCAGGAATGTGAACAGCTGTGGTACACATCGGAACCAACGGCGTAAGTAAAAAAAAGGGATGAGGTCCTGAAAGCTGACTCCCGATGTTCCACCTGATTGCGATTCACGATTCCAGCATCAGTGGATGGGGAATCCCACCCACCGACAGTGTAGATAGGAAGAAACCTTTCCCCATAGTCTAGGAATCAATAACAAGGAAGCATAGATTTCAGGTAAGGGGCAGGAGAGTTAGAGGGGATTTCTAAATAGGGAAAGATATTGGGAATTTGATGCAC
The DNA here is from genome assembly GCF_902713615.1 of Scyliorhinus canicula. Lineage (NCBI taxonomy): Eukaryota > Metazoa > Chordata > Chondrichthyes > Carcharhiniformes > Scyliorhinidae > Scyliorhinus > Scyliorhinus canicula. Next base: position 144,701,712 of record NC_052155.1, read on the forward strand.
AAAGGGACTTAGGAGTCCGAGTTCAGGATTCTCTTTAGGTTAACGTGCAGTTTCAGTCGCCAGTTAGAAGACAAATGTAATAGTAGCATTCATTTCAAGAGGGCTAGAATATAAGAGCAGGGACTGCTGAACTTCTGAAGTACTGCTGAAGCTGCAGAAGGCTCAGGTCAGACCCCCTTTGGCATATTGTGAACAGTTTTAGGCCCCGTATCTAAGGGGATCCAAGGGCAGCACGGTGGCACAGTGGTTAGCACAGCTGCCTCACGGCGCCGAGATCCCGGGTTTGATCCCGGCCCTGGGTCACTGTCCGTATGGAGTTTGCACATTCTCCCCGTGTCTGCGTGGGTTTCACCCCCACACCCCAAAGATGTGCAGGCTAGGTGGATTGGCCATGCTAAATTGCCCCTTAATTAGAAAAAATGAATTGGGTACTCTAAATTTTAAAAACAAAATCTAAGGGGATCCAGGGGAGGTTGACAAGAATGAAGGGCTTGTCACATGAGGAGCTGTTGAGGACTCTGGGCTGTACGCGATAGAGATTAGAAGGATGAGGGGGGGATCTTGAGGGAGGGCAGCACGGTAGCATTGTGGATCGCACAATGGCTTCACAGCTCCAGGGTCCCAGGTTCGATTTCGGCTTGGGTCACTGTCTGTGCGGAGTCTGCACATCCTCCCTGTGTGTGCGTGGGTTTCCTCCGGGTGCTCCGGTTTCCTCCCACAGTCCAAAGATGTGCAGGCTAGGTGGATTGGCCATGCTAAATTGCCCTTCGTGTCCAAAATTGCCCTTAGTGTTGGGTGGGGTTACTGGGTTATTGGGATAGGGGGAGGTGTTGACCTTTGGTAGGGTGCTCTTTCCAAGAGCCGGTGCAGACTCTATGGGCCGGATGGCCTCCTTCTGCACTGTAAATTCTATGATAATCTATGATATCTTATTGAAACTTACAGAATACTGAGAGTCCAAGATAGAGCGGATGTGGAGAAAATGTTTCCACTAGTAGGAGAGGCCTAAACCCGAGGGCAAACTCCACACAGTCACCCGAGGCCGGAATCGAACCCAGGTCCTGGCACTGTGAGGCACTAGTGCTAACCCCTCTGCTTAACTTCTCCTATTGGGGCACCCCTTTCAGTCCATTAATTCTTTATAAATCTCTGATATCCTGCCCTCACCAACTCCTGTTTATTGACACTATTTTGTCCTTCAGCCCCGGGGCAGCAGGTCAGGAAAGGACGGCATCTGTTTCCTCACATAGTTTTGCCCCTGTAAAATCCATTCCTACCGGGCAGCTCATACTCCTCTACCAGCCCGCCCAATCTTGGAAAGCTACCCCCCATGAACAGGTTCCCAAACCGTTTTATTCCCGCCCGCTGCTACCCCTGGAACCCTGCGTCCAGCCTCCCAGAACAAACCTGTGATTTCCACAGATCGGAGCCCAAACCAAGGCTCCCTCCAGCCTCAGGTGCTGCCGTCACTGACCCCATACCCACAGGCCACCACTGGACTTGTGGAGCACCTGACCGGCGCGAACGCAGAGTTGCCATCAACAGTGCACCCAAGCTAGTGCCCTTACACGAGGATGCTTCCATCTGCACCCATACCGACCCCTCTCCCACTACCTGCTTCCTTACCATGACTATACTTGCTGTTCATTAAGTTTGGCAAGGCCAGCCCGCCGCCCCCTCCCCCCCCCCCCCCCCCCGCCATGTCCCCGCTCCCGCAGCACCTTCTTCACCCATGGGGCTTTCCTCGCCCACACAAACCCCAAGATCAATGTATTGATCTTCCTAAACAAGGCCTTTGAGAAAAAAATCGGAAGGTTCTGGAATACGAAAAGAAACGTCGGGAGTACCGTCATCTTCACGGACTGCAACCGACCCGCAAATGACAACGGGCAGCACGGTAGCATCGTGGTTAGCACAGTTGCTTCACAGCTCCAGGGTCCCAGGTTCGATTCCTGGCTGGGTCACTGTCTGTGCAGAGTCTGCACGTTCTCCCCATGTCTGCGTGGGCTTCTACCAGGTGCTCCGGTTTCCTCCCACAGCCCAAAGATGTGCAGGTTAGGTGGACTGGCCATGATAAATTGCTCTTAGTGTCCAAAAAGCATAGGTGGGGTTACTGGGATAGGGTGGAAGCGTGGGCTAAAGTAGGCACCCTACTTTCCAAGACTCGGTGCAGACTCGATGGGCCGAATGGCCTCCTTCTGCTCTGTAAATTCTACAGAATTCTATGAAATTCTATAGCACCTCTTAAAATCCAGCTTAATTAGCTCCACCAACCAGGCCAAATTCAATTTATGTAATTGCTCCCATCACCACGCCATCTGGATGCCCAGATACCTAAAACTCGTTCCCACTACCTTAAACGGCAGCTTGCCCAATCTCCATTCCTGCCCCCTCGTCTGGATTGGAAAGACCTCATTCTTCCCTATGTTTAACTTATACCCATGCTCCCCACTGCCTGCTCCACTTTCTGAATAGCCTGGTCCTGGGACTCCAGCCTCTGCTCCACATGGTCAATTCCTGCTTTCAGCGGTTCCACTGCCTTGGCTAGGTCCTTCTGGGCCTCCCTCCTCTGTCAGCTAAACATTTCATTAAAAAAGTCCACTAGTTGCTCCGTCGAACATTAGGCAGGCAGGGCAGACCCTTTACCCTCTGCCATCTTGACTTATGGCACGCAAGATTCTCTTGCTGCAACTGCTCCCTTCTTCCCGACCCACTTCTGGTCCGTGGATCCATCCACCAGCCTCACCAATGGAGTCAAACTTTCTCCAATCACCCTTACACCTTTTTCCGCAAGACATCCACCTTATAAATTGGGAAAGGTCGTAAATAAATGCCTCAAGCAGGAGCTGCCAAATGTGTGACCACTTACACCATGGCCGCCACCGGAAGTCCAGCAAGCTATCTACACTCATGATGTGACCCAAGTAGTTTTTGGATGTCGTAAAATAGTCACACTTTTCCTTTTTAACTCAAAGATTATAGTTTTGGAGATGTTCCAGTGTAGCTTTCGAGTTCTTCCCGAGCTTCATAGTGCCGTTCGGGAACTTACCTTTACAGGAACCCCAGGAGCAGCTGGGAATCGTGGGAGCAGTTTCCGGAGAGCGGAGCCTAGCGACTGGTAAGTGTTTAATTGAGCACAGGGTGGGTTTCGAGCCTAGTGTCGATCAGGAACTTACCTTTACAGGAACCCCAGGAGCAGCCGGGAATCGCAGGAGCAGTGTCCGGAGGGCGGATCCTAGCAACTCACAGGGCAGAATCTCAGCTACATTCTGTAAGGCTCTTTTTTAAGGGGCAGCAAACTGTACTTGTATCATTTGGCAGAATGGCCAATTTTGGAGGGTTCATAGCAGTCATATCTTTTTAACGGGTGTTTAATTGTTACATTTTTTTCTCCTTTTGGGAATTCAGATCAGAGGGGATGGAAGTGAAAACAGTTGCATGCTCCTCCTGTAGGATGTGGGAGGTAAGGTACACCACTAGTGTTCACACTGACTACACCTGCGGGAGGTGCACCCAACTCCAACTCCTCGGTGACCGCGTTAGGGAAATGGAGCTGGAGCTGGTTGAACTTCGGACCATCCGGGGGGCAGGAATAGAGAGGAGTTTCAGGGAGGTAGCCATGCCCAAGGTTCAGGACAAGAGTAGCTGGGTTACAGTCAGGTGAAGGAAAGCGAATAGGCAGACAATGCAGGGATCCCCTGTGGCCATTCCCCAACAAAACAAGTATACCGCTTTGGATGCTGTTGGATGCTGTTGTACATGAAGGATGGGTTGCACCTAAACTGGAGGGGCACCAATATACTGGGTGGGAGATTTGCTAGAGCTCTTTGGGAGGATATAAACTAGTTTGGCAGTGGGATGGGAACCAGAGCTACGGAACAGAGGACAGGGTAGCTGTTGAAAGGGCATAAATAGTATTCAGCCAGTCTGTGAGGAAGGATAGATAGTTGATCGGGCAAATTTGCACTCAGTGGGATGGGTTAAAGTGTGTTTGTATCAATGCAAAGAGTGTCAGGAATAAGGGAGATGAGCTTAGAGCATGGATCAATACTTGGAACTACAATGTTGTGGCCATTACATACACATGGATTTAACAGGGGCAGGAACGGTTGTTAGATGTTCCAGGGTTTAGATGTTTTAAGAAAAATAGGGAGGGAGGTAAAAGAGGAGGGGGAGTGGCACTGTTAATTAGAGAGTGCACAGCTGCAGAAAAGGAGGTGTTGAGGAGGGTTTGTCGACTGAGTCAGTATGGGTGGAAGTCAGAAACAAGAAAGGAGCAGTCACTTTATTAAGATTTTTTTAATAGACCCACCAATAGCTGCAGAGAGATGGAGGAACAGATTGGGCGGCAGTTCTTGGAAAGGTGCAGAAGTAACAGAGTTGTTGTCATGGGTGACTTCAACTTCCCTAATATTGACTGGAACCTCCTTAGTGCAAATGGTTTGGATGGAACAGATTTTGTCAGGTGTGAGGGCAGCACGGTAGCAACGTGGTTAGCACAGTTGCTTCGCAGCTCCAGGATCACAGGTTTGATTCCCGGCTTGGGTCACTATCTGTGCGGAGTCTGCACATTTTCTCCATGTCTGCATGGGTTTCCTCCGGGTGCTCCAGTTTCCTCCCACAGTCCAAAGATGTGCAGGTTACGTGGTTTAGCTATGATAAATTGCCCTTAGTGTCTAAAAAGGTTAGGTGGGGTGACTGCGTTATGGGAGGTATGGGCTTAAGTGGGGTGCTCTTTCCAAGGGCCAGTGCAGACTCGATGGGCTGAATGGCCTCCTTCTGCACTGTAAATTCTATGTGTCCAGGAAGAATTCATGACTCAATATGTAGATAGGCCGACTAGGGGAAGGTCACATTGGATTCGGTGCTTGGCAACGAACCAGGCCAGGTTTGATGTCTCGGTGGGAGAATATTTTGGTGACAGTAAACACAACACCTTGAACTTTACAATAGTCATGGAGAGGAATAGGAACAAACAGTATGGGGAAGGTATTTAATTGGGGGAGGGTAAATTAAACTGCTATAAGGCAGGATCTGAGGAGCATAAATTGGGAACAGATGTTCTCAGGGAAATGCTCAGGGGTTGTTTGAGGAGCACTTGCTGTGAGTGAGTTTTGTCCCACTGAGACGAGGAAGGAATGGTAAGGTGAGGAACCTTGGGTAACAAGAGAAGTGGAGCTTCTAGTCAAGAGGAAGAAGGAAGCTTACGTAAGGTTAAGGAAGCAAGGATCTGGCACGGCTCTAGAGGGTTACAAGGTAGCCAGGAAGGAACTCAAAAATTGACTTTGGAGAGCTAGAAGGGGGCATGAAAAAGCCCTGGCAGGAAGGATTAGGGAAAACCACAAGGCGTTCTGCACTTCTGTGAGAAGTAAGAGGATGATCAGAGTGAGAGTAGGGCTGATCAGGGATAGTGGAGGGAACTTGTGTCTAGAGTCTGAGGAGATGCGGGGGGGGGGGGGGGGGGGGGGGGGGCGGGGGGGGGGGGGGCGAAATGAATATTTTGTTTCAGTGTTCACTCTAGAGAGGGACTTTGTTGCTCATGAGAACAGTGTGAACCAGGTTAATAGGCTCGAACAGGTTGATATTAAGAAGGAGGATGTGCTGGAAATTTGAAAAGCACCAGGATAGATAAGCCCCCTGGGCCAGAAGGGATACACTCAAAGTTATTACGGGAAGCGAGGAAGGAGATTGCTGCGCAGTTGACGATGATCTTTGCATCCTCACTCTCCACTGGAGTAGTACCGGATGATTGGAGGGAGGCGAATATTGTTCCCCGTTCAAGAAAGGGAATAGGGAATAGATAAAGTTTTTGTATTCCCTGGTTTGCAGGGAATGAGGCAATCCTGAAATTTGTTGAGCATTTTATCTCCCACGACATTGACCAGTGGCCCAGTATCTCTGAGAACGTCTAAGCAGCCAACAATCACTGTCACATTTGGTTGATTGCTGTGTCTGAAAGAGAGAACAGAAGTGAATTTAGGGCCATCTGCCCCTACCCTGGTGACATTCCCTTGCCCTTTTCCTGTGATATTCTTCTGCTCAGTAGTTTATGTTGCTGATGAAGAACAAAAATGAGCAAAGTCGTAGAGTCATAGACGTTTACAGCATGAAAACAGGTCCTTCGGCCCAACCTGTCCATGCCGCACAGTTTTTACCACTAAACTATTCCCAATTGTCCGCATTCAGCTCATATCCCTCGATATCTTTCTTATCCATATAACTGTCTAAATGCATTTTAAAATACTCTATTACTGCCTCTGGCAGCTCGTTCCAGACACTCACCACCACTTGTGTGAAAACATTGCCCCTCTGGACCCTTTTGTATCTCTTGATTCTCACCTTGGGTTTTCCACAGCTTTACACTGTTTACCAATGGCAGAACATTCTCTGGTGTGCATAAGCACCATCACAGTAAAAACATTCTTTGAGCAAGTCACACTGCTGGTTTGCTTTGCAGGTGGTTTCCTGACATGTGAGGAATGTATCATGTTCACAGGACTTGAACCTGCCGGGTGGTGGACAGTAGCTCTGGACTCAGAAAGTGATAATGATTTTGTAAATCCCAACAACTCTGTCACCTTTCTGTCTTTCTGAAATGCTTTTCAATGTCATTGCCTCGAGAGGCAACCTTCGATTAGCTGTGCTTTAATTTCTCATTCGACATATTCAATATCACCAAAGTCACATTTAAACACCAATTGCCTTGATCACATGCAACATTGATTAATTGTCTCATTTTCTTCTCATCAGAAGACAATTTTTTTGCATGTTTTAATTTTCTTCAGCACAAAATAGTTGTCAGTGCATTGTTTGTTCGATCACAGACATTTTGCTCATGTCTCAAAAATATCTTCTAATTCTTTGCCTCTGTAGTGAAGAACTAAACATTTTTCCATTGTCATCTGTGATTGCAAAACCTGCCATGACACCTTTGAAACTTTGCTGCCACTTTGTGGTAGTGTGGTCCTTTTAAGGGCAATACTTCATGGGCCACGTGACAGGCCTAGAGCCTATGGGGACGCAGCGTGCAAAAATAAGCCTGTCGGGAGTTTAGGCACAATCCTGGTCCTTAGATTTGGGCAGAGTCAGCACGGGAGTTGTGGGAAAAAGACCTGTGTATTAGTTGTGCTGTCCAGCGTACATAGTTGCTTTAGTTCAATAAATCTCTTTTGTGTTTCAACACAGCCTCGTAGATTGCCTCGCAACATAACACACTCCGAATGCATCAAAAGGTGGTAGATTAGGCATAGACAAAGCCATATTGATCAGTAATGCAGTGATAGTGCAAGACAATCCAGGGTCAAATTCCTTTCAAAGAAAAACTTCTCAAATGTTCCCAGGTGATTATGTTTTTGATGGTTGGTTATTTTGGTAAGATTGGCATGTGTGAGTACACTGTACAGGCTTTCCTGTTACTAATCCTGGATTGGAGTGCCTCCTGTGTGTGTACCAGTCTGTCCCTAATTCTCCAACTTAAAATGCTGTACTGACTCCAGAAAATAGATAAACATCTTCCAACTATTTCACATCTCAAAGTAATGTTTTTTTTAATTTCTCACAATAAGATCCAGGCAAGCAACTTTGAGGAAGCGATGACAAATAGGAACAAAAGGTTTTTTGCGAATTACTTACTGCACACTCTACTCCCTGAAAGGTCTCCCGCTCCCGACCCACACTCGGGCTGGGATATTTATGTCCCAGGACAGCCTGGGTTTGGGTGTAGCCCCACCCCTTCATCTGGGGCGATAATATTCAGGTGAAACCATGGAAAACCTATTGGTCCAGACCCCGTAGCCTCCAGTAGAGTTATAATACTCACCATCCTCGTTGCCATTGTGAAGTTCTTGTGAAGAAACATCCAGAACTGCATGTGCTGCTCTAGACGCCCTCTGCTGGTATACGCATGTATGGTAGCCATATAGCGACAAAATATGCAATGCAGTTTTCGATATCCCACATAGTGATGTGCCACACGCTTGAAATGCCGCGATCTTTGTGGTGTAGATATACACACATGCTATTAGGGAGGGTATTCCAGGATTTTGCCCAGCAATAGTGACATATTTCCAAGTCAGTCTGCTGTATGACCTGGATGAAAACTTGCATGAGGCCAGTGTTCTCATTCACCGGCAACACTTATTCTCCTGTGTGGTAGAGGTTGTGATCTTGAAAGGTGCTGTTGCTAAAGGTTCAGCAAGTCATTGCAGAACATCACAGGTGTCACTGTGCACCAGTTGTGGCGGGAATAAAGATTTAATACAACGAATGAGTCAAGCAGATGAGCAAAAGCAAAACAAAACGTACTGGGAATACATACTGAGAAAGCACATCAGGCAGTATCTGTGCAAGAAAAGGTCATCAACTTGAAATTCTGTTTCTTTCCACATATGCTGCCTGGTCTGCTGAGTACTTCCAGTAGATCTCAAACATTTTGATATCAGTCAAGCAGATTGTCCTTGATGGTGTTGGAGGTACTCCCATTCATGAAGGTGGGCAGCATTGCATCATACTCCTGGCTTGTGCTTTCCCCTGTGTCAGCCTTTGAATCAGAAGACTGTGCTTCAAATCACACTCCAGAAACTGGTACAGTAAGGAATTAGGATGGCAATTATTATTGTAGACTTTAGTGTAAGAATCTTTAACAATAAGAAGGAAGTCTTGCTGCAATTTATGGGGCTTTGTTGAAATCACACAGGGGCGGTATGGTGGCACAGTGGTTAGGACTGCTGCTTCACAGCACCAGGGATATGGGTTTAATTCTGACCTCGGGTGGCTGCATGCAGTCTGTATATTCTCCCCGTGTCTGCGTGGCTTTCCTCCGGGTGTCCACTGTCCAAAGATGGGCAGGTTAAGTGGATTGGCCATGCTAAATTATCCCTCAGTGTCCAAAGGCGAGGTGGGATTACGAAGATGTAATGGGGGAGTGGGCCTAAATAGGGTACTCTTTCAGAGGGTTGGTGCAGGCCCAATAGGCTCCTTCTGCACTATAGGCACTCTGTGAGTACTGTGCAGGGTTTCGTCTCCTTACCTAAAGAAGGATATACCTCTCTTTGATCAAGTCTTCCTAAATGGC